>NW_022170509.1:15373557-15766785 GCF_008802855.1 Photinus pyralis
TCTGTGAGAAATCTGGATATATCTAGTACAGGTGGAGTTATTAATGGATTCCTTAATAATCAAAGGATGCTGACACTCATTGGACCACTCAAAATGAGAAATAGCTTTTCGACATAATTTGTTTAATGGCAAGCGGCTATGCTTTGCAAAAATTTGGTACATATTTTCCGGTAATAGTGGCGAATGCAACAAACCTTTTTACTTCGATTGAATTCTTTGGGAATGGGATATTTCCTGTAGTGTTTTAATTTTTTCTGGATCGGGTAAATACCATTTGCCGGATATAAGTGCCCTAAGTATATATTTCTTTTCTAAAATTAATTTGGAAAGGATTTAATTTTAAATTTAACATTCCTATCTAACACTTTAAGTAAATTTTTATTATGATCTTGTAAATTTCTAACCAAGAAATTTCTTTAAATCGTCTAAATATACAAACATCGGGCTCATAATTTAACCCCGAATTTTGGGTTACCCACAAAGACGCAGTGCTCATGTTTTTCCAGAAAGGGAAGGAAGCTACTGCAGCGATTTACGTATTCAAACGTAAGAAGTACTGTGAGATCCAGAAAGCTATACAAGATCGTTCAGAACGGAATATCTTTTTTTTTTCCCCCCGATTCTTGTCTCAACAAAACATATAAAAGGCAAGAAAAATTTGAAAGTGGAACGCTGAGTACTGTTGGGGATAATTATAAAGGAAAGGTTCGAATAAGTACTTGGAAAAATTTTCGCCAGTCATGTCGAGGAGTTGTAGCGAGCGCTGAAAGTGAAAACGAAAAATGGATTATTAAAGCGTCCTGTTGAGCGTCTTGACCCGCTAGAGATGTCTGAAGAAGTGAGGATCTAAGTTCAAGACCAGACCGTGAGTCATCGGCATTTTGATTCAGTCCCAATTTTAGGTTTGAATGAAGTATCAAAGAAGCTGCTGAAGAGGAGGAATCCGGTTTATTACAACGTCAATGGACGAAAGCCGAATGTTAACGGGCAGTGGGATCGGTAATTCGTTAATAAATGTATTTATAAGTAATGTAATTTTTCTAAGTATAAAATTAGCGGGAGTGTTGTAAGAATGTATAGACAGATAGAAATTGTGAACGTCTTGTCACGTCATATTAGATTGAAATCCTTATAAAATAAACTTTTAAAGATTTTAAAGTCTCGTCATAGTTGTCTGGCAATCACTATTAGAATAAGTTTTAAAGAACAAATTTAACGTAGTCGCGATAGTGGTTTTTTATCTCGTTACGTAAGCTTAAATAAATAACCATGAATAAGTTTGAAACTTAGAATGGCGCTTAAATTAAACGTTTTTTAGAGGAATCTTTTACTCTTGGTCCATATTACTAGCGGATTTTATTACACGCTAGATTTTTTGGGCTATACTGTTAAATAAACTTTCACTGACAACGAAGTGAAAGTCAGTTGGCGCACGCTGTGAATGCCCATAAGGGCGTCAAAACAGCGCATAATTACGCCAATTATGCATTCGATTAAATCAATTCAGTCAACTTCAGTGAAAAAATCGAAGTAAAAATACTTACTTAAAAACAACTGAATATTTTAAATCTTTCACTGTTAAATTGTGGCATTCCTACAAAGTTTGGAGATTGTAATTGCAGTTATCAGTATTGCTCATCCCGGGAACCGAAATGGTTTATCTTCTGGGACCGGCACCAATTTTGTGAAACGTAGAAGCTGTCACTCAGCTAAACCACTTCTTTCAGGCGTTAACCGTTATAACTGTGATGGTCTCAGTGGGAAGGCAGCCCAAAATCACCCAACTGCTCTTGCACTGGTATAGGGTCGTTTACACGCTTGAGAGATAAATGAAAAACTGAAAAAATATACTTTCACTACCATCATTAACCAGTGTGCCCTACTCTTGCCGAATTTTCTACACTAAACTTTTTGAAAATGTTTTTCTTCGGCAGAATTTTCTGGGCGGCGATTCCGACGCTGCTATGGTTTCGATGGAAACAATTTTTTTTTACTCGGTGGGGACAGGAATATGATCCGCAAAGGTGTTGTACTCTCCGACCGAGTTTGACCGTTTTTGTTTGGATTTTGCGCGCAATACGCTTTAAGCAAAAAAAAAAGAAAGAAACAAACACCGGGCGGACTTTTTGGAACCCTCGAGTAGTAGAACCCCATGCATAGACGCGGCCGAAAGCTTTGTTTGGTTACCTATTCCTTTTCTGGGTTAACCTTTCTGAAATCTCGCCCACCTCTTAAAAGCATAAACTTTAGATTGAGAAACGTAGTCTAACAGGAAATGAATATGACCAACCTATATTTGCTAAAATTAACTAGTTGATGTAAAAAAAAGAAGATTTTAGTGGGTAGTGCACGACAATTAGTCTATGCAGGCTTCTAATTTCCTTCAGCTTGACGAGGAAAATGGGCGCCTGATCGCGTTGGGTAACGTAACCGACCGAAAGGAGGGTACGCATTGTCTTGGATGTACTGAGAAACGTAACTCGATGGTGAAGTTTCTAACGCTTTGCTTTGTTGCAGTTGTATGCGTAATATAATTTTCTTTCCAATTTACTCGATTATAGATTGACTTTTTTATTTCAACTGACCGAACTGCGTTTAAGGTCGACTTGTTTTCATTTTGGTCCTATGTTACAGTACTCAGTGATATGGCCGGACGAGGGCGAGAGATAATCACGAGCACAGATCGCCGCGGGCGGAAATTGCCGAACGCTGGTCCAGGATCGCGATGGAAAGTCTTAATCTAACACCGATGGACTACAACGATGTCAGTGAGAAACGGAACAGCCTATCTTAATGTTATCCATAAACGCCCAGCTGCGATTTGAAGTTAGAAGAAGGAGACATTATGTAAGTTTTCCATTCTAGCTTCTCTTTTCCTTGTTGTAACTATCACTGGCGTGTCGTCGTCCTACTTTTTCATTTTTCCCTACCCCTTCGTCTATTTCTTTTCTGATTTGACTCATCCTTTCTACCATCTTTTTATCTACCAAATGATCTTTCTCATCCACATAATCTGCGCTACCTTTTTTCTCGCACCTCTGCAGTGATCTTAAATTGTTCTTTTCGATATTTCCGACTCCAAATCATACCTTATCAATACAAGTAGATCAAAGTTTCAAAAAATCCAAAGTACATAACTTTGTCACTCTTATCACTCTGACCGAGATAATTTTCCGGCTACGGGGTCGCTACATTCCTCCCAATCGACGCGCATATAATGTCAGGCAACAAATGAATACTCTCGCCATTGCACCATTGCCACCTTTTTGATAAAGATTTCGTTTCAGATATTTAGTAAGTACCGAGCCCATTCTCAGCGCAGAAACTTCGAAAAGGCACAACAGCCGAAGAAAGTCAAACATCAGCTTCTGCTCCCAGACGTCTTGCAGCAGATGGCGGATTGGGTTAGTGAGGCGAGGTTCCGGTCTCGGACTTACGCTCATTCCAGGCCGTCGAGACCGCCGTCCGCTCGCCACCACGAAGTCCAACGTCGCTTCGTTGCCCGAACAGTGCGACGGTCGCGAAAAGGAATTTATATTACAAACCGATGCTTCGGGTTTAGCAATCGGTGCAGTGTTATTAAATAATAATGAAAAACCATGTAGCTTACATTAGCCGTCCTCTCAATAAAAGTAAAATATTGTACCCTACAACACAAAAAGAATTATTAGCTGTTGTGTGGGCTATAAAGTATTTTAGACCTTATTTGTTTGGAAGAAAATTTAAAATTTTGACAGATCACAAACCGTTAATTGACTTAGGTATTTAATCATACTAGTCCATCTAAGTCGTTTGGCATTTAGATTACAACTCGAGGAATTTGATTTTCGAATTGAATACATAAAAGGAAGTAATAATGTAAGTGCCGACGCATTATCACGTATTATAATAACCTCGGATGAACTTAAAAATATGCACGCTCAGTTAATTACAGTGTTAACACGCGCTAAAAGTAAAGTGTTGCAAAATAACAATGCAAATCAAGACGATAATAAGTTAGGAGATTCAGCAAATCGGCCTGATCAACCGAATATTGCGGAAGTTCTAAAAATACTAAAAGAAAGCACAGAATTAGTTCTTGTAAATGCAAATAAATTTCAAGTGGGAGATAAAACTGCCTTGTATTCAAGTAGTAAAAATTTATGTTATGTTCCGGAAATATCAACAATTTATGCATTACAAAAATCTCGATCGACAAGCACGCGAGACGTATTGTTGAGAGAATTAATAAAATTTTGCAAGGAAATGAATATTAAAGAGATAGCTATCATTAGAAACGAGAAAAATGTTGATTTTATAAAATTGCTAAAAAGCGTAATTGACAATAATAAAAATTGGACCGGTCCTCTCATACGTATAATTAGGGGTGTACTTAGAATCATAAATAACGATACAAAAAAATGCATATTAAACGATTTTCATTTACTTCCTACAAGTGGACATGCTGGAGTGCAGCGAATGAAAAATAATATACAAAAATATTACTTTTGGCCAGGTCTTAGTAAGGATGTGAGCGATTTTGTTAAAAAATGCACGACTTGTCAAAAACAAAAACACAGTAAACATACTAAAGTACCAATTGTTTTGTGCTACAAACTGGCAACAGACGGTTCTAGACTAATTTGCCCCCGCTGAAAACGATGCGCATTGTTGCCAGACCCAATTTTGACATCTAAGCCCTTAAATCTAAGATGGCGGCCAAAATTGCCGTTTTTTCGATTATTTCGATCCCACAAGGCAGCCACTGAACGTTTTGGGTAGTTTAGGGGTAGAATAACATCTAGTACACACGACGACACCGTTTAGGCACACTTCCGTATTCATATTAGGGGCCTAAATGCCAAAACTCCGCTTAAAAACGTCAAAAATGCAAAAATTCATCATTTTTTTTCTTTCTGACCGGTTGTCGGCGTCCAATATGCATTCATATGGTCAAGTTAACATTTAAGTATATGGGGACCTACAGCAGCGCCATATTGCCTGGGGCCTAAATATCAAGATGGCGCCTGGAAAGTCCAAAAACAGTGAAAAAGTCGTTCTATTTGCCGTATTTTTACTACACTGCCCACTCTTTACCCTTTACGTTCGCTGTTTATTTTGGTGTTCTCGAACATTATTATCAGTAATTGCGACTGCTACCCCCCACGAGAGGGGGGTGGAATTATCATCAACAACCGAACGGATTCGCGAAACTATCAATCAGTGCACTCGCGTGTTGTTGTGCATCTTCGTCGGCGCCGCTCCTGAAGTTCATCTGTGTCGCTTCGATGGCGTCTTCCACCTATGCCCGATATTTCATTTAATATTAAAAGTCAATTAATTTTACATCATCTAACTAAGATTACATTCAATGAAGATATTTTTTAATGTTATTGTATAATTGTCATCGTTTTTTCCCCATGCTGCCTTTCAAATTTTGCATTGTGTACTTCTAAAATATTTTAACAAGTTTTATTCTGTAATTTCCTTAAGCCAGAAGATGACCGTTGGTCGAAACTAGTCGTGGCTTTTACAGTTTGTCTATTAAAATCGAGATTAAAATAGTATTGGGAATGTGTCTTTTTGGGATATAACCTGGGATTTAACGACTCTCACTCTAAGATTTACATTAACATTAAGCTCGTTCATACTAATTTAACATGATATCACATTACATTCTAACGCATGAAGATGCTCTATTCAAACGTTAGGCCACATCTCTATTGATCGTAAAATAGTGCTCATGTCTTCTTTCGCGGTGATGACTTCCATTTGACTGTTTCAGTTTTCCCTAGGCCATGCAGCATGAATCATCCTCTGGTGGTGATTTTAACAGTACCTAGTCTATGTGTAATATGCCAAAAACAATCCAGAGAGAAAACGTCAGTGCTTCAAGAGACAACGTTTAACTCTGTAACGTTCTTATTCTTGCATAATACCTTCTTCATAGTATTAGTGCTCAATATTCTAAACAGTTTCGGCTGCCACGTGTTACGTTTTAATTAAAAAAAATCAAAGGAAACTTGGGAAGCATGTTTTAATATATTTGCCCTCAAATTACGCCGCCAAACCAACTTCTGCCTCTTGGTTCCATAGTTTAAGTTTATAGGAGACGAGTCCCCACTTCCGCAGTTAAGCCCTTCAGTTGTGTAACATCCAGAATGATATTCGCAATTCGCGTATTATTGCTCCAGGCCATCGAAATGGGGAATGTGTGGCCAGTGTAGTAAACGGAAACGGAAAAAAGAACGACTTTTTCACTGTTTTTTGGACTTTCCAAGCGCCATCTTGATATTTAGGCCCCAGGCATATGGCGCTGCTGGAGGTCCCCAAATACTTAAATGTTAACTCTACCATATGAATACATATTGGACGCCGACAACCGGCCAGAAAAAAAAATGACGAATTTTTGCATTTTTTACGTTTTTAAACGGAGTTTTGGCATTTAGGCCCCTAATATGAATACGAAAGTGTGCCTAAACGATGTCCACGTGTGTACTAGATGGTATTCTACCCTTAAACTACCCAAAACATTCAGTGGCGTGCCTTGTGGGCTCGAAATAACCGAAAAACGGTCATTTCGCCCGCTATCTTCGCTTTAAGGGCTTAAATGCCAAAATCGGATCTGGCAACAGGGCGCATCGTTTTCAGCGGGGACCAATTAGTCTAGAACCGCCTGTTGCCAGTTTGTAGCACAAAACGCCGTTAGACGTGCATTTTTCAGAAATGTCTCCCTGACTATATAGTTAGTTTAGTTTGACTAAGTTAGTAGCTCGAACCTGTTGGTATCATCGAAATGTAGCTTTAGTATGATATGTAAATAAAGTACTTAAATAACACCCAACATAGCAAAGATTCTATAGCAACTAAACAATTTCGTAATTCCTTCCGATTCAGTTTAGCTCTACCAATGATCCTTTTCATTAAATCTTTAATAGAACGTATTAATCGTTCCCAAAATCCGCCCCACCAGGCTCCAGTTTAAACATTAAATTTCCAAATAATTTTCTTTGTACCAGTTTCCTTTTCAATTTTGTTCCAATTTTCTTTGTACCAGTTTCCTTTTCAATTTTGTTCCAATCTAACTTCTTGAAAAGGTTGTTCGCCCGCACAAAATTAGTTCCATTGTCAGAAAATATGGTTTCCAGAGAATTTAAAAATGTTCCAGTATCCAAAGCTAAGACATAATCCAAGTGAATGCAACGATAAACTGCACAAGTATATACCACGATCCAAGCTTTCTCTTTTCCCTTCAGGAATACTGGACCAGTGAAATCAATCCCAGTAGTAGTAAAGGGATCTCCATTTATCACTCGTTCCTTCGGAGGGACACCAACTTCCACTTCCACAGGGATATTAGTAAAACGTTGACAGATTACACACTTGCGTATTACGTTCCTAACAGTTTGCTTTTTTATAATGTACCTATTTGTTATAAATGTCGCAAATTAGCTGCGTTATACGAATTATGATGACGGGATCACTTTTGTTGAAATCGGCAGCACATGTTCAAAACGCGCATTCGGTTTGAAGAAGCGACAGACAGAAAACCTATTACGCGGTAATGAGTTTTGAAATTTGGTGGCCATAATTCTACCTTGGCTGTCCGTTTGTTTACGTAACTGAGGTAGAGTTTATTAGGTATATTCATTTCACCACCACCTTCATTTCCTCGTACAATTGCTTTCTAGTTCAGAGTCCTTTATATTATTTTTTGCGCGATCGGTCATTTCTGACTATTTACCATGGGTGTTTCCATGACAGTACGTAGAATTTACCAGTTGCTATGATTACGACGACGTCAAAATTACTTACCGATCTAAAAACAGAACACCAAAAATACTTACACGCCTTTTTAAAAATCAACAGTCTTACATTACATTTAATCTTTAATTATTGTTAGGTACATTAAACGTACAATTTGTGCTGTTGTTTCCTATAAGACGCTCATAAAGTCATAAAGGAAGTGCAAAGCTAGTAAACTACATCAGACACATGCACATTTTTATGAAATTATTAATTTCAATTTTGACATTTAAACTGGTTGCCTAGTGATGTACACCATACCACTTCGATCATTTCGATTTATTCTGCTCGTTAATTTCTTAGTGCATATTTATATTGGTTGCATAAATTTAATTTCCATCGCGCAAAAAATGTTATAAGCACGTCGAACGTTAAGGGTTACCGTTCTCAGACAATAATTGGAGTCGTCGCTTCGCTCCTCCTCCAAACAATTGTCTTCGAACGGTAAAAATCCCTTACCGTTCTCCATACTTAATATACTGTAACGTTATTTATAAATTCGGGTTCGATTTATATCAATATTTATTAAACAAAACTAAAACACTATAAAAACCGTACAATTTATATCGATTATTATATCACACACACTTCGCAATTTATATTTCCGTGCTCGATCTCGTTCGATAGTAGACTGCCGCGATGTTCGGTCCGCAACCCTTTATACACGCAAGCAATGTAAGTCCAGTACATTCTCGAATACGCGTAGAAAATTCCAGAACGCCAAAGGCGACGTCATGTCTGCAGCATTTCCGTTACACTGCCCCCTTCTTAATTCTGGACGTCTCGTTCAGAAACTGCGTTAGTATTACTTTTTAATGCCTCATGTCGGAATCTGCAGTCAGAGCCTGCTCGACAAACACCTTTCTTGAAAAAGTAACAGTCCACAGTTTTGCGGAGGGTCGTCCCCTGTGGGTTGAAGCAGCACTCTGTAATTCGAACGCTAGTGTTTCTAAAAATCACTTCGATCATGGTTCGCACTATCTTCCAGTCCAACCCATCTAAACCACATCCAATCTTCGGGATCGCCAAGCTATTTATGTCATAGTATGCCATGAGTTTCTTTAAGTTTTTAAAGCAGACCAGAGGTTTTCATAGGAGGGTTTGCCTTCTGACGTTTTCTTTGAAACCAAGTAGAACAAAGAGCGTTGACTATCTTCCAAGCGCAGTACTTTACCCACTCGTGGTCTTTGCTTTAACAACTCGTCTATTCTTCCAAATCTTTTCCGGAATACGGAAGCTATACCTCTATCCATGCGAAGGTTTTCGGCGACACAATGGGCGATGGAAACGTTAACCGGAAGCTCAAAAATATTTTGACAAATTTCCTGAGTAACGCCAAATCGAGCTTTCTTCCGCTGGGCGTAATTTGACATAAAATCGTTAAAGTTTGGCTCGATCCCAAAGCTGCGTTCCTCTTCTCGAATACCTCTAACTTCTTCTTTGTTGTTGGATCCGGCATATCGTGCGAGTCGATTAATGTGGACAACTTTCGGTTTCCGGTGGTTCATTCTGATACGATATATCACGTCATTTATTTTCTTGATCACCTCATATGGACCTTCCCATTGTCTTTGTAGCTTGGGAGAAAGACCTCTTCGTCTCTGTGGATTGTGCAGCCATACCAGATCTCCAGCTTCAAAAGTTTCATTGACCGAGCGGAGGTTGTATTGATTTTTCATGCGATCGCTTGCAATCTGAATATGACTTCTAGCCAAGTCGTGAATATCGTTCATCTTCGCCTTTAGTTGGTCAACATAATTTTCACCTGCGACATATTCTTCATGGGGTTTAGGCCCAAACTCGAGGTCACATGGAAGGCGTAGTTCACGACCCAACATAAGGCAGGCAGGAGTCTGACCCGTGGTCTCGTTGACGGCTGATCGATATGCCATAAGGAACAGGTGGAGGTACTGGTCCCAATTTTTCTGATGTTCTGCCACGACTTTTGAAAAATATTTACCCATCGTTCGATTCATTCTCTCCACCATTCCATCTGACTGAGGATGCAAAGGTGTTGTTCTGGTTTTATTGGCTCCTACCAATCGACAAACATCTTGGAACAAAGCCGATTCAAAGTTCCTTCCTTGGTCTGAATGGATTTCTATAGGAACACCAAAACGTGTAAAGAACTCCTTTACCAACACTTCTGCAACTGTTGCTGCCTCTTGGTTTGGAATGGCGTAAGCTTCAGTCCACTTTGTGAAATAATCCATAGCGACTAGGATATATTTATTTCCGCCATCTGTCTCGGGAAACGGTCCTGCAATATCGATAGCAACTCGTTCCATCGGACTACCAACGTTATACTGCCTCATGGGTGCCTTCTTCTTGGAAACTGGTCCGTTTCCAGTAGCACATAACTCACATTTTTGACACCATCGCCGGACATCTTCTTTACAGTTGACCCAATAGAATCGCTCACGTACCCTTTGCAACGTTTTCGTAATACCAAAGTGTCCTCCGGAAGCGCCGTCATGCAATTTTCGCAATACTTCCGACACTTTGCTTCTAGGTACTACTAATTGCAGCGTCGAATCGGTGCCATCTTCACTTTCAAGGGTCCTATACAACAGGTTGTCTTTCAGAGTCAGGCTATTCCATTGGCCCCAATAACTCTTTACTTCAGGACTTGTGGCACTAATGTCTTGCCAGCCTGTTCTTTGTCCGTGGCGCATCCAATTCAGAACAGTTTTTATACTTGGGTCGTTTTCTTGGGCCGTTTTGATTTCGCTTGGCTTCCATTCCTCACTCTCTACAGTTGTTCGCCGCAGATGGCCAATTTTGTCTTCTATTTTAGAACAATGTGTGCAGTTGTCCTTGCACGGTCTTCTTGACAAAGCGTCTGCATTATTGTGAACTTTTCCAGCCCTGTGTTCAATGTCGTAGTCATATTCCTGAAGACGTTCTAACCATTTTGCCACCTGTCCTTCTGGGTTTCGGAACTGCAAGAGCCACTTTAGCGCTGCATGATCTGTCGTTATCAGGAACTTGCGGCCGTAAAGGTACTTATGGAAATGTTCGCATGCCTTTACCACACCCAGGAGCTCTCGCCTAGTCACACAATAATTCCTCTCGGGTTTCGATAGTACTTTGCTGAAATAGGCAATGACTCTTTCCTGTCCGTCTTGCAATTGAGAGAGAACAGCTCCAATGGCGGTGTTACTGGCATCGGTATCTAGCACAAACTTTCCTTCATTTCTGAGGTAGCCAAGGATAGGTGCGCTAGTAAGAGCTTGCCGGAGATGTTCGAAAGCTCTTTGACAGTCTTCACTCCATTCGTACTCATTGCCTTCTTCTGTCAACTTTATTAATGGTTTGGCAATGTTGGCAAATCCTTTCACGAATCGTCTATAATAGGTGCACAAACCGAGGAAACTTCGAATCTCGTGCTTGTTCTGAGGAATCGGCCACTCTTGAATCGCTATAATCTTCTCTGGGTCAGCTGTAACACCATCACGAGATACGATGTGCCCCAAATATTTAACTTCTTTTTGGAACATAAAGCATTTCTTGGGACTTAGTTTTAAATTGGCCTCTCGTAATCGTCCAAACACCTCTTTCAGGTTCTTTAGGTGTTCTTCAAAAGTTTTTCCTACGACAATTACATCATCCAAATATACCAGACATGTCTGCCACGTTAGTCCCCTTAGAACTGCTTCCATAAGTCTCTCAAATGTCGCGGGGGCATTACACAATCCGAAAGGCATTACTGTGAATTGCCAAAGTCCAGAGCCTATAGAAAACGCGGTCTTCTCTCGGTCTGTCGATTCCATCCCCACTTGCCAATAACCACTCTTTAAGTCGAGTGTGGAAAACCATTGGGCTCCAGATAGAGTGTCCAAGGTGTCGTCTATTCTTGGCAGTGGATAGCTATCTTTCTTGGTGACCGAATTTAATAGACGGTAGTCAACGCAAAATCTTGTGGAGCGATCCTTCTTCTTTACAAGCACTATCGGTGATGACCAAGGACTATTCGATGGCTCGATGACACCTTGTTTTCTCATGTCTCTAATAATCTCCTCAGCTTCGTCTCGTTTAGCCAAGGGGAGTCGCCTTGGCTGTTGTCTAATCGGGTGGGAATTGCCAGTATTTATTTTATGGGTGACTATGCTTGTCTTGCCCTTGTCCTGGTCGTTTACCGCGAACACATCTCGGAATTCCACAAGCATATTTTTCACCTTCTGTCGTTGTCTATTGTCCAAATCTGGAGTGTTTTTAATGACCATATCTATCAGCTCTCTTGGATACTTTCCTTTAGATAGATTTTCCGATTTCACAGAGCGAATAGCCGAGATGGGCACACACTGTCCAACTACAGTTCGTTTGCTTAGCTTAACAGGACTATCTTTCAAATTCATAATTCGAATCGGAACGTCATTTTGAACTTTTACCAGAGCCCTAGCCACTAGAAATTCCTTTTGGTTTAGTGCTTCGACTATCCGTAGGCTTCCCTGGCGACAATATCCATCTAAAGTGGTCATTATAATTTTTTCACTGAGTCCGGGTATAATGACGTCATGAGTGGTTAACAGGCGGATAACATCTTTGTCTTCATGGAAAGGGAGTTCTTCATCGCCGACCTTTAACACGCCCTTTTCACGTCCAACACAGCTCCGAGTTTCTTAAGAAGATCCATCCCCAAGATGAATTGATCAGAAATATCAGCAATTAGCACCTGGTGATTGATGGTGGTCTTTCCGATGGTGACAGACATTTGTATTTCTTCGTGCGTTCTTATTCTTTCACCAGTTGCTGTTTTTAACTGCACGGTCGAAGATGAGATCCGAGCATGATTCTTCAATAACTCTGGTCTTGCAATAGTTCTTGTTGCACCTGTGTCTACTAGCAAGGATCTGTCTTCTCCATTAACTCGGCCTTCGATGTACAGACTCAGAACTTTTCCAGACGACGTAATGTTTACAGTGAATATCGGGGCTTTGTTTCTGCAGGTCGACGATAGCCCCTTCCTGTCGACCTTTCTTAGTTTTCCGACTGCTGTAATGGTTTTTGGCAGTTGCTGCGAACGTGTCCAATCTCGCCGCAATTCCAACATCGTGGTTCACGTTTCTTTGCCAGTGACTGTATTGCTTTATTGACCTTTTCTTCCATTACTTTACTGACCTTTTCTACCACTACTTTACTGACCTTTTCTTCAAAACTTTCAGAACCACCTTCCTCTTCGATGGTTCTTACCCGGCTGTCACTGCGAGGTTCCATCGTACGTACTCGCGCACTTCCATGACTAGCTTTCTTGGCGGCTTCGAATTCTAACGCATGGGCCAAAGCTTTCTCAATTTTGTCGTGCCTAGCCAGTCTCAAAGCCTGCTGGGGATCTCCATCACGAACGGCATCGATAAATGTTTGTACAGCCAGTTGATCAAGAAAGCTCTCCGGTGCCGTAGGGTATGCCAATCGAATCAGTCTAGCGATGTCCGCTTCAAGTTCCTGCAAACTTTCTCCAGATTTCTGCATTCGGTTCTTGACTTGGGCATAGTAAACTTGCTGAAGGTGTTTATCGCCATATCGCATTTCGAGTCGCGCTACTATTTGTTGGAAGTTCTGTTGATCCTCGGGGATAGTTCGCAACACATCCAGAGCATCTCCTCTCAGAGCAAGAATCAAGGCTGTAGTTTTGTCTTGAAGAGTCCATTTATTTGCCGCAGCCGCTGCTTCAAACTGTCGAACGTACGTGGTCCAAGGAATCTTACCATCAAAAGTAGGTGGCTTTACTCGGGCTTGCTGAACGTCGCCTTTTACTCTTGTATTTGTTTCTGGGTCGACCTTCTTGTAATGAGTAGACTGTGGCACCTCAAGAAGACGGTCCATCAGTAATTCATCTGGGGCACTACTAGTACGCTCTTCCGTAGTCAGTCGCAAGAATTGCTCGCGCAGCTCTTCATACTTGTGCTCAATCTCGACGAATGTTGCTTTAAATGTTTTGGAAACTTCCGTAATTCTATCTTCAACTTTTTCTTCAATTGATGTAGAGACTTCTTCGATAATCTTTCTAGAATTTTCTTCCATTTTCTCGAACTTCTCTTCAAAATTTCTAGAATTTTCTTCCAACTTCTCTTGAATATTTCTAGAATTTTCTTGGGTGCTTTTCATTTCTTGTTGCAACCCCTGTTGGCCATTTTGGATTTTCTGGAGCAAATTGAGCATCGTTTCTTCCATTTTAGCGGCAGCAGATCTTGTTACAGGCATACACAAGCAGAAGCACTTAATTTAATCTTACTTTTAATTAATTTAATTAATTCCACTCCTGACACCAATGTAACGTTATTTATATAAATTCGGGTTCGATTTATATCAATATTTATTAAACAAAACTAAAACACTATAAAATCCGTACAATTTATATCGATTATTTATATCACACACTTCGAAATTTATATCAGCTTTTCGCGCTCGATGTTTCCGTACTCGTTCGATAGTAGACTGCCGCGATGTTCGGTCCGCAACCATTTATACACGCAAGCAATGTAAGTCCAGTACATTCTCGAATACGCGTAGAAAATTCCAGAGCGCCAAAGGCGACGTCATGTCTGCAGCATTTCCGTTACAATATTTTAATTATGATTTGATACTTCAGCAAACTTCATCAATGTTGGTTTTTTTCAACACAAATTTACATCAAATCTGAGCCAATTTTCAAATGTAAGTCTAAAGAAAGAATCATCCTTTGTTTATACATTGATGCCAAAAACATTTCAATACATCCATAAATGGCTGAGTAATTAGACTCCTTTGTAAACGCAATTTGTTGTAAAATGTATTGTAAACATACGGTTGACGTTGAACCGTTGAGAGACGAATAGACGATTGAATATGAACAATTTCGAGTTGTCAGTCTCGCCGTATTGAGTTCCAAATATCGTAATTTTTGCAAATATTTATTTAATTAATTTAAACCAACCTATTACTTCCGAGGGTTAATAAATGATATGGGGCGAATGCTACGGGGGCGAATTTGTCGGGGCGAATATTCCGGGGGCGAATTTGTCGGGGCGAATATTCCGGGGGCGAATTTACTTGGGGCGAATATTCCGGGGGCGAATTTACTTGGGGGCGAATATTCCGGGGGCGAATTTACTTGGGGGCGAATATTCCGGGGGCGAATTTTCGGGGGCGAATTTACCGGGGCGAGTCTTCCGGGGCGAATTTACCGCACACCGACCCAGTTTGACCCAGTATACTCGGTTGCTTGGCAAGTGTCCTTTCAAGGCATATATGATATAATTTATGTTGTGCTGGTATTAATTTGTTGGCATATTTATCCTTTTAGATTGGTTCAAAAAGCGTTAGCTCACGCCATCCTTAAAATAGGCTTAAACGTTTTGGGAAGCCATAAAAGCCTTATTTTTTAGGTGCTTATAGATTGCTTATCTTCGAGTGTTGTGCATCCGGCGATTATTTAATGTTGCGATGTAAACAGGCACCATCCACTTACCTAGTATGATAAAGCCCTAATCTTCCATATTTAAACGAGTGTTAATCCGTTTCGTGCTCAAAGTTGTCGTGGCCAACTTCAAAATCTGGTAGGTATCGTTGCTACAGCATTCTAGAGGTAATTTATTTTTTCAGTTAGCTCACGATGAGACAAATCGTAAAGCTACTGTTTCTTGTTGGGTTAGCCAATGTACAATCGAAACTCTGCAACAATCACCATTGGAAAACTATAACCTGTCACGGTATAAGTTCGTTGGATCAGCTAAAGAAAAGCGTTGAGGAATGCATTGAGAAAGACAAAGTTCCAAGGGCGGATTTTATTAAATTAGAACTCACAAACAGTGAGATTGGATTTCTTCAGCCGAACACCTTCGTAGGTTACCAACATTTAAAAGCTTTATGGTTTTTTTCTAGCAACATTACGAATATACCCAATGGAAGTTTTAAACCTTTAAAAAAATTGGAAGTGTTCGAAATTGGCTCTAGCAAAGTAGGCAATATTGAAGATAAAGCGTTTGAAGGAATGTTTAATGTGAAATCGTTTAAAATCTTTGGAACGAAAGTGTCGCGCTTTGCCAAGAAAGCATTTGCTGACATGCATGCTTTGTTCCAAGTAGAATTTCACGATAACGAGTTGGAGGAAGTTGATGAAGGTGCCTTTGATAGTTCCCCAAATCTTACCCATCTGTATATTCATACAAACAGGCATGTGAAAATCTCAAACAACCTGCTTGCAAAATTGGTATCACTGAAAACTTTGTTTCTTAGCGAGAACGACTGGGTTCAGTTAGATAATGACATGTTCAGAGGGTTATTTAAGCTCCAAACACTTTGGCTGCATGGCAATCGCTTGGAGACGTTACCATCTCAAGTCTTCAACGATCAAAGCTCATTGTATGAGCTACACTTGGAGAATAACACTGTAAAGGATATACCCAGTGACTTGTTCGCGCAATTAAAAAACCTTCGCAATCTTTATCTTTCCAAGAATAAACTTCACAGCCTCCCAGGCACCATTTTCAAACAAACGAATAATATATGGGTCATCGATCTTTCGGATAACCAACTGACAGCTTTGGATGGGGTATTCGCTGGGCTTTCAGAGCTTACTGCAGTTTACTTAGCCAGAAACCTTCTGTCATCAGTTCCCAATGGCACCTTCTCCGACTGTTCCAAGCTCTCCGTACTGGATGTGGCAGAAAACCAAATCGAGAGGATTTCACCTGGAATGTTCTCAGGTGCACACGCATTGGAAGACGTTGTATTCCACGGCAACAAGATCGGTACAGTTGAACCCGCCTCTTTCGATAGTCTAACTGAATTAAAAGCCCTGACTCTCACAAAAAATAGGCTCAGGTTACTTCCACGTGGAGCGTTCGACAAGAACGTTAAGTTAGAGTCGCTCTATTTAGCAGATAATGAAATCTACTATTTGGAAAAAGGAATCTTTGACAACTTGCCCAATCTGTCCAACCTAGATTTGAGCAACAACAAGATTATGAATTTCGAATCTGGTACCTTTAAAAATTTGAAGCTTGTCCGATTCATGTTCTTCAGCAACAATCAGCTGAGTAGCATAGTAACGAAGATGTTTGAAGGGTTAAGTTCGTTGGGATACCTTAATATCTCAAAGAATCCCATTGGATCCATATCCTGCGAGGCTTTTAAGGACTTATCATCCTTGACATCGCTACAGATAGAAAATGTTGATGTAGAAGCCTTTCCTTCTGGATGCTTTTCCAGCTTGAAAAAAGTAAGGTTTTTTAACATTAACAGCTCCAGGCTAAAGCGGTTGAATAAAGGGATGTTCGCCGGTGTGGGAGAGATAAGACACTTCTCCTTGTCGGGGAACCGCATCGACCATATAGAAGTGGGCGCGTTTGAGGGATTAGGCGAAGTCACCACCTTACACTTGCATGAAAATCGGCTTTCAGAAATCAAAGGAGAGATGTTCACTGGCCTACGGAACGTCCAAAATCTCACGTTGAGTGATAACAAAATCGTTTCAATCGACAAAGGCGGCTTCCAGGTGTTTCCATACTTGCGCCATCTCTACTTGGGACAAAACAACCTTCAAAACCTAAAGGGCGACGAATTTACAACCGCCCGCGGCTTGACAGTCTTAGACTTGCATATGAACGGTATCAAGAGTTTGCCAACCGACATCTTCAAGCCGATAGACATACTTTCGTCGCTGAATCTGGCCTTCAACAAACTGGGGACGTTACAAAAGGGTTCGATACCAATCATACATATGTTGGAGTACTTGAAGTTAGGTAACAACGGAATTGATGATATCAAACCAGGTACGTTCGAGGGTTTTGAGTCGCTTTTGGAGTTGGATTTGTCTAACAACACCTTAAAGCATGTCAATGAGGGAATGTTCCAAGGACTTGACAGAATGACTTCCCTCAACCTTGAGCATAATGAGATAAGCGACTTGAACCCGGACGTCTTCAACAATCTAATCTCATTGAGAGGTGTACGTTTGGGAGGTAACAAACTTAGCTCCGGTGTTATGGATGACATCAAAAAGAGGTACCCAGAATCAACGTAAAACCTGGTCTGTTATTATAACCTTTAATAATAATTAACACATGTATATTGACAAATAAGATTAAACCGAGGCCTACGATACTTACAGGTCGGAGCGCTCGAAAAAGTCACGTGACGTTAGGAGTCATATGAAATACATTACGGCTTATGGAAAATCCGTGCGCGGATCCACTATTTATTTTTTTACTCCGGATTCGTTCAACATAGAGCCACGAAATTTCAATGAGAGCTTGTCAATAGTACACACAATCAAATTATGGTGTTCGTTAATTTTTAATAACACTAAAAATAATTAATTTTTAGGTTTAAAGTATTGAAGATATAACGATGTTAGTAAATCCGCGTTTTTCTATCTTTACATTATCATATTTCTTTTTCTAGGAACTATATCATTATAATCCTTTCGGTGTCTTAAACTAGAATGATATGCGCCTCCAATTATGCGTATATGATGCCTAATCTGATATTGGTATAGTTTTAACAGGCCCTACAAAATCGCGCATTTATTATCCGCGCAGAGAAAGATTCAACATGCGAGAAACTTTTTCGTTATTGCTATAATTGTATCACATATATCGAATGAATTGTGACCAAAGGACACAAAAATGTTCTTCAGAAGGAATTTTTAAGAAATGGTCTCTCGTTTCCTTTTTTCAGCAGCTGAAGTAAATAGCGCGATTTCAGAATAAGTGAACGCGCAAAGGAATTATTATGTTTCAAATAATTGTTAGTAATCGATTTTCAAATTGTGTTTGTGAGATTCAAGAGGAGTATTTTGCATCAAAGATTTTGTTTCGTCGTGTAATTTAGCAGAAGATGAGGCGATGTTAAATATAAGTATTGAAATATTCTAAGATTTAGAAAACGACACAACAGTTACTTCTGAAAACGAAAAAAAAAAACGGCACTGCCTATTCCTTACAAGCTGTACTTTTTACTAAAACTGCTGTAAGTTGGATAGAAAATGCTATTTTTTAAAACTTCCTTATTCAAAAGGTTATTTTTATTTATTCATAGAATGAAGATGAAAGCCTACGATACTTACCAGGCCTCTTAGGCGGACAATGCAAATTTCCCATTTCACTTTAACACGAGAAGGTATAACTAAAATACTTTATGTACTGCAAAATTCATATTAACGAAGATATAAGATATACTCCATACTTTTGACTGATAATATCTTTAATTTTATAATTTAATGTAAATTTGAATCTCACAAACACAATTTGAAAATGGATTACTAACAATTATTTGAAACATAATAATTCCTTTGCGCGTTCACTTATTCTTGAAATCGCGCTATTTACTTCAGCTGCTGAAAAAAAGGAAACAAGAGACCATTTCTTAAAAATTCCTTCTGAAGAACATTTTTGTGTCCTTTGGCCACAATTCATTCGTATATGTGATACAATTATAGTAATAACAAAAAAGTTTCTCGCATGGTGAATTTTTCTCTGCGCGGATAATAAATGCGCGATTTTGTAGGGCCTTTTAAAACTATACTAATATCAGATTAGGCATCATATACGCATAATTGGAGGCGCATATCATTCTAGTTTAAGACACCGAAAGGATTATAATGATATAGTTCCTAGAAAAAGAAATATGATGATGTAAAGACAGAAAAACGCGAATTTACTAACATCGTTTTATCTGCAATACTTTAAACCTAAAAATTTATTATTTTTAGTGTTATTAAAAATTAACGAACACCATAATTTGATTGTGTGTACTATTGACAAGCTCTCATTGAAATTTCGTGGTTCTATGTTGAACGGATCAGGAGTAAAAAAAATAAATAGTGGAGCCGCGCACGGATTTTCCATAAGCCGTAATGTATTTCATATGACTCCTAACGTCACGTGACTTTTTCGAGCGCTCCGGCCTGTAAGTATCGTAGGCCTCGATTAAACTCAATTCACACTTTACATTTGTTTCAAAGCTTTCCCCAAGGTGCTAAAAACAAAGGTTGATGTACCTCCAAATAAATCGTCAATAAAAAAAAAAAAAAAAAAAAAAAGCTTTCCTGATTCTGTACCTCCTCCCCTTGAACTTGTTAACGTCCTGGTCCCAGTTCAGGTGGTAGGTATTTTAGGAGGGCGGCCCCGCTTTCTGAGTGGCCATTGATTTTCCAAAGGTGTACTATTGCTTTCAGAGTTTGCGACTCGCACTAATTAGGGAGAAAAGACCCCAGAAAGCTCTAAAAGGCCCTAAAAGTTTTCTCACAGCACTGAAGCAGTGGCGGTTTTACATATAGGCACACTAGGCACGTGCCTAGGGGCGGCAGCTTTAGGGGGCGGCATTTTTTGCACTATATTTATTTTAGGTAACATTTTAAGTTTTAAAATAAGCTCTAAGCCGTTAGAATTATTGCTAACATTTCATTTAGAGATGATTGTCGGCAAGCTTTCATTGATCACCAAATATTAACGCTTCCATCTATTTTTATTTTTACTTGTCATTGTTTTGTTAAGCGCAATGGACATTATTTTGTTAAAAATTGCGATGTTCATAATTATGACACCCGCAACAAATTAAATGCATTTGTCCCTTTTTGCCGTTTAAGTAAGACGCAAAACAGTTTTGATCATATCAATATAAAAATGTATAATTATATTCCTCCCAATATTAAGGCTTTACCTTTTAATTTATTCAAATCAAGAACTAAAGCATTTCTTATTGATAAAGCGTTTTACTCGTATGAGGAATTTTTCAGTTCAGAGTTCTTTTTGTTATAATTTTGTTTGTTCTTACATTTGTAATATTTTTATTTTGCTTTTGTATTGACTTATGTATGTAGGCTGTTCTACAAAACATTAAATAAGCTTTATTATTTTTTTTTTTTTCCTTTATTTGGGATTATTATTATTAACAAATTACAAATGACAAAAATGTTTAATTGAAATTATTGGAATGGTAGATAGTTATTTAAAGATTATTTTGTGGCGCATATCTTTCGGTGTGCCTAGGGGCGTAAAAAATTTAAATCCGCCACTGCACTGAAGACCGTCCCCTAGAGCGTTTTTGATTACTTGTTACCCACCTTTGTGAGGCCCTTTCCATCTCCACACCCAGTCCAAGGTTCCTGGGCTCTATTTAGGCCCTCAAACAATAAGCTTAGAACGCTCTAGAGCTGTAGAAATGGGATGCCATGCCCCGGAAAATGTTTGATTATCTCGTAAAAGACATTGATGAGAACGACGGTGACTAGCGTCCACAGGATTTGAGAAACCTTTTAAGTGCGTTCGTACGCTCTTTATAGTCTTACGGTTTCGTTTCAGGACAGTTAGTCTTTTCTTAATGTTCTAGACCTTTTTTCCGAGCGTTCTAAGCAATTTCTGGCTAGGATCTCCTGACCTTGGAAAACACCTAGGCACATGCGAACGCATTAGGAAGCACTAATGGCATTTTTTAATTTGTTTAGAGGGTCTTCTCTGGCACTACCCTTCCAGAAAACGTCCAGAATAGGTTAAATGCTCTAGGAAATGAGAAGGATTTAACAAAAGAAGGTTACAAACATCTGGAATAAGATGCCAAAAATTGACCAATGGGGAATTCTTTCTATGCCCTAGGAAAGTTTCAGGACCTTCGTGAACCTTTAGTCTCCTTTGAAAGCAATAGTATTCTCAATAAAGGTTTGGAAATGTCGCAGCGATCTTGGGGAAGGGCATCGTTAAAAGAAATTAAAAAATAGACTAGGGCCAACGGCAGAACATTGAGGCGCTTAAATATTTATATAAAATGCAGATCTATACAGGTTATTAACAAGAATTAAAAAATAGATTTGGACCAAGTACAGATACTTGAATTAAACCGGTCGAAATTTCTAGGCTCATAATTATGTTTATAAAAGACAATAGCTTCATATATTTCTGAGTGCATTGGTGCCATCAAAAAAGACCATACACAAAAAATAAATGCAATGCCCCCATATATTATATTTCGGACCGTATACGAAATACCTCAACTCCAACTAGCTTTTTAATGAATTACTGTCAGTACACATCCGCACCCCGGCACAACATAAATAATATAATTCTGACTTTAAATTTCTGATTCCAAGCAAACGATGCAATTGTTAAGATCAAACTCCTTAAACTCCAAAAAGGAAACTTACCTAATTTTGAAAGCACTTAAATCAAACTTTGGGCTTTGGGATTCTCTCCGAATCGTTAAAGGGATCGAATGAACACACGACTTGCATGAATTTACATAAAGCGGAATGTCTCCAAAAAGGTAACTTACCTAATTTTGAAAGCACTTAAATCGAACTTTGAGCTTTGGGATTCTCTCCGAATCGTTAAAGGGAGCGAATGAACACACGACTTGCATGAATTTACATAAAGCGGAATGTCTCCAAAAAGGTAACTTACCTAATTTTGAAAGCACCTAAATCGAACGTTGGGCTTTGGGATTCTCTCCGAATCGTTAAAGGGATCGAATGAACACACGACTTGCATGAATTTACATAAAGCGGAATGTCTCCAAAAAGGTAACTTACCTAATTTTGAAAGCACCTAAATCGAACTTTGGGCTTTGGGATTCTCTCCAAATCGTTAAAGGGATCGAATGAACACACGACTTGCATGAATTTACATAAAGCGGAATGTCTCCAAAAAGGTAACTTACCTAATTTTGAAAGCACTTGAATCGAACTTTGGGCTTTGGGATTCTCTCCAAATCGTTAAAGGGATCGAATGAACACACGACTTGCATGAATTTACATAAAGCGGAATGTCTCCAAAAAGGTAACTTACCTAATTTTGAAAGCACTTAAATCGAACTTTGGGCTTTGGGATTCTCTCCGAATCGTTAAAGGGATCGAATGAACACACGACTTGCATGAATTTACATAAAGCGGAATGTCTCCAAAAAGGTAACTTACCTAATTTTGAAAGCACTTGAATCGAACTTTGGGCTTTGGGATTCTCTCCAAATCGTTAAAGGGATCGAATGAACACACGACTTGCATGAATTTACATAAAGCGGAATGTCTCCAAAAAGGTAACTTACCTAATTTTGAAAGCACCTAAATCGAACTTTGGGCTTTGGGATTCTCTCCGAATCGTTAAAGGGATCGAATGAACACACGACTTGCATGAATTTACATAAAGCGGAATGTCTCCAAAAAAGGTAACTTACCTAATTTTGAAAGCACTTAAATCGAACTTTGGGTTTTGGGATTCTCTCCAAATCGTTAAAGGGATCGAATGAACACACGACTTAGTATGTGCGGTGCTTTTTTGGTTCATTAGGACTAGCATTTTAGGTTTTAGCAATAACCACATGAAATGAAATCAGTGACACTGCTTGAGTAGCACTTTACTAGGAAACAAAGTTTACAGCTCAGATTTCCATGTAATAGTATGTTGGCCCTGAGGAGTACCTTTTCTTCATTGCGTCCATAACCTTAGCATCGACTTTGTTGCCTTCCAAGATCACACGAGACAGCGCGGGTAGATTTTCGAAAACGTCCGTGTCCAAATCACTTATTGCGTTAGACCCCAGGTCAAGTAAGTACATTTTTGTAAGTCCCTGGAACATGTCCCCGCTGACATGTCGTAAAGGGTTGTCAGTCAATCGCAATATTAAAACTGACCCAAAACCCTCGAAAGTACCCGGTTTGATATCGGCAATTCCGTTGCCGCCCAAGCTTAATTCTTCCAATCGAGGGACGACCGGTATCGAACCCCTCTGTAATGTCCCCAACTTGTTGTAACCCAAATTAAGCGACAAAAGTGACGTTAGCGGCTTGAAAATGTCGGAGGGCAGAGTTTCGATGCCGTTATTCGACAAGCTCAAGTCGGCCAAGTTGGGAGCGGTGGTAAATTCGTCCCCCCTCAACGGGTGAAGTTTATTTCCATCGAGGCTTAGGTGGCGCAAATTGGGAAGAAGCTCGAATCCGCGATGGTCGATTGAGGTGAGATTGTTGCTGTCCAATTCGACCATGTCGACCTCTTGAAGACCCATGAACATGTCACGTTTTATTTCCGACAGGCGATTTTCGCGCAAGATTAACGTCCGAACTTCGGCCAGTCCGTCAAAAGCGCCTTGGTCTACGTGCTCGATCAGGTTCTCTGACAGAGTGAGAGATATCAACCTGTCCAGTCCTGCAAAGAGTCCTTTAGTCAGCCGCTTCAGTTTGGATTTGCCCACTGTGAGAAACTCTAAGTTCCTCAAGCCCGAGAAGCAACCGGATTGGAGCTCTTCAACATTAATATTCTCCAATTTGAGCACAATTAGGGATGGTAAATCGTTGAAAGCCCCACAGTCCATCCGCCCAATGGAGTTTTTCGCGATGTAAAGGAATTTCAGCGAACTTAACCCCTCGAACATGCTTGCAGTTATGCTGCTCAGCTGACAGTCGGTAAGATGTAGGTGTTCAACTTTTCCCAAATTCTTCAGAACCCCAGGCTCCAAATTCCCAATCTTGTTGTAGTTCAAGTCTAAGCGTTTCAGATTGGACAAGTTGTCGAAGATCCCCTTTTCCAAACGGTCGATCTCATTCCTGCTCAGGGACAGCGATACCAGCTTCGCGTTTCCGTCGAAAGCTCCACGCGGAAGCGACTTAAGCCTATTATTCTCCAGGTTCAAACTGCCCAGTTCGCTTAGCCCATCGAATGAGTTCGGCTCGATTACGCTCACGTTATTGGCGTGAAAGGTGACCTTCTCCAACTTGCTTAGACCTGCGAGCATCCCCGATGTGATCTTCTCGAGTTCGTTCTCTGTAAAGTCGAGCTCGGTAATTTTGGAGCAGTTGGCGAAGGTGCCGTCGGAAATTGACGTGAGCTTGTTTTTCGTTAAGGTAACTCGGCTGAGCTTTGACAGTCCCTTGAATTGTCCGTCCAGATTTTTCAGCTGATTATCTGAGAGTTCGATGGTTTCTATTTCCGGACAGTTTCCGAATAGGTCGCCTGGGAGACTTTCAAGCTTATTCCTGGATAGGTAGAGATCTTGAAGGCCTTTTAGGTTACCAAACAGCCCATCGGGTATACTTTTCATACAGTTGTCCTCTAAGTGCAGCTCTGTTAAGGTGCCCTGGTCGTGGAACAGGTGCGAGGGTAACGTTTCCAAGCGGTTGCCCTGCAGACGAATTGTTTTGAGGTTAGTTAATCCTTCGAAGGTATCACTCTGTAACTCGACCAAAGCATTCTCGCTAAGATCAACTGTTTCCAACGACAGCAATTTTGCAAACAGCCCTTTAGGTAGTCTTTCAAGTTTGTTTTCTTGAAGACGCAACCGGATCATATTTGGGGAACTGTCAAAGGCGCGTTCTTCGATGTCCTCCAACCCGCCATTGTAGAGGCTAACTTCTGTTAAAGCACGCATGTCGGCCAGCAATTCTTTGTAAAGGCGCGACACTCTAGCGCCAGAAACTAAAAATGTGGATACGTTGAACATGCCTTCAAACGCCCTATCTTCGATATTGTCTACTGTACCTAATTCAATGAGGAGTGCCTCCAAGTTTTTTAAATTTTTAAAACTGCCCTCAGGTATATTCGCGATATCGCAAGAATTACACCTTATAACCTTCACATGCTCGTAGGGCTCAAATGGACCAAGAAATTCAATCTTACTCCTCTCCAACTCCAATCCAATGAAATCTTCAGGAGAAACCTTATCGCGCTCAATGCATTCGTGAATACCCTCCTTCATTTGGTCCAAGGAATTGATATCTTCACAGCGTACTGACTTCGAAGTGCGATAGTAATTGCAGTGCTTCGATTGCACATTAGCCAATCCAATTAGGAGCAACAGCTTCAGGAATGATGCCATGGTAAACTAATAAAATCTATTCAGATTAAAGGGGATGGTAATTGAACTTACAAAGTATGATCCGAGCACTAAGTGCACCAAGGGTATTGTCGGTAGGTTAAATAGGAGAAGGTTGTGGAGTTTGTTTATGGCTGATAACGCACTTATCTAGTATTATGATTTGCTTGTAACTCCGCTAATTAGAAGGCCACTTTTAGAAAATGTTGATTACATTCTTTATGTTGTAAATATAAACCTTACTTGCACACTTCAAACTGCAAAACTTGCAAACTATTCCCCACATTAACCGTGGTTTCCCCGGATGTAGATTTGGAGACGAGTAGATGACGAAAAATTCGCCGGAAGGAGACCTACGACTTTTAAGGGATTAAGTTTCTGATAAAACCCCTCGAAAACCCTATAGAAAACCTTTGATTATCTCTCCCCAAAATATCACCAGGCCCTTTAAAGACTTACTTACATTAAGGTTGTTTATGGGAGCCTTAAACCACCCAAACGCCTTTCTCTGTTACAGAAACTAACAGAACAAACAAATAAAAGAGGTAGTAAATCACGCTGCACTTAAAAAATTGCGAAATAGCAATGCTAACGTGTGACACGGAGGCAATCGGATACTAAAACTAATTAATACACAAATCAATATAATTCGAATGAATTTACACTGGTAAAAGTAAAATTGTGATCAACCACGGGTTATCCTTACAATCGTAAGGTGAGAAATCTTGTATCATAATGTGCGAGGAGGTGATTGAAGGACCTAACCTAATTAGCACTCAAACCTAACCTCACTCATAGTTTAACCCACCGCACATTATATTCTCCTGATACAAGATTTCCCACCTACGGTCATAATAAATTCGTATACTGGGGTGTCCATACCCCAGACCCCCCCGGTGACAAGTTTTACCTCAAAACGTTCAGTCCTAAGTACTCTCTTCAGTAGTCATGGTGTTAAGGATGAACAATACCGAATCGGGGGGTTCTGGAGGGTATTCCAATACCTTCCAGTGTACGAATGAATTATGACCGCTTTAGGGAAATGTGATCTCTTGTTCTTTGGAGCCGGGGGGTGGTCCGTAACCCCCAGACCCCTCGGTTTGGTATTGTTCATCCTTACCATTATAATTACTGGAAAGAGTACTTAGTGGCTGAAACTTGGGGGGGGGGTCTGGGGAATGGACACCCCAGTATACGAATGTATTATGATTTTAGGTGAAACATCTTGTATCGGGAGAATATAATGTACGAGGAGATTGAAGGTTAGGATGAAGTATTAGTGAGGTTAGGTTAGAGTGATAGTTAGGTTAGGTGCGATATTTTGTATCAGGAGAATATAATGTGCGAGGAGGTGATTGAAGGTTATTTTAAAATATGAGTGAGGTTAGGTTAAAGTGCTAGTTAGGTTAGGTGAGAAATCTTGTATCAGGAGAATATAATGTGCGAAGAGGTGCTTGAGGGACCTAACCTAACTACTACTCAAACCTAACCTCACACTTAAACCTAATCTCCTTGCACATTATATTCCCCTGATACAAGATTTCTCACCTAACCTAACTAGCAATCTAACCTAACCTCAGAAATTCTTTAACCTAGCCTTCAACTACCTCCTCGCACATTGTATTCTCCTGATACAAGATTTCTCACTAATGATCACAATAAATTCGTATACTGGGGGTCCATACCCCAGACTCCCCGGTGATAAGTTTTACCTCAAAACGTTCAGTCCTAAGTGTTCTCTCCAGTAGTCATGGTGTTAAAAGATGAACAATACCGAATCGGAGGGGGTCTGGAGGGTATGGAATACCCTCCAGTGTACGAATGAATTATGACAGCTTTAGGGTAATGTGATCTCTTGTTCTTTGGGGCCGGGGGGTAGATCATAACCCCCAGACCCCCCCGGTTTGGTATTGTTCATCCTTAACATCATAATTACTGGAAAGAGTACTTAGGATTGAGGCAGTAGAATTTATTACTGGGGAAAGGGGGGGGTGGTGGTCTGGGGAATGGATACCCCAGTATACGAATTTATTATGACTTTAGGTGAGATATCTTGTATCAGGAGAATATAATGTGCGAGGAGGTTGAAGGTTGCGATAAAGTGTTAGTGAGGTTAGGTTAGAGTGCTAGTTAACTTAGGTGAGAAATATTGTACCAGGAGAACATAATGTGCGAGGAGATTGAAGGTTAGGATAAAGTATTAGTGAGGTTACGTTAGAGTGCTACTTGGGTTAGGTGAAACACCTTGTATCAGGAAAATATAATGTGCGATTGAAGGTTATTTTAAATTATGAGTGAGGTTAGGTTAAAGTGCTAGTTAGGTTAGGTCAGAAATCTTGTATCAGGAGAATATATGTCCAAGGAGGTGTTTAAAGGTTATTTTAAATTATGAGTGAGGTTAGGTTATAGTGCTATAGCACTATAACCTAACTATAGTTAGTATCTAGTATCAGGAGAATATAATGTGCAAGGAGGTGATTGAAGGTTAGGTTAAAGTATTAATGATGTTAGGTTAAAGTGCTAGTTAGGTTAGATGAGAAATCTTGTTTCAGGAGAATATAATGTGCGAGTAGGTGATTGAAGGTTATTTTAAATTATGAGTGAGGTTAGGTTAAAGTGCTAGTTAGGTTAGGTGAGAAATCTTGTATCAGGAGAATATAATGTGCGAGGAGGCGATTGAAGGACCTAACCTAACTACTACTCTAACCTAACCTCATTAACACTTAAACCTACCCTTCAATCACTTGCTCGCACATCATATTCTCCTGATACAAAATTTCTCACCGAAGGTCATATCGTAATACATTCATATACTGGGGTGTCCAAACCCCTGACCGCCCCGGTGATAAGTTCTTCCTCAAAACGTTCAGTCCTAAGTGCTATTTCCGGTGTTAAGGATGAATCGGACCAAATCGGGGTGGTCTGGAGGATATGGAATACGGGTCCGTTAACTTGCCCCCCCCCCCCCACCACTGAGAGATTTCATAGTCGTATTATTTTGAAATGAATGCGCTCGTTATGCGCTCATATGCGCCACCGATAATAACTCTTGCGCCATTATCGTTTTTTAGAAATCCGAAAAAACATTTGGGGGGGGGGGGCCAAGTGAACGTAGCCCCCCCCCCCCAGTACGTATTTTGTCCCTTGTAACTAGGTCACCTGATACATTTGGTTATGCGCTCAATTGCGCCACTTGAATTAAAGCTAGCGCCATTACGGTTAAGCCGTGACAAATTTTCAAAAAGTGGGGGGGCCAACTTAACGTTTTTAAAAGTTACTTTTTTTTAACATCTTTTCATACGAAATTGTACTCTCAGGTATGCGCTGAAATGCGCCGTAAAAAGATATCTTTGCGCCATTATTGTTTTTTGGATATCCTTAAATATATTTGGGGGGGGGGCCAAGTGAACGGAATCCCCCATAACGCATTTTGCTACCGGTATTTGTGCCACTTGATACATCTGGTTATGAGCTCAATTGCGCCACTTGAATTAAAGCTAGCGCCATTACGGTTAAGCCATAAAAATTTTTTAAAAAGTGGAGGGTCTAACTTAGCGTTTTCAAAAGTTATTTCCGGAAGTGCGTCCATTTTGAAAATATTTTACATCGATTCGGCCTTCGGAGTAACTCCTAAATACAAATTTTTAAAAACACCCTGTATAGTGTTTCTGAAACACTATAATGGCGCCAAGATTTTTGTTTACGGCGCATTTTAGCGCATGATGAAAGGTACGATGTAGTAGAAAAAACATGTTAAAAAACGTAACTTTTGAAAACGTTAAGTTAGCCCCCCCCCACTTTTTAAAAATTTTGTATGGCTTAACCGTAATGGCGCTAGCTTTAATTCAAGTGGCGCAATTGAGCGCATAACCAAATGTATCAGGTGACCTAGTTACAAGCGACAAAATACGTACGGGGGGGGGCTACGTTCACTTGCCCCCCCCCAATGTTTTTTCGGATTTCTAAAAAACGATAATGACGCAAGAGTTATTATCGGTGGCGCATATGAGCGCATAACGAGCGCATTCATTTCAAAATAATACGACTATCAAATCTCTCGGTGGGGGGGCCAAGTTAACGGACCCATGGAATACCCTCCAGTGTACTAATGAATTATGACAGCTTTAGGGAAATGCGTTCTCTTGTTCTTGTGGGTCAGGTCACACTATTAAAGACCTTCTGAAAGGTCAGCTAAAGGTTCTCAAGGGAACTGAAACACATTTGATGACTGATACAGGTTTAAGAAACTTTCAGATATCTACAAAGGCCCTTCAAAAATACATATTGACTTTTAAAGCATCGTTAAGGGCTCGCTGAAACAAGGGCTCTTCGAGTTTAAAGAAGCCTTAAAGGCTCGACTCTTAAAGGTTTTCAAATTGGTTAAACGATTTTTGAAGTCTTCCAAAGGGCCTTAAAGGCTCAGTTCCCTAATGGAAGCCTTAACTGCTCTTGAACAAGCCTCTGCTGCTCAGCTGATTGACAATGTGCCCTAAAACCAAGTTCCAGTACTGAAAAAGGTACCAATGAAAGAGACTTTATTACAAGTAGAAATTACGCACTTAGTGAGCATTTAAAATAGTGAATTCGGGAGCGGGATACTTCTTTTTGATTTCCTCGAGAACGGAAGCAGCCAGCTTGTTACCTTCTAATGGAACCTGCTCCAGTTTAGGAAGATCCTTGAAGATGTTCAGATTGAAATCGGAAATTTCGTTGAACTGTAGATTGAGGGCGTACAAATTGGCAAGACCCTTGAAAGTGTCGGCTTCGATATGGCTCAAGGTGTTATTGGCCAGGTCCAGGCGCGAAAGCACCTTAAAATCATCGAAAGTACCAGGTTTGATGTCGCCAATATCGTTCCCAACCAAACTCAAGAATTCCAGCTGGGGTCCAACAGGTATGGATCCCTTTTCCAGCGTCTTCAGTTTGTTGAAATCGATATTGAGGGTGGTCAGTGACGTTAGCGATTTGAAAATGTCGGATGGGAGGCTCTTGATTGCGTTGCGCGACAAATCTAGTAGGGTCAAGTTTGGGGTCATGGCGAACTCGTCCCCTTTGAACTTGTGCAGTTGGTTCGCGTCCAAGTACAGGTATTGCAAGTTTGGGAAGTAGTCGAAGAGATCGCAGTCAATTGAGGAAATTTTGTTGTCGCTTAGGACCAGCATGTCGATCTTTTCCAGACCGGTAAACATCTCCTTCTTGATTTTGGATAGATGGTTTTCATTCAAGGAGAGCGTTTCCAGCTGTGCAAGTCCCTCAAAGGCGCCTACTTCTATGTGCTTGATGTGATTTTCCGTCAGGTAGAGACTCTTCAAGCTGTCCAAGCCGGTGAAGTCTCCTTTATTCAGTGTACTTAGCTTGGAGTTCCTAATCGTGAGACTGGTCAGGTTTTTCAAACCAGAGAAGCAGCTGGAGGGAAAGGCTTCAATGTGGAAATCTTCTATTGTAAAAGAGTTTAAAGATGATAACTCCTGGAAGGCTGAGCAATCTATGACTTTAATGGGATTCTTAGAAATGTAGAAGTAGGTCAACGAAGTGAGTCCTTCAAACATCTTGGGGGTGATACTGTGTAGCCAATTGTTACTAATATACAGAGACTCGATCTGGTTCAAGTTTTTGAAAGTGCCACCTTCGAAACTCTTAATCCGGTTACTATCCAGATCCAATCGCCTTAAATTGGACAAGTTGTCGAAGATCCCCTTTTCCAAAGTCACGATTTCGTTCTCGCTTAGATATAGTGACTCGAGCTCTGCGTTTTTATCAAAAATCCCCGAAGGAAGTGATTTGAGCTTATTCTTCTCAAGGCTCAAGGTCTTAAGCGATGTTAGGTCGTCAAAGGACGAAGGCTCAACGGCGCTCATGTTGTTGGAGTACAGTTCGAGCTCTTTCAGCCCGCTTAAACCTTTAAACGTCCCAGAGGTGATTTTTTCGATTTCGTTTCCTGAAAGGCGAACCTCTAAGAGCTTGGGGCATCCGGAAAACGCACCGTCGGGGATTGAGGCCAACTGATTTCTGCTCAACATAACCTTGGTGAGCTCAGGCAGTCCTTTGAACACGTCATCCAGTTGTCTAAGTTGATTATCCGAAAGTTCAATGGTCTCCACACTGGGAGTTTTTTTGAAAAGGTCCCCGGGGAGATTTTCAATTTTGTTCAGGGAAAGGTAGAGATCTTTCACATTTTTCAGGTTGGCGAATAGGTCCGCCGCTATCTCTTTCAAACCGATATTCTGCAAGTGCAGTTCTTTTAAGGATTCCTGGTCGTTGAAGAGTTTCAATGGAAGGGACTGCAGCTGATTGCTTTCTAAGTGGAGCGTCTTCAGGTTCGCCAACCCCTTGAACGTGTCTTCGTCTAACGTACCCAACAAATTATCATTGAGATAAAGGGTTTCAAGCGAAGTCAGTTTTCTGAGTAGGGTTTTTGGAAGACTCGTCAACTTATTGTCGTAAAGGTGCAGTTTGGCTAAATTGGGCGAGTTGTCAAACGCTCCTTCGTCTATTTCTTCCAACTCGTTGCCATTGAAGTTGACTTCTACTAAAGCGTGCATGTCGGTGAATGATCCCGTGGGAAAGTGGGGTACTTTGGTATTGTAGATTAGAAGATTTTTTACACCGAACATTTCCCCAAACGCCTTTTCTTCAATGTTGCCTATTGTACTAGATCCAATTTCCAATTCTTCTAAATTCTTCATATTTTTGAAGCTTCCATTGGGTATGTTTGTTATGTTGCTAGTACTGAATTTTAGAACTTTTAAATGCTCGTAACCTTCAAAAGTGTTGGGTTCAAGGAATCCAATCTCGCATTTCTCAAGTTCCAAACTGTCGAAGTCTTCCATTGCCACCTTGTCCTCTTCGATGCATTGCTGGATGCCAGTTTTCAATTGGCCCAAGGAGCTGATACCCTCACACGTCATACCCTTCCAATAGCGAAAGTTGCATACATTACATTGCACACCGGCCAATCCAATAAGGAGCAACAGCTTCACAAGTGATCCCATTGTAAACTATTTGCGTACCTTAGTTAGCTTAAAGAACCAATAGGAATGCTACTCACCCAACGTACACGATAACTCACCAGAACTGTGAGCACGGGAGAGCAGGGCCGCTTCTTAAAGTAAAAAAAAGGGTTGGGAAACTTGTTTGTTGACGATAACGCAAGTAGCGGATTTGTTCATATCAAAAAGTTGATAAATGTAATACTTTGATGTAATTATCGCATCACTTATTCGTGTATCTGGGCGGAATGGTGTTTTTACCGCAAATCCTTTGCTAATTTATTTTCAAATTTTTAAAAATTGAACTCGAATCTCGAAAACTTTTTTAGTTCCTATAAATTCACACAAGCACACTAGTCCCGATTGTTTTAAAGCAAAACAAATGCCATTAGAGGGACAAGACATTGATCGACAAGGGCGCTTGTTATAGGTGCTTGAAAACAGGACATCAGGCGAGTAAGTGTCACTTGCAATAAAACTCATCTTTCGGGTAATGTGTCCCGAAAAATCAAGGAACATTAATTGATACTTTGGTATATGCCAGGCGTAGCCGCCTCTCCCAGAATTTAGTCGACTGTCGCGGGGATGCGTCCCCGGTAGGAACTAACAGGGGTGCATCTCCACCACTTTTGTTGACATTACGCCGGGCCGTGACATATGCCAAACAATGTGGTAAATTTTGTATATACGGCCACATGTATAACTGCATTAGAGGAAACTCTGCTTCCTGTTGATAGTCTCTCCCCCTTCGTTCCATTAGTTCACGATGCTTTCATCCATTGATTTCACCTTCTTTCTTGTTTCTCCCTTCCTTATTGTTGTCATCTCCCAGCCTCCCTTTCTGAATCCTCCTCCTTCTCCTTTTCGCTGCTTGTACTGCCGGCTGATTCTTCTCCCACCTCTAGTGCTTTCTTTTTTCATTTTGTGCTTGTAACTGCTCCACTCTTCCAATCTCCCCAATTCTCCTGTAACCGTCCTTCCATTTTGGGATAGGATTCTACACTGTCTGCTGCCATTCCTTGGGTTCCTGGTCCATACCCCCTGAATTAATTCGTGTAGTTTCTTTATTAGTAATTCTGATGCGTATTGCAGCAATTCGGCATTTTCCCCTTTCTCAGTTTTCCTATTATCTCCATCACCTTTTCTATCGTGGGGTAGACGCCTCCATTATCTGAATCTGTGCGCCTTGTTTCTCTTTCTGGAGCTTCTCCCATTGGTGCATATTTTTTGGTTCGCCCTTGTTTCCTCGTACTGTTTTTTTATGTGCCTAAACATTTGCGCATTCCTCTCCATTGGGCTAAGCTAGGCGATGTTCTCGGCGAATTCCTTGAGTTCATGTTGTTGAACATTCTATAAGAAAATTTTTCTTCCGGGTCGATCTGAGACAATTTTTTCTTCGGGGCTCAAAAAAGGCAGTAACCTTCCTTTTTTATCAAAAATCGACTGCACCAACATTTCTCGGGAAAACACTTTTTCTTATTAATTTTGGTGCGTAGAATCCAAAACAATTCGTACTTTTTCGATCAGTCTTCTCAATAAAAAGTTATAGACTAGAAACCAATTTCGAAAGAAAATTCAAAGGGCTGTAACTTTTGAACTAGTAGCCCAATCTTAGAACTGTTTGAAATTATGGATTCTACAGGCCACATTCTATAAGAAAAATTTTTTTCCGGGTCGATCTGAGACAATTTTTTTTCGGGGCTCAAAAAAGGGCAGTGTATAACCTTCCTTTTTTACCAAAAATCGACTGCACCAAAATTTCTCGGGAAAACACTTTTTCTTATTAATTTTGGTGCGTAAAATCCAAAACAATTCGTACTTTTTCGATCAAACTTCTCAATCAAAGGTTATAGACTAGAAACCAATTTCGAAAGAAAATTCAAAGGGCTGTAACAATTAAACTAGTAGCCCAATCTTGGAACTGTTTGAAATTATGGATTCTACAGGCCACATTCTAAAAGGAAATTTTTTTTCCGGGTCGTTCTGAGGCAGTTTTTTAGGGCCTCAAAAAAAGGCAGTGTATAACCTTCCTTTTTTACCAAAAATCGACTGCACCAAAATTTCTCGGGAAAACACTTTTTCATATTAATTTTGGTGCGTAGAATCCAAAACAATTCGTACCTAGGGGGAAACAACTTGGAATTTTTGTGTACACCCCTTACAATTAATTTGAATTAACGTGAATTAGTTTGAATTAACGTGAATTAATTTGAATTAACGTGAATTAATTTGAATTAACGCGAATTAATTTGAATCGAAGCGAATTAATATGAACTAACGTGAATTAATTTGAATTAACGTGAATTAATTTGAATTAACGCGAATTAACATGAATTAATTTGAATTTTGAAGTGAATTAATTTGAACTAACGTGAATTAATTTGAATTAACCTGAATTAATTTGAATTAACGTGAATTATTATGAATTGACCCGAACTAATTTGAATTTGTTTGCATTTCTATATCACTTCCAAGAAACAACTTTCGTAATTATAAACCGTTTTTTGACCAAACTTTATAACTCTTAAATATCTCGTACAAATTTGTGAATTTACACCTTTTGAAACAAAATGGCGGCCACTTTTATATTAGCGTCGAGTTTTATACGAGACGATTATGTTTTCTTCCAATCGTCCGATCGCTCGATGGTTTCATATCCATCGATTTAAAAGAGAACAGGTGGACCAATATGATAAAATTTTACAGGTGCATTCCTTATCAAATTTGAAGATAGGAGTTCATAAACTGGCAAAGTAGGCCAAAAAATAAGGAAGGCCCTTTTGACATCTCCGTTATTTATCAACCGAATTACATGAAATTTTGTATGTAGGCTACACGAAGTTATTGTGCACACGAGACAGACAGCAATACAAAATTATGAACTATCTCGAGGATCGTTAATGCAGTCGATCTCTCAATGTAAAGAAATGTCCTCAATTGGTCCAAAGTTGCGACTCTATCGTAGTTCATGGGATCTCAATGTGCTTCCCTCTCAGAAATTGTAGAGATTAGTTTTAATTTACATGAACTATTTTGAATTAACGTGAATTAATTTGAATTAACGTATATTAATGTGAACTAATTTGAATTAACGTGAATTAACTTGAATTACTGTGTATTAATTTGAATTAACGTGAATTAATTTGAATTAACGTGAATTAATTTGAATTAACGTGAATTCATTTGAAATAACGTGAATTAATTTAAATTAACGTGAATTAGTTTGAATTAATTTAAATTTGAATTTTTGGTGTACACCAAAAATGATACTTGTTTCCCCCTAGATTCGTACTTTTTCGATCAGACTTCTCAATCAAAAGTTATAGACTAGAAACTAATTTCGAAAGAAAATTCAAAGGGCTGTAACTTTTGATCTAGTAGCCCAATCTTCAAACTGTTTGAAATTATGGATTCGACGGGACAAATTCTATAAGAAAATGTTTTTTCCCGGACGATCTCAGACAATTTTTTCCGGCCTCAAAAAAAGGTAGTACTTATTTTTTAAAGTATTTGAATACTTTTCAATGTATCTGTATCTAGTATTCGCTTGTGCTGGACGTAAAAGTATTTAGTATTCAAATACTTTTTGAAAGTATTCTGCTCAGCTCTGATCCAGTCTACCTGGTTAATTGTCCCTCGTGACCTGCGTACCTCTATTCTAGCTTTTCCTCTTTAGTTCAATTTAATTTTAGCTTGCACCTCGTTGTCCTGTTGATTTGATTGCTACATTTTCTTGACCTCTTCACAATTTAATTCAATTCTCGCGTGTCTTGATAAAGACAAATTTCGCTTGGGTTTGAATGTAAGTTTCAATTTAGCCTCGCATTTCAAAATTAACGAGGAGCTCGCTAAGCACATCTGTACTTTTTTCCGCTCCGAACTCGACACCCCTTCGAAAACTCAAGGGAATATTAATTGATTTTAATTCAGCAGAACAATGCTCTAATTGTTACGAATTGGTGCTGTGTAGCAACGACGATTTTTACGTCGTGGAACTGTTTTATTCCCTTTTGACTCCCCAGACCAGAACAAGGATCCTTTAGTCGGCCTTGTTTTGTTTCTCCCTTTTTTCCTTCTCTCGCGACATTTACCATTTTTCCCTTTTGTTATATTTTTACTGGTAGCTAAGAACCAATAATGAAAACAACGCTCTATAGAATTTAAATGCGCCGAACAAAAATTTGAGAGTTAATTTTAAAATGGAAACTGCAAAGCTAAAAACCTCAAGATGGAGGACTGTTTGTACGAGTAGAAACGTAAATGTATAACTACGTTGGTTTAATACTGACACATTTCACATAAAAAAACTCGCTTGTAACGCACATGTTCGCCAATAAAACTTTTCGTATTATCGGAAAGTTTTACTCACTTCCGCTACGTTAAATTTGATGCTGTCAGCAGCATGAGACGAATTTCTAGTTTACCTTTTATGACGGAGCTCTGGCGAAGTTTTGGCTTCTCCTACCTGAAACAAAGGAAAAAGCGGTGAGTTTTTTCACTATACCATTCAATTGACTTTATAGGCAGACACCTATGTTCAGTAGTATTTCATTCAGTGTTCAAGACACCCTTGTGATGACTGCATTAGCCAATAAAACCTTTAATTTCATAACGAGCAATATTATAGAAGCATAACGTCCCTCTGCGATATTCTGCGCCAAAAGTTGTATAACCCAAAAATGCCATCGGGTTTACCAAGGAAAAGTAAGCAACTTATTTGTAATCTTATTCATTTGGAAAGAGAAATAGATAATTATTGTGGTCCACTTTTACCAGTCACAGCAGTAAGAGAGGTGGGTGGTTACTTTAGTAATATAAGAATTCGTATATGTAACAAGTTTCATTTGACAGATTTGCGGATGCATTAAATATTAGTTAGCAAACAGTAACTTCTATTTCACAAATTTCTAAATCCTAGTTCCTGTATTTATCCGGGCTATGTCAGGGTTTTTGTACCGTACAAGGTTTCCCTGATATCACCTGGTTGTGTTCATAAGAAAGATTTCGAAGAAAAAAAGAGGTGAGCAAGGGGAGACGAAGATGGGGAAGTTATAAATGGTATGAAAGATAGTTAAGGCGAGGAAGGCTATAGAAAAAATGAAGACGATAAAGAGAACTAAGAGGATGAAATGGAAAAATGAAAAAAAGTGACAAAGGCGATGATGCAAGGTGAGGACCATGTCCACAATGAGAACGGTATCGGAAATGAAGACAATAAATAGTATAACTATAAAAACTAATGAATGTGCAAGATGTCGTTTATGGAGAAGGTGAAGATGAATGAAGAGTAATGAAAGTGATGCAAAAGATAATAATGGCAAGAGCTGACACATAGAAACATGAGGTTGATGGGAACAATGAAGGTTTAATGAGCACGATGATGAAAAGGGGGGGATTGGGAGAGAGGAGGCGGCAATCTTCATGATTGAGGAACGCTATAGGAAGATGGGGACGGTAATCAGGATAATGGGTATCATGAAGATGATGAGGATGATGGTGATTATCTAGATGACGTGGACGGTGCGGATGATCAGGATGATGGGGAGTTTCCAGAACTGGAAAGCAGGATGACTTGCAGAATGTAGAAAATTTGGAGCTTTCGCAGAAGGCGAAGAATATCAAAGAACGTAAAAATCTAGGAACTCCTTAGAGCGGTTAGTAGATATATAATGCGGATCCTGAACCCGTTCAAGGTTGCTCGTCCTCTTCTGGTCAAGGTCAAGGGGATCCTCAAGGAAATTTGCAGTTATGCTAAGTCAGTGACCCAATCCTTTTGTAAAATTTTTCGAGGTTACAAAAGGTCATGGTGTGCCAAATTTTACTCCCAAGGTCATTAAAGGGCAATGACTCCATTTCTGTAACGTCATGTTAAGGTCATCAAAGTAGAATGACCTTTTTGTCATATATTATTTCATTCTTAAGGTCAATGACCCCATTTTTCGTTGTGTCATATACTCATATGGCATTTTCAAGGTTATTAAAGCTCCATTTTTTGCGGTAGTTTATTTTGAAGGTCAACAAAGGTCAAACTTCAATTAACCCTGTTTCCAGAAGGACCATCAGCTTTTGGAATGTTGACTAATAATGAAGGAGAAGCATTTTAAAGACTCACAAGCATCGAAACCCCTTAAAGAGCTTTGGGGGTTTCGAGAACCCTTAGAGACTCTTAAGGTCTCATAAAAAAGTCATTTAATGGTTTATAAATTTGCAAGACAAGTGTTTCAAACCTTCATAAGGCGTGCTAAGGTTTTGCAAAACTTATTAATCCCTCTAGAAACTATCAATATCTTCCAAAGCCTCCCAATTTTTTGGACTTTAAGGTCCAAACATTTTAGCGAACATTGAAGAATGTTTAAGAAGCACTAAAATCTTTAAATACGTCACTCAACACTCTGAAGCCTTAAGGCATTTAACATTTTCATGGTTTCATCTGTAAGTAGAGTTTTAACGCTTTCAAGGCATTTTGGGCTTTCGAAACCTTGAAACATTGAGGATATTCAAGAGTTTTAAAATCCCGAATCAGGCCTGAAACTTCTAAGACCAAAAATTCACAACGTTCCAAGCCTCCATGATCTTTGACATTACGAAATTTGGCAATTCATTTTAAAGAAGCCGGGGGAAATTTTTGAAGGCTCCCAGGGCTCTGAACATCCTTAAGGTTTTAGTGAATCCTGGTATTTACAAAACTTTTTAACGGCACTGTCTCTCGAGGATTCTGAAACTGTTGCTCTCAAGACTGTTAAGACCATGCAATTTTGTACCAGTCAGTTTGTAAGAATGTGCGTGAGTGGGTCCTTGCGGTAAACGATCATGCTCACTTATTGGCGTGTTACGAGGTGGTGCACATTACGATTGTAATAGGTTTCCCACATTGACATTTCGAATAATAAATAACGGGCACGTTTTAGAAGCAACATCGAGTTCAGATTGCTTTAGACCACTTTAAAAATTGCTAGAATTTATTCCCCAGAAGGCACTTGAACCGCTTATTAGCCTTTCTCGTCAAGAAAAAGAAATGCCAAGCTAAAACAAACTTATGCTAACAATGCGGTCAGTTTCATGTGTAAATAGGAATGCTCTCCCCTGAGTCAACTTGTATTTGAATGAAGCCAGTTTGTGTTGCTTATACGAATGAATGGAGTGTCGTGAAAGGCACTGGCGCATTTACCGCGAAAAACTAAAAATTGGACGCGACCCCGCGGTCAATAGTTTGTGTAATGCTATATTAAAAGTAGGTTAAGTACACAAATGCTTTTATTCGAATTCTTTAAGTATTTTCTTTCTTGTAGATTATTAAAGTCTGACGATTTTTTTTCTCATATGCTTCTCATAAGTGTTCCACCCTGTACATTTTTTTTTGAATTCTACTGGCAATAGCGCTCATCGAAGTTTTATATCCAAGCCGTCAATTTTACGAAAGCTACAGGGGTCAGCCTACTTTGGTTACAGACTCTATACGTTGAATTCTATGGAGGTCTTCCGTTTCTTCTGATTCATGGGATTTCTTTGCTTCTCTAAAATGCTGAAGACATTCCCATGTACTCCTCACTCTCAATATCTCCATCCCGAACATTCCCCATCATTCATTATCTCTATCAGAATCACCACCCCCACATCCTCAAAACTTAGAAAGGAGAAAGTATGAAAAAAGCAACCAAGGAAGAATTGGAACAGCAGTGGAAGAAACTGTAAAATTTCGTGTGGGATATTAGATGTAGGGAGCTAACAGAGTGATTGCTAAAACATCTACAAGAAGGGCGAAATGATTATGAGAAGAAGAAAGCAAATGTATAGTATGTGACAATAAATTAAAAAGCATAGATCATATGAAAAAGCATTAGAAGCATTGAAAAAGAGAGAGAGACGAGAGATATAACAAAACAGAGGGAAACAGAAACAACAAAAGGAGGGTTTTATTAAATACAAGTACATTTTTTTAGTTTAGAATGGTGGGATCTGGTTCAGGATACCTTTTCCTTATGGCATCCATAACGTTGGCGCTGATCTTGTTGCCTTCCAGACGTACACGTGTCAGTTGGGGTAGATTGTCGAAGACTTCCGGATTAAAGTCACCTATTTCATTGTTCTGAAGGTCGAGGGCGTACATTTTTCTAAGCCCTTTAAACATTTCCCCGTTTACAACCTTTAAGGTGTTGTTGGGCAAGTCCAATTCCAGAAGCGACTCGAAGTCTTCGAACGTACCCGGTTTGATATCATCAATTTCGCTCATTTCCAAGTTCAAATATTCCAGATGGGGTATGGAGGGTATCGAACCCTTCTGTAACGTCCCCAGTTGGTTTAAGGCTAGATTTAACGTTGTAAGCGACGTTAATGGCTTGAAGATCTCAGTTGGCAAGCCTTTGAGGCCGCTCTCCGAAAGATGCAAGACTCTCAAGTTGGGGATGGTGGTGAATTCATCGCCCCTGAGTTGTTGCAGTCTGTTTCCTCCCAGGTACAAGTAGGCAATTTTGGGAAGCAGCTCGAACACGCTAGGGTCGATGGAGGTTATTTTGTTATTGCTCAAGACGAGCATGTCGAGCTTCGGCAGTCCGGTGAACATCTCCCTTTTAACTTTTGAGAGCTGATTTTGATGCAGGTTTAACGTTTCAACTTCGTCCAGTCCCTCAAACGCGCCCACGTCCACATGCTCGATGTGGTTCCCTGATAGGAACAGCGTCCTCAGCTTGTCCATCCCCAAAAACATCCCTTTATTCAAGCGCTTCAGTTTTGAGTTGGTAATTGAAAGAAACTCCACTTTCTTCAAACCCGAGTAACATGCCGAAGGAAACTCCTCAAGATTAAAATTTTCCATTTTAAGCGACTCCAAGGCTGTCAAATCCTTGAAAGCCTCGCAAGATACACTCTCAATGGGATTCTCGCTGATGTACAGGTATGTCAAAGAACTTAAACCTTCAAACATGTTGGCTGTTATGCTGTCCAGCTTATTCTTGCTGATGGACATGAACTGGACGTTCTTTAAACCTTTAAAAATACCGGATTCGAAATTCTGGATCTTGTTGTTGTCCAAATCTAAGTGTCTTAGTTCAGACAATTTTTCGAAAATTCCTTCTTCTAAGTGCTCGATCAGATTATCGCTAAGATAGAGTGACTCCAACTTGACATTCTTGTCAAACACCCCACTCGGAAGCGACTTGAGCCTATTTTTCTCAAGGTTCAAGTTGTCAAGCCTAGTTAGCCCATCGAATGAGCTGGGTTCGATTTCACTCACCTTGTTTATTCCGAATGTGATCCTCTTTATCTCACTTAGACCGGTGAAGATCCCAGGTGTAATCTTTTCGATTTCGTTTTCAGTGAAGTCCAGTTCAAACAACTTGGTACAGTCGGAGCAGGTGCCGTCAGGGATTGATGAGAGCTTGTTTTTGGTTAAGCTAACGTGGTTCAGCTTCGAAAGCCCCTTGAATACTCCGTTCAGGTGTCTTAGCTGATTATCTGAAAGATCAATGGTCTCTATCTCTGGGTTGCTTTGAAAAATGGCGCTTGGGAGACTTTCAAACTTGTTTCCGGAAAGGTAGATGTCTCTCAGATTTTGCAATTTTGCAAAGAGACCATCGGGGATCTCTTTCATGGCGTTATTCTCCAAATGCAGTTCAGTGAGGGAGCTTTGGTCGTTGAATACTTGCGGCGGTAACGTCACCAAGCGATTGCCCTCCAGATGGAGAGTTTGAAGCTTAGTCAACCCATTGAAGAGGCCACCATCTAGCTCGACCAACGCGTTCTCGCTAAGATAAACTGTCTCGAGCAGCAACAGCTTCGCAAACAAGTTCTTCGGAATTTTTTCCAGTTTGTTTTTATAAAGATACAGCTCGACCATGTTTGGGGAGTTGTCAAAGGCATCTTCTTCAATTTCCTCCAACTCGTTGTTGTGAAAATTGAGCTCGTCCAAAGCGTGCATATCGGCAAACGCACCCTTGGCAAAATGCGACACTTTGGTTCCATAAATTAGAAACCTTTTCACATTAAACATACCTTCGAACGCTTTATTTTCAATATTGTCTACTGTGCTAAAGCCAATTTGGAACGTTTCCAAATTTAAGTTTTTAAAACAGCCATCAGGTATATTTGAAACATTACTGAAAAGAAACTGAATAATCTTCACGTTTTCGTAACCTTTAAACGTGTCCGGATCAAGAAACCCAATCTTACTCTTCTCGATCTCCAATCCGAAGAAATCTTCAATTGGCACCTGATCGAGCTCAATACATTCCTGAATGCCTTTCTTCAATTGGTCCGCACAATGAATTTTCTCGCAGGATATTGCATTCCAAAAGCGATAGTTGCAGTCCTTTGACTGTACAGCGATTAAACCAATTAGGAGCAGTAGCTTCACGATGAAGAATACCATTGCAATCTAGGACAGCCTATGTAGCACAAATTTAGCCACTGAAGTCACTTACCAAGTTTGAATGAAGCTGATAGATACTGTGTAACAAACGAAAGGTCGGTCGTTTAAATAGAAAAGGTCAAAGAGGTTGTTTACCAACGTTATCTAATTACATGTGTAAAAATTACATTTTTTCAGAGAAGGTATTCACAACTTTGACCCCATTTCTTGTGCAATTGATCGACATGTTTATGTTATGCCCTAGTTGGCTTCTTGGTACAATTTAAAGCACTTATCTGCACCAACACTGATGGGACGTGATGGGAATGTCATGGTATTCGAGGCAATAGGAGCCACAAGACAATAGTGATTTCGCCCAGTTTATCCACTAATTGTTCTTTCATCATCTCGTAACCATAGTAATCATTTTCTCACATTTTGTCTTGAGCTGGGGGACCGCAACTCTAGGGTTCCAAAAATTCACACCTTCAGCCTATGAGACTATGAGCTTTAGACCGAGTTCCCTGAAGCTCTGTTGTTGTGATACCGTGCGCTGATCACATTGTTTTGACTTTTAGAACTCGTCGTTTCATAACTTCTGGATCCCTACAGGTTGGCACTGATCTTCTATCTGAAGCCCTAAGGCTTTGAAACGACGAGATTGTGAAACTTTGAGAGAGTACGACGTTTACGCTTCCGCTTTGGCACTTGGGTCACATCAATAGCTTTTCACAGACTTGAACACCGCTTGATTACTAACACCTATCGTTCTTTTAGACCCTTTAGGGTTCTCCACATGTCTGCTCTCCAATAGGTTTCGACTGGCCTTGAAACATTTTGATGACCATATTGGGTCTCTAACAGACCACTTGAGAATCGTTAAGATTCACTTTTGTTATATTTTAAAGCGATGGTTCTCGGAAGATTCAAAGACTCCACAGAAGTTCTGGTGACTTTCAGTCCCTAAAAGCCTTTAGAAATCATACGATTTTTTAGTGTCAAAGGTCGTGTTTTTAAAGGTCTGTAGAGCCATTAATAGCGGCAAAATAGTAGAGTCGCCAAAACAGTCTTTTGCAGTAGTCAAAATTCTTCAGTCACGAGCGTTTACGGGCTTTTAGGAATCTGTGACGTTTCCTTAATAGTCGTACACTCCTCCAAGAGCCCTATTTGTCTTAAAAGTTTTTTAAGTGCTTGGGATTGAAGAACCTTTAAGGTCTTTAAGAACAGTTTAGAAGATTTAAACGGCTTTAAAGTTTTTAGGGGCGTTAAGAGTTAGAAACCCGTTAAGATAATCTTTAATAACTTCAAAGGAATTAAAGATCATAAAGGCTTTTGTGTTTTTGTGACTTTCAGAATCTTTTAGTGTCTTTACTGAGCTTTTAAAAAATTATTAAGAGGTTCAGAAAGTGTCCTAATTTTACTAAGGCTTTAAAAGTCTTGATGAATCATTTTGGGAGTCATCCATACTATTAGTTTTTCAAGCGCTTTATGACTCCTTTACAAAATTTAGCAGACTTATTGAAACTCTACAGCCTATAACGGCACTTTAGAAGCCTTACATGCCTTTAAGAACACTAAAAGACACACTGATTGATATTTAAGGCTACTGTGTAGCTTGCATGAGCTACTAAGTGACCGCAAGAATTGTCAGTAATCCTCATAGATTTTTAGTGGCATAACATCCAAACCTTGATGAGCCTATAGAACAATTTGTGGAATATAAGTATATTTAAAGCCTTTAATAGCAGTTAATGGCCGCGAACAGTATCCAAGGACTTCAAAAGGCATCTGCAAGCCCAAAGGTTTTTAGGAGACCTTAACCATTTTTCATACTTTTTGGAGTATTTAAGAAACTTGTTTTCAAGAACTTGAATTGCTCATTAAAGCATTTTAATTAGTCTTAAGAGCCTTTATTAACCCTTAGGGACTTTCAAAGGTGTACATAGTTAAAACGCATTTAAAAGGCCTGTGAGAGGCGTCAAGCATGAGTGTTCCAACTCGCTCTTCTCCTCCTCTCATCCGGTATTTATCTCCTACTTTTCCCTATTCGTTCTACTTCTATACATTCTATTATCATGTGATTATCTATCTATGTCTTTCTCTCCGCGTAATATACATTTCCTTCCTTTCTCTTCTCCCCACTTCTCTCTTCCTCTCTCCTCGTTTTCACCTTATTATTTTAATGTGTTTCTTTCCCTCTGTTAAATACTTTGGCACCCTCTCGGTTATCAGCCCACTGTACCTGTCGTTTCCTCTCGGATATATATATATATATATATATATATATATATATAGCGTTAAATTAAATTAAATACACTAAAATCGGATCGCAACTGATGGAGTGGTAACAAATAAATCCGCAAAATATACTTCTCGATGATAAGGTTTATTAACTTTAAGATACCGAGAACAAAAGATACGACCGTTTCTCCACCTAGATACCCTAACCGCTATGTTGACCTATCCAGCTTCGATACGCATAAACGTTCGTGTAAACATCCGAATATCCGGAAGCGCACGTATACGGCCCCCACGAAACCACGCCGATTTGTTTACCACTAGCGTTGTCCACAAGTGGTCCTCCGGAGTCGCCTTTGCAGACACCTTCTCCTGCTTTGGTAAGTGTGCAGATTTGCTCGTCGCTGACAGCCACACCGACAGGTGCCAATCTTGCCTTGCATTCGTCGAGAGAAATGGTTTTTAGTTGTATGTATTGCAGTTCGTCGGGAGTGTTATACGACGGATACCCCACAAGGCCCCATCCCGTCACCGTGCAGTTGGTACCCGGTGGTGGATACACTTCGGCTAGCCCTACAGGTTGAATTCTTACACCATATGTGATAGCTTCGTTCAGTTTCAGTATGGCTATATCGTCATTCAACGCGAAGCGTTCAAAGTCTTCGTGGATGATAATCTCAGAAACGGCGTAGACAGCCTGCTGGACGTCGCTTAACTTGTGATTCCCGGCAACAATCCTGAAATTCGCGGCATCCTGTCCACTGGAAGCATATTTTAAAAAAAATGGCTGAAATGTCAGACCACTTACCCCGAAACACAATGGGCCGCTGTCAGCACATGTCGCTCGTTAATAATCGATCCTCCACAATGATATACCCATTTTAATGACCAATCACGTCGCCATATCGCTATATGATAAGGGTAAGCGTTGTCGGGCGCAGGGGAGCCCCCGATCACTCTACCATTTTCGAATGTGCCTTCGACCGAACTACCTAAAAAATAGGTACGTCGGATCGGATGTCAGATTCACTCTTAATAATAATAATAATAATAATAGAGATTTATTGTCTAACAGAACAGAATATTCTAATTACAGAGGACAATACATAATTAATAGGTAGATAACGCGCAATTATTTAGTGTAAAAGAAAAAAGAAAAAGAAAGACACAAGAAAAACTCAAAATCTTAACATACATAAACAACAACCAAATAATCAATTTTCTAAAAAAAAACAAAATTAAAATGTAGACAAAATGTAAAATTAAAAAGAGCCGGTGTAACGTGACATTTTCTTTGTGACATATTTCAGCTAAGGCTGCTAAGCTACCTATCATGGTGTAAAATTAAACTTACCCCAAAACCCCAAGACGAGAAGCCAAGCAGTGACTAGCGTCATATTCAAAGCTATGTAACTAAGTGAAGATAAAAAGAAAGCAAGAACTTTTTTTTATATTTTTATACCTTCATGAGTGAAGATAAGCGTAGATAACACTCAGGTTTGTAAGTAATCTCATATTACGCAATTATACAATGCTGTTTTCTAAAGTCTATATAAACTAGTTGAATGAAAAATATTACTCACTTTCTCCGTTATTATATTTTATGGGAATAAAGCCTGATCGTGGAGCATCAAATATGGGTCGATGACGGGCCTGGTTTCTTGATATTAAAACCGATGCCAAAATTCGCCTACGGGCAGCTCAATTCTATTGCAATTAGGAAGTTGGACCTTTTCTTCTGTTTACCTTTAAAGCTTTAAAGCTTTTCTTGTTCATGGTTCAACTATTTGATTTCTGATAACAAAGTTAATCTCGAGATCTCATATAATGACGTATATGGAAGAAAACAACAAACTCCGTTTACCTAAAATCGTTATGAAATTTATTTTTCATTTGCCTATTATATGCCATATGATCACTCATATGAGATATATAAAGCAGTCTATGACGCCCGCGGGCATAATGGATTGTCATTTCATTATGCCCTCAAACGACCTGCAAAACATAGATGGAGATATATTATGTAATAAAAAAAGATGCTACTTGATTCGTATGCAACACTTTAATGTTGGGCAAACAATAATCATTACATTTGTATATCGGAAATGCATTATTTGGAACAATGAAAAATAAAATTTTGTATGCACCTCAGGCATTATTCGATATTTAACCGCTCTATTTCTATTTCATGCCTACTTTATGTCATTTTTCATGATCCCAGACTACTTTACCGACCGCACCTGTCACATAGCTGAATGTCTCTAATGACATCTGTCACCACTGACATATTGACATATAATCAAATGATCTAGATTGGAATTTTCTATACGATTTCGGATCTCTCATAATTTAAATTGAAAAGTACTTCTGTAAGGGCTGGAGCTGCAACAGAAGTGGCACGCTAAAAAAACATAAAAAATATCAAGATCTAGAGAAAGAATATGTGTTTATGGGACTTGCTTTCGAGATATGGTGCAAGGAATCGCGAGATTTTCTCAATAGAATAGGCAGAAGTTTAATTGCAGAATCCAGCGACAAACGCGCTAAGCAATTTTTATTCCAAAGGATATCCTTGGCTATCCAACGTGGAAATAGGGTACGTATCCTGGGCACTCTCCCAGCGGAAAAACACTTGTCCGAAATTATAATACTCTGTTACACAATTTTAAATATTTCGTTTAGATTCAATTAAAAAAAAATTATACCGTACTAAAAATCTTACGTAATCTAAGTGGTCACTTTTTATACAGGGTGTTACATGACCGCATGTAAAATACTATTGGGTCTTTTTCCGAATAAACCGAGGGTCCAACGTGTTTCGTTTGGGAGTCACCTCCAAAGAAGTGGTGAAATTTGGATTTCTTCTTTACTTTTTTACTCAGCAACCATAAGAGTTACAGAGATGGGTAGCACGTCTTTGAATAGGTTTTCGGGTATGCCCAATCCCCCTATTTGGGGGTGCGAAAAAATTATGATTTCGACCAAATTTGTTATCTGGGGTTTTTTTTAACATGAAAATGACGAATCTGCAATTAGTTTTTAGAGATTCTAAAAAAAAGTTCCACTGCAAATCTTGGTCGGACAAAGAAATTGGAGAGAATTCCACAAAATTTGTTGTTAAAGTTAAATAACTTTTCAAACAAAAGCTATTTACTCATTTGAAGATTGGGCCTTCGGGATACAAAGTGTCCCCCACCTACTAGTGAGTGATCTAATTTCGCATGCGGTTAATTGAAAATGTCGCAAATAACAAAAACATAACGATTTAAGTCGATGGTTGCTGAGAAAAAAATTAAAGAAGAAATCCAAATTTCACCACTTCTTTGGGGGTGGCTCCCAAAAGAGACACGTTAGACCCTCGGCTTATTTAGAAAAAGTGCTTGTCTTGATTCCCTCTATCACCCAATTTTCTGTTAACATGCGGTCCTGTAACACCCTGTATATGAACGACGCTCACTTCATAAGCCGTGAAGTAGATACCTATCTCGTAAATACTTCTAAATCGTATTTTAGGATCAATTCGGTCTTATCCTACTTGAGATAGTGGCTATCATCTGCGATTATAAAAACGATAAAAATTTGATTATTGTAACTTGTTGCTTATAGTAACAATAAACGACTTTCACTACGCGTTTCCAATAACATTAATAATTTTGAGTTATGACATTATTCAATTATGGATTATTAAGGATCACTCTAAAATTATATATACGTTTAGAAAGTGCCTTTTGTTCACTCATTAGCTCGATTAACTCGGGCTTCACTCTTGTTGTACACGACGTTCTTCGCAAAGTCATCCTAAATAACCTTAGATCATATATAGATACATATAGTCTCTCATCTGGTTTCAATAAGGGGCATTTGTGCTAACATACCTAACACAAGCAGAGATATTGTTCGAATGGATTGTATTCAATTTAAATAAAATAATAAAATAAAATTGCTTTTCCAACATTTTCCAGATTTCAGTTGGCTGTCATAATTGTAACCACTCTAACATTTCAATCATCGCACGAGTGAACATGGGTAATACGTCCCAATTTCCATTTTAACAGCGCCAACACATTCCTCGAATAATCTTTGGGTTTGTCTTGAACCATTTCAATCTCTACTGCAGCGATGTCACATATTCTTGCGAGAATCTCTTGCATATCTGAACGATTCTTTTGCATCTGGACAATCGGTAGATTTTAATTTCGCTAAAATCGGGTTCAGGAAATGATGTCAATGATCTGCTAATCAAGAAACTTGAATTCGGGCTACAATTCTTGGTTAACTAATTAACGCCTACAAAATGGCTTCTTATTAATGAAAAACGGCCATATTTAATCGTTGATTGGAGAGTGACTCCGGAGAACAAGGGTGCTGGAGAATGCGAGGAAGCGAGAGAAGAGCAGACGTCCCTAACGAATATAGTGCTAGCATGGTATCCGGAAGGAGTGCCATGCCGAGGAGGAGCGGAAATAACCGCTACAGCACGAGGGTAGCTACGTAGAACGTACAAGGGACAAAGGACGAAAACAGGGAGTAGATGTAGCCAGCCTACAGGAGACCAAACTAACAAGTGGGATGGCCGCGGCATGGAACTACGACTGGTGGATAGGAGGAGGGAAGAAGGAGAGAACCAGCAGAGGCATAGGAATCGTAATCCGGAAACATCGAGGCATTGAGCGGCAGTGATCGAGTAATAAAGTCAAGGGGATGGAGTAGATGTAGACGAAGCGTAAGAGAAAAATTAAAGGGATATAAGGACATAATGGCGAAAAAGATGAAAATGAAACCCGAATTGAGGAAGGAGGGTGGAGCCGGTAAAACCCTTTAAAAGTCCTTTATGCGCTTACAGCGTGCATTTAAGGGACTGTAGACTTTAACATTTGGAAACATGCTCAAAAGGTCGCCAAAACAGTATTATGGAATCTTTTGCGGTGGTTGCAGCTTGTAAGCGCTTGGAATGGTCGTGGTACCTCAGTATATCCAAGAAGCTTTGGAATTCCTCCCTACTACGAGATTTTCGAATACCTTCAGTTTAGGAAGTTTTAAGGCTCTTTTCGAGCCTTTAAAACGTACCCCCATTTTTCACGATATTCCATCCATCCATGTTTAGCCAGAGAGAATACAAATAAGGGCAATTCCCGTAATAAATTGCTTGAAGTCTTTTCGTAAGCTCAGCCGCCCCGTAATTCTAATTGACTCCCGGGAAATCACCAAGTAGGTTTTAAATGGGTTAGAGAAGGTTTTATTAAACAGAAAAATTACACATTAGATTCTACTAAAAAAACGTGGGATTTATTTCAGGAAACCTCTTCTTCATGACCTCCATAACGTTGGCGCTGATCTTGTTGCCTTCTAGACGTACACGAGTCAATTGAGGTAGATTGTTGAAGACGTCCGGATTCAAGTCTTCTATTTCATTGTACTTAAGCTCGAGTTTGTCCAGTTTTGTAAGCCCTTTGAACATTTCCCCGTCGATATACTTTAAGGTGTTTTTGGACAAGTCCAAGATCAGAAGCGACTCGAAGTCCTCGAACGTACCCGGTTTGATATCATCAATTTCGTTCTTATCTAGCCTCAGATATTTCAGATGGGGTATGGAGGGTATCGAACCCTTCTGTAACGTCCCCAATTTGTTTGACACTAGAATTAACGCTGAAAGTGACGTTAGTGGTTTGAAGATGTCGGATGGCAAACTTGTGAGGTCGTTCCCGGAAAGGTGTAACATGCTCAGGTTCGGGGCGGTGGTGAATTCATCACCCCTCATTTGTTGAAGTTTATTTTCTTTCAAGTCCAGGTCGGCTAAGTTGGGAAGCAGTTCGAATGCACTAGGGTCGATTGACGTGATCTTGTTATTGCTCAAGGTAAGCGTGTCGAGCTTTAGCAATTCGGTGAACATCTCCCTTTTGATTTCTGAGAGCTGATTTTGATGAAGATCTAACGTTGCAAGTTCATGCAATCCTTCAAACACATCCCCCTTGAAATGCTCGATGTGGTTCTCCGATAGGACCAGCGCCCTCAACTTGTCCATCCCTAAGAACATCCCCTTATTCAACCGCTTTAACTTGGAGTTGCTAATCGTAAGAGACACCACGTTCTTCAAACCCGAAAAACATTTTGAAGGAAACTCCTCAACATTAAGATTTTCCATTCTCAGCGACTCCAAGGTTGCCAAATCATTGAAAGCGTCGCAAGATACGGTTTCAATGGGATTCTCCTTGATGTACAGGTCTGTCAAGGAACTTAAACATTCAAACATGTTCGCCGTTATGCTGTCCAGCTTATTCCTGCCGATGTACATGAATTCGACCTTTTTTAAATTTTTAAAAATACCGGAATCGAATTTCTGGATCTTGTTGTTGTCCAAATATAGTCGTTTTAGTTCGGATAATTTGTCGAAAATTCCTTCGTCCAACTGCTCGATCTCGTTGTCGCTCAGATACAGCCATTCCAACTTGACATTCTTGTCAAACACCCCACTCGGAAGTGACTTAAGCTTATTGTCCCTAAGGTTCAATTTGTAAAGCTCAGTTAGCCCATTGAATGAGCCGGGTTCGACTTCGCTCACCCTGTTTGTTCCGAAAATGATCTTCTTTAGACTTCTTAGACCGGTGAAAATTCCAGGTGTAATCTTCTCGATTTCGTTTTCAGTGAAGTCCATTTCAAACAACTTGGTACAGTCGGAGAAGGTGCCGTCAGGGATTGTTGAGAGCTTGTTTTTGGTTAAGCTAACGTGGTTCAGCTTCGAAAGTCTCTTGAATAATCCATTCAGGTGCCTTAGCTGGTTATCTGAAAGATCAATGGACTTTATCTGTGGGTTGCTTTGAAAAATGTCGCTTGGGAGACTTTCAAACTTGTTTCCGGAAAGGTAAATATCTCTCAGATTTTGTAATTTTGCAAAGAGCCCATCGGGGATCTTTTTCATGCCGTTGTTCTCCAAATGCAGTTCAGTAAGAGAACTTTGGTCGTTGAATATTTGCGGCGGTAACGTCACCAAACGGTTGCCCTCCAGATGAAGCGTTTGAAGCTTAGTCAACCCATTGAGGAGGCCACTGTCTAGCACGGTCAACGCGTTTTCGCTAAGATAAACTGTCTCCAGCAACAACAACTTCGCAAGCAAGTTCTTCGGAACTTTTTCCAGTTTGTTTCCATGAAGATGCAGCTCGACCATGTTTGGAGAATTGTCAAAGGCACCCTCTTCCAGCTCCTCTAACTCGATATTGAGCAATTTGAGCTCGACCAAAGCGTGCATATCGGCAAACGCACCCTTGGAAAAGCGCGACACTTTGGTTTCATAAATTACAAACCTTTTGACATTGAACATACCTTCGAACGCTTTATTTTCAATATTGTCTACTGTGCTAAAGCTAATTTGAAGCGTTTCTAGATTTAGGTTTTTAAAACAGCCATCGGGTATATTTGATACACTAGTGAGAAGAAACCGAATAATCTTCACGTGTTCGTAACCTTTAAACGTGTCGGGATCAAGGAACCCAATCGTACTCTTTTCCATCTCCAACCGGTAGAAACCTTTAATTGGCACCTGATCGTACTCAATACATTCCTGAATACCTTTCTTCAGTTGGTCCAAAGAATGAATTTTCTCGCAGGTTATTGCCTTCCAAAAGCGATAGTTGCAGTCCTTCGACTGTACAGCGACAAAGCCAATTAGGAGCAGTAGCTTCAAGATTAATGCCATTGCAATCTAAACGCAGCCTATTCAGTACAAATTTAGCCACTGAAGTCACTTACCAAGAAGTGTGAACGACGCCGATAGACACTGTGTAACAAACGAAAGGTCGGTCGTTTAAATAGGAAAGGTCAGAGAGGTTGTTATCTAATTGCAAGTGTAAAAATTGCACCTTGTTTGATAGAAGGCATTGAAACCTTTGGTCACAAGTTGTTATGCAATTGATTGACGTATGTATGTTATTATTATTATTATTGTACCGTACAAGGGGGTTTCGATAACAAAGAATTTGATTGTAAGTGGACTGTAATTATGAATTACTTCCAAGGCCTTGTTTATGCTGGGAGTGAAAGAATATAGACACATAAATAAACGTGTATTACTAGTCTGGGCCCTCCTAATATAAATAAGTATAGTTAGTATAGGTAATAAATAGCGGTTAAGAAACTAGAATGTAAGTAGTTAACAAAGGACCTATTCTCGTCTAGGCATTTTATATTTTTCGTCAAGGGTAATTTAATTAGAATACTGTAACGTGATTTATAAATTCGGGTTCGATTTATATCAATATTTATTAAACAAAACTAAAACACTATAAAAACCATACAATTTATATCGATTATTTATATCACACACACTTCGCAATTTATTTTTCCGCGCTCTAATGTTTCATACGTACTCGATCTCGTTCGATAGTAAAAACTCCCGCGATGTTCGGTCCGCAACCATTTATACACGCAAGCAATGTAAGTCCAGTACATTCTCGAATATTCCTACACAAAATCCCACTATCGCGCGCGTAGAAAATTCCAGAGCGCCAAAGGCGACGTCATGTCTGGAGCATTTCCGTTACACTGCCCCCTTCTTAATTCTGGACGTCTCGTTCAGAAACTGTGTTAGTATTACTTTTTAATGCCTCGTGTCGGAATCTGCAGTCTGAGCCTGCTCGACAAACACCTTTCTTGAAAAAGTAACAGTCCACAGTTTTGCGGAGGGTTGTCCCCTGTGGGTTGAAGCAGCATACTGTAATTCGAACGCTAGTGTTTCTAAAAATCACTTCGATCATGGTTCGCACTATTTTCCAGTCCAACCCATCTAAACCACATCCAATCTTCGGGATCGCCAAGCTATTTATGTCATAGTATGCCATGAGTTTCTTTAAGCTTTTTAAAGCAGACCAGAGGTTTTCATAGGTGGGTTTGCCTTCTGACGTTTTCTTTGAAACAAAGTAGAACAAAGAGCGTTGACTATCTTCCAAGCGCAGTACTTTACCCACTCGTGGTCTTTGCTTTAACAACTCGTCCATTCTTCCAAATCTTTTCCGGAATACGGAAGCTATACCTCTACCCATGCGAAGGTCTTCGGCGACACAATGGGCGATGGAAACGTTAACCGGAAGCTCAAAAATATTTTGACAAATTTCCTGAGTAACGCCAAATCGAGCTTTCTTCCGCTGGGCGTAATTTGACATAAAATCGTTAAAGTTTGGCTCGATCCCAAAGCTGCGTTCCTCTTCTCGAATACCTCTAACTTCTTCGTTGTTGTTGGATCCGGCATATCGTGCGAGTCGATTAATGTGGACAACTTTCGGTTTCCGGTGGTTCATTCTGATACGATATATCACGTCATTTATTTTCTTGATCACCTCATACGGACCTTCCCATTGTCTTTGTAGCTTGGGAGAAAGACCTCTTCGTCTCTGTGGATTGTGCAGCCATACCAGATCTCCAGCTTCAAAAGTTTCATTGGCCGAGCGGAGGTTGTATTGATTTTTCATGCGATCGCTGGCAATCTGAATATGACTTCTAGCCAAGTCGTGAATATCGTTCATCTTCGCCTTTAGTTGGTCAACATAATTTTCACCTGCGACATATTCTTCATGGGGTTTACGCTCAAACTCGAGATCACATGGAAGGCGTAGTTCACGACCCAACATAAGGCAGGCAGGAGTCTGACCCGTGGTCTCGTTGACGGCTGATCGATATGCCATAAGGAACAGGTGGAGGTACTGGTCCCAATTTTTCTGATGTTCTGCCACGACTTTTGAAAGATATTTACCCATCGTTCGATTCATTCTCTCAACCATTCCATCTGACTGAGGATGCAAAGGTGTTGTTCTGGTTTTATTGGCTCCTAACAATCGACAAACATCTTGGAACAAAGCCGATTCAAAGTTCCTTCCTTGGTCTGAATGGATTTCTATAGGAACACCAAAACGTGTAAAGAACTCCTTTACCAACACTTCTGCAACTGTTGCTGCCTCTTGGTTTGGAATGGCGTAAGCTTCAGTCCACTTTGTGAAATAATCCATAGCGACTAGGATATATTTATTTCCGCCATCTGTCTCGGGAAACGGTCCTGCGATATCGATAGCAACTCGTTCCATCGGACTACCAACGTTATACTGCCTCATGGGCATAACTCACATGTTTGACACCATCGCCGGACATCTTCTTTACGGTTGACCCAATAGAATCGCTCACGTACCCTTTGCAACGTTTTCGTAATACCAAAGTGTCCTCCGGAAGCGCCGTCATGCAATTTTCGCAATACTTCCGACACTTTGCTTCTAGGTACTACTAATTGCAGCGTCGATTCGGTGCCATCTTCACTTTCAAGGGTCCTATACAACAGGTTGTCTTTCAGAGTCAGGCTATTCCATTGGCCCCAATAACTCTTTACTTCAGGACTTGTGGCACTAATGTCTTGCCAGCCTGGTCTTTGTCCGTGGCGCATCCAATTCAGAACAGTTTTTATACTTGGGTCGTTTTCTTGGGCCGTTTTGATTTCGCTTGGCTTCCATTCCTCACTCTCTACAGTTGTTCGCCGCAGATGGCCAATCTTGTCTTCTATTTTAGAACAATGTGTGCAGTTGTCCTTGCACGGTCTTCTTGACAAAGCGTCTGCATTATTGTGAACTTTTCCAGCCCTGTGTTCAATATCGTAGTCATATTCCTGAAGACGTTCTAACCATCTTGCCACCTGTCCTTCTGGGTTTCGGAACTGCAAGAGCCACTTTAGCGCTGCATGATCTGTCCTCATCAGGAACTTGCGGCCGTAAAGGTACTTATGGAAATGTTCGCATGCCTTTACCACACCCAGGAGCTCTCGCCTAGTCACACAATAATTCCTCTCGGGTTTCGACAGTACTTTGCTGAAATAGGCAATGACTCTTTCCTGTCGGTCTTGCAATTGGGAGAGAACAGCTCCAATGGCGGTGTTACTGGCATCGGTATCTAGCACAAACTTTCCTTCATTTCTGGGGTAGCCAAGGATAGGTGCGATAGTAAGAGCTTGCCGGAGATGTTCGAAAGCTCTTTGACAGTCTTCACTCCATTCGTACTCATTGCCCTCTTCTGTCAACTTTAATGGTTTGGCAATGTTGGCAAATCCTTTCACGAATCGTCTATAATAGGTGCACAAACCGAGGAAACTTCGAATCTCGTGCTTGTTCTCAGGAATCGGCCGCTCTTGAATCGCTATAATCTTCCCTGGGTCAGCTGTAACACCATCACGAGATACGATGTGCCCCAAATATTTAACTTCTTTTTGGAACATAAAGCATTTCTTGGGACTTAGTTTTAAATTGGCCTCTCGGAATCGTCCAAACACCTCTCTCAGGTTCTTTAGGTGTTCTTCAAAAGTTTTTCATACGACAATTACATCATCCAAATATACCAGACATGTCTGCCACGTTAGTCCCCTTAGAACTGCTTCCATGAGTCTCTCAAACGTCGCGGGGGCATAACACAATCCGAAAGGCATTATTACTGTGAATTGCCAAAGTCCAGAGCCTATAGAAAACGCGGTCTTCTCTCGGTCTGTCGATTCCATCCCCACTTGCCAATAACCACTCTTTAGATCGAGTGTGGAAAACCATTGGGCTCCAGATAGAGTGTCCTGAATGTAAGGATCGTTCTTCGATCCTAAAAACATAGTCTTACCTCTCTTAGTTTTGGAATGACATCGTTGAGCTTTTTATCTGGCTCTCAGAGATTCAGATCTTGCAAATGTGAGGCTGTGAGCATAGAACTTTGAGGCCTTGAGAGTTTATGACACTATAGGTCTTCCAAACCGAGTGGTTCTGAAGGTTAACTCTAGACTTTACAGCCTTTTACTATCGTAAAAGCGTTTACTTGCCACAAAGTACCAAAGTGATCCACTTTGTAGATACTTGTTACTTAATAATTAAGCAGTAAGGATCTAACTGGAATTTTAAAATGGCAATAACGAATATGTGCGCACTTTGTAACTTTCGTAAACGTGTTAGACTCTCGTTATTACTAATATGCGTAACATACCAGTTGGCGGTTACACATAAACCATAATAATTTATAACGTGGGGCATAAGCAGAATTCGGTTATCGCCTGTAACTTTTGAACTAGTAGCCCAATCTTGGAACTGTTTGAAATTATGGATTCTACAGGCCTCATTCTATAAGAAAATTTTTTTTTCCGGGTCGATCTGAGACAATTTTTTTTTCGGGGCTCAAAAAATGTAGTGTATAACCTACCTTTTTTACCAAAAATCGACTACACCAAAATTTCTCGGGCAAACACTTATTCTTATTAATTTGGGTGCGTAGAATCCAAATCAATTCGTACGTTTTCGATCAGACTTCTTAATCAAAAGTTATAGACTAGAAACCAATTTCGAAAAAAAATTCAAAGGGCTGTAACTTTTGAACTAGTAGCCCAATCTTGGAACTGTTTGAAATTATGGATTCTACAGACCACATTCTATAAGAAATTTTTTTTTCGGGTCGATGTGAGACAATTTTTTTTTCGGGCTCAAAAAAAGGCAGTGTATAACCTTCCTTTTTTACCAAAAATCGACTGCACCAAAATTTCTCGGGAAAACACTTTTTTTTATTAATTTTGGTGCGTAGAATCCAAAACAATTCGTACTTTTTCGATCAGACTTCTCAATCAAAAGTTATAGACTAGAAACCAATTTCGAAAAAAATTCAAAAGGCTGTAACTTTTGAACTAGTAGCCCAATCTTGGAACTGTTTGAAATTATGGATTCTACAGGCCACATTCTATAAGAAAATTTTTTTCCGGGTCAATCTGAGACAATTTTTTCTTCGGGGCTCAAAAAAAAGCAGTGTATAACCTTCCTTTTTTACCAAAAATCGACTGCACCAAAATTTCTCGGGAAAACACTTTTTCTTATTAATTTTGGTGCGTAGAATCCAATACAATTCGTACTTTTTCGATCAGACTTCTCAATCAAAAGTTATAGAATAGAAACCAATTTCGAAAAAAAATTCAAAGGGCTGTAACTTTTGAACTAGTAGCCCAATCTTGGAACTGTTTGAAATTATGGATTCTACAGCCCACATTCTATAAGAAATTTTTTTTTCCAGGTCGATGTGAGACAATTTTTCTTGGGGGCTCAAAGAAAGGCAGTGTATAACCTTCCTTTTTTACCAAAAATCGACTACCCCAAAATTTCTCTGGAAAAGACTTTGTCTTATTAATTTCGGTGCGTAGAATCCAAATCAATTCGTACATTTTCGATCAGACTTCTTAATCAAAAGTTATAGAATAGAAACCAATTTCGAAAAAAAATTCAAAGGGCTGTAACGTTATCAGGCTAAAGCAATAAATGTAAAAAGTTTACGTATCTAGCATGCCTAATTGCTTTATGTTGTTCAGGAGTGGATATAGGAACTTGTAAAGAAAGCGTTCAGGGTGGTAGTCAAGCATACCTGTTGATAGCGAAAAATGTACAAATGCGCAAATTAAACGAACTACTTAATTAGTAAAAACGGTGCAGTGTGATCGTTCCAGGACGACAAATCTCTAACTGTCTCAAAATGAGTACGCAAGTGCCGCCGTTGGGGCATGATACGAAAACAGAGTTAATTAACGTTGTCGAAATTATGCATAGTACTTAAGTAAGGTTTATTGAAATTTACTCCATGTGAAACTATGCGTTCGGCCGTCAATTATTTGTAATTGTAATTATGTTTACCAATTACGCAAGCCACTAGTAATAGTTATTTATATAATAAGTCATGAAAGTGCTCGTTTACATGACGCGGAGGATTATTGAAAAGTACGAGGACGCGCAGCGTCCGAGTATCTCTTTAATGCCTCCAAGTCAGGTGGATTCACTTTCATGATGTATTATGTATAAAATTTTACCTGAAACCGCCGCCGTAGTACAATATTCGCTCTCCACAAAGTCAAGAAAGAGGTACGAAGAGGCGTACAAAGCTTTTAATGACTGTCCTGGGATGCTGTTTTTGAAACTAAAACGTGCCTAACTTTTACATATGACAACCAATTATTCTCAGATTTTGCATACGCATGCTTTTAGTGGTTCCAAGTTAAACTTTAGAAAATGGTGGGAGGGGGAAACACATGTTCTACCCTTAATGGTATTCTAATTCATCGAAATAAATTGGTTTGTACAAACTATAACTTTCCTGTGCGACTCTTTTTCGAGACCAGTGAGCGACGGGGCTTGAGGGGGGGGGGGGGGCTAAAAGTTAATTTTAAAGTCCGGAGTGGAGGGGGAGGGGAGTTGAACTAGTTTTCTTCTTCATGGTACTCTAATGAAAGGTCTCAACGAAAGGAATTAATTTCTACCAACCATAGCCCTCCTCCTCGACCTCTTATTGTTGGAAGAGGTTACGCACAAAGGGCGATTGAGACGTCTGCAAGAAATTGGTGATATCAAAACAAAAGCTATTTCTGTTAAAAAAATGCGCTTTATCTGCCCAAGAGTTGTGCACAATTTATACTGGATTACTCCTGTTAGTATTCCACCTTTCTCATTTTGTATCCCACTTCGCGAATTGGCTCTTCTTACCTTTCGGCATTCTGTTCTTCACTTGTCTTTCTGCCGAATATTTTCTGCCTTCCACACTCTCCTGATTGGGAAAGAACTTACCTAAGAAATACATACTACATAATAGGATTGTTTTCTTGTTCTCGAAAATTAGCGTGCAAGTGCTAACACTAAACGTTTTGGAGGAAAAAGTACTACCGGGGGGTCTGGATGGTGTGGAATACCCCCCAGGAGCACATTCGGCGAAAGAAGACCCGATAGTTTTTTCACTATTACCCCTGGCAGCCTCATGGCCGTCTTTGCACCCCGGTACCACGTTATCCAGGACATTAATATTGTTCTGAGCATATAAAAGTGTCTTAAAAGTGTGTTAAATTTTTCATGAAGCTTTTCGAAAGGCTCCAAGGTTCCACTATAGTTTAGCCCCTAAGAGCCTTTATACATATTTTGTGTGCCCTGGAATGGCTTGACACGGCAACACGATCTCAAGGTATACAAAATTAATGGCAACTAACCTCGCACCGCAGCCGTGTAGCCAGCCCCTCGTTCGGAAATCTCAACAGAATATTTTTTTATTTTTTTTAATAGGAAAGATTTTAATAAGACACTTAAATTGAAAAATGACAGCCATAAATGGGATATTATAAAAATAACTTAAAAAATAACTTAAAAAATAACTGTAAATATAAATGTGGATTATTATGGGATAGTGGGGAGAGGGCATGCAGTGTTCCAACCTTGATGATATTCTATTTGCATAGCGAAAAGTGACAACTGAAAGTTCACAGACGTCGATACAACGACTGTAGAATTTGGAAGCGTATAGATTAAAGCTAAACGTAAATTACAAATTGAATTATTGGAAAAGCGTCACGTCTGGAGTTATTTGATCAGCTGCGTAAACATTTCCTTCCGTTATTACATATTTACAAGTGTTCGAGTTACTGTACGGCATAGTAATCGTCTTCGGAATGAGCAACATTTCGAAATGCCCACGGCCGACCATAATTAGCCGTGGAAGTAGTTATTTCGCAGTTAGTAACTCTTGCGATAGGTGTTAGGGGTTAGTCCTCCCCCTCTGATACGTGTTTACAACCGGGTCGAGCGGTAACACGAAACTACACCCTTCACATTCACGCCGCTTAAAAGCACTCACCGGACCTTTTTTGCTGTACACTTCCAAAAAAATCGTGCGGATTAGGGGTACATTAGGGAAGTCGTGCGCGCGAAGGAGATAAACTATCGAAAAGCGATTTGGAGGAAGCTAATTTTCTTTTTTGTCCATTTTTATATTTGCGTTAGGGCAGAATAACGTTGTTAGGGGTAACGAGAATGACTGTCACTTGTGATTGATGTCGACCGTCACTTTCTGAGTGGTAAAAGCGTACTCGATCACTTATTGATTGCCTTAATGGCGATTTAACAGCCCTTTTTTCTGCGACTTTCGTCTTCGGTAAATCACCAGACAGCGACGTCGCGACGCACGTACTTTTCCATTAATAGCTGGCGATGGGGGAAATGGGAATGTGACCCAAATGTTTCTTTTTAATTGGACTTTCCCGGGCCCATTTTTACAATGCATTTCATTCCCGTATACGTTCTGTGTAGTTCTCCTTAATGAACTTTTACATTTAACGTATAGATCTCAGGAGCCTTCTAAGGGTAGGTATGAAAAAAGAGGTCCCCAAGGGTCCTCCAGAAGCCTTGATTGCATGCATTTGAAGAGTCTGAACAACTAAAACGGAACGGAAAATTCGCGGGAGTTGGAAGAACAGAAGAATTCGAAGCCTCTGATGGATTTAAAGAAGGTAGAGGACCAGAAGAATTTAAAGAAATATGAACACCCGCTCTCTGGTTGTAACGAGGGCTTTCGGTTTGGACCTAAAGAGCCACCGTGGAAACTGCTGATCGAGTTGCTTTGGAGTGTCTTAAAAACAGCTGTGATTGGTAGTAAGAAAGACATTAACCACAAAAAATTTATAGGCATCGCCATTTTGAAAATAATTCGCCATTTGTAAGCGTTCAAAATTTTACTCAGTTATTAAAGAACTTGAAATGAACAATAGATTTTAAGGGAATTTGTGCGAACTGAATGAAAACTTGTGCCTTCGAATGGATCAACACTAGAAATTTCCACGCAAAAGTGATAGCTTTAACACTAGCGCCGAACGAGCCAAAGGCTGTCCTACCAAGGTCTTTAAAGGCATTTAAAAATGTTAAAAATCGTCGGATTTTAAGAGATTTTTTTATTTTTATTTTATTTTGGGTCCTCAACAGGCATGCGGCTAATTACAGAGTGACCCGCATAATGCTATTTAGAGGTTCCTCTGCAGACGTTCTTAAGATGGTCTATACTACTCCGGTATTTACCTTACGAATTAGGAAAACTGCAGGAAAACTTAATTCGGAGTAGCCGGTAGAATGCTCGGAACTGGTCTAAGGTAATTTCCATCTCCGCCACAGATGAAAAATTTACCTCAACCCAGGTTCGAACACCCGACCTCCGGATTTATAACCCAATGCTCTTACCACTGAGCCATAAATCCATTATTCAAGAGTCATACTTACAGAGTGCGTCAAAGACATTCAAATCTACTAAAAACCCTTGAAGGTCTTTATAGGTCTCAAAGACTTCAAATGAATAGATCTTTTAAGGGCATTTAATTGTTCTCTTGAGCCTTTGGAAGCCTTGAAAAAAGAGCTTTAAACATCCTGCTACAAGAGCGCTTAGGAAACGTTTTATGAAGGGTTTTTCGAAACCTATGAATGATAAATGTCCTTAGGTGTAGAAGTATCCGAAAGTCGCCATGAAATAACAGAAAAGCTGATGGAAGTTGTGGAGAGGGAAATAGGCAAGCAACCAAAGATATAAAAGAGAGATTCTGAAGGATCGCAAAAGAGATTATGGAATAAATGAGAATATTCATCATCATAAGGGGCTTTCTCTTTAAAGCGTCTTCTCACTGTTCCTCTCCAATTTACACCTAACGTCACCAATCCCAACACTATCATTAGACGATTCGCGTCAAATACTCATAGAATTCTTCTCAAATTTTCTTAGGATCCATTGGTTCCTCTTTAAGTTTTCTTTCGTACTTTTTTGGACTTCACCCAAAATTACCCTCAAGTTCTTCCCAAATTCTTCTAGACTTGCCCTTAGGTTTGCAAACCCTTCAACACCCACGCCAATTCGCTCCAGGTTCTCATCCAGCAGCCATCAAGTTCTATTAAAGGTCATTGCTCTTCCAAATACAAGTTCTCTCGAATTTCCCCTGGCGTATTTCTGCCGGTTTCCTTTAGATTCATTCAAACTCTTTTCAAATTCCTCCGAAAAGATCTCAATTTCTACCATACCATCTCCATGCTCAATTTTCCCATAAATCTTACTCCTCAATTTGCTGTCTGGTTCTCAGATACACTGATCGCCTCACTACCTTCCTTGTGAAATGTTCACGAACTTCCCACAAGTTCGCTGACCTTAATTTGTGTCAAATTTTCCCCTTAAGTTCACTACGGTTCTCAAGTTCTTTCCAAACTCCGAAGATCTCGTCAAGTTTCTTCCATTCCGTCAATTCTTCCATTAGTCGCTCTTCCACCATCTTCTTTGGTTTTAAGATACCTACAACCTAAACCAGTATCCATAAACCTCCCCTTAAGTTTTCTTCGATTGTCTCTCACGTTCTTAACCTCAACTTCCTCCAAAATACTTCTGAAGTTCTCCTCTGACTCCTTCAAGCTTCGGGCTCTCAAATCTCGTCAATGCATCAAGTTCCCATCATTGTTATCCAGTTCCTTCCATATTACCTCAAAACGTCTTTTCCATTTTTATATAAGACGCACTTTTCAACTTGCTCCAAGATTCTCAAATCTCCTCAGCTCCACTCGACCCTGCGCGTCACATTTTCATTCTGTTCCCAAGAAGTGCACTCTCAAATTCCTCGTTAAGCTTCTCCCCAAGTTGATTTCATTCTACTCCAAAGTCTCCTCCCTTTTATCCAATTAGGTGCTCTCAGATTGTCAAACTCAATGGAAATTAGTAATTTAAAATGCTCCAAGAAAATTCAAAACAAGTCCTCAAAAGCTCGCAAGGAATCATTATGAGCATCTTAAATGTCTCCACTCCGTAAAATTCGAGCCATTTGAAGTCATTGAGGGGCTCCTTTAAAAAGCCTGCCAGGAATTATGTCTTCTACAGGATTTTTAGGTCTTTAAAGGATGAATCCTCAATTAAATTCTCTGAGGAACGACTCTTCTACAGGATTTGAAGGCCTTCTGTTGGCTTTCAGATCATAGAGCCGTTGGAAGTTCTTAAGAGCTTTTAATGGTCCCTGGTTGGTGTTCGTCATGCGTACCGAGTGAAAATAATGGCGAGGTTCAGACATGGAAATGGCGAGAAGAAAAAAGGAAATGTAGATTATGTAGCGAGAAAGAGAAGTTGTGCACCTTGTATAGGAGTGTAGATAGAAAGGGAGGGAAGAGGAATAGAGGAAGCAGGGAAAATCTGAAAACAGTAGAATAAAAAAAACTGTCCAGGTCAGCTGCGCTAAGATACCTCTGGCGAGCGACTTAGTCATACATATATTGGAAGAACATGTACTCGAGCCGTAGGCTTCCGATTTTGATTAGAAAGTAATAATCCGTTCAGTCGTCGTCCTTCAGGATGAATATTCAATTATGGACTAATCCTGGTTTTGAGTTTACTTTAACATAATTGCCGGGATAGGTTTATCAGTTCGTTTGTCGATTCCGTAAAACAAATCCCTACGTCTGAAAGGGGTGTATAACAATTTCATCTCAAAAAAAATTGATAGGAATTCCTCCATTTTCGTGGGCATTTCGTTACAGCAAGTTTTCCGTCCGAAACTCAATTTAAAAATAAAGCGAGAGCTTTTCATAAAAGAAACAATTCGCCCTAATTTTTTGATCGATGTGCTGTACCTACTAAGTGAGTCGGAAAGCACGACGAGATTTGTGGACCTTATGTTCATTAGAAAATGAGAAATGAGCTAGACCGCCGCCAATAAAGTATAACTGCTACTTCGTTTAAGAGGCATAAACGAAAGTGAAATATTACCCTTAAAAACGGCTTTGGTAGAACGATTTTTCATCCAATAAACGGAAATTGCTTTAGAACGCATTACAAAGGTAAACCTCCGCCGGCTGTTCCTGACTGTTAGCAATTTATATTTTTTTAGTTTATTAATGCCTCTCGAGGTACGTACGAAGCTGGCTCAATTTTATTGGTAAAATAGCTAAACGCGTTTGGGTTAAGGATGATTTTCATTAATTGTAGACCTTACCAATGGAATTCAAACGAGAAATGCTATTAAAGATTCTAAACTCTGAGAAAGATCGCTCCTCTTGCTGACTCTTGGAAACTTCTGAGGTTTGTTGAAGACCTCTTAATAGCCCCTTAGATACCCCTTAAGGACCTTTATATACAGATTGGCGTAGAATTTTTATAAGGATGTACCTTTAAACGCTGGCGAATATTTTGAAAACTGCGGAAGTAGCTTATTGCATTGTCTTCCTTTATGATTATTCTTTAAGTAAGAAACTTGGAATTGGAATGATTTTAAAATCCTGTTTGTTAACTTGAATTAATTTAATGTGTTTCCTATTAGAATGTCAAATTTAATTTAGAAGTAAAACTGTATCTTAGAGGCCAGATCACTGCTACTTTACCGAAATATAGCGGAGATCGGCTCATTTCAGCTGTAATTTGAATATTCGCGTCTAATCGTTAAATTCGGATTTTGGATTACAACATTACTGTTTTTTTTTTTTTTGATATTCTGGGATCTCTAGTGGAATTCCAGTAGTTATTAGAACGCTTCAAGACCCTTAAAGGGGCATTTCGTTTCAAATGTTGCTGTAGACCGAGCGATTGCGCCAAACTTGGCGGTTTCGAGATTAAAGTGGCAGTGCTTTTCATCACGCTCTATTCATTCGTATGGAGGTGCACACACAAAGTGGCTTCATTCAGACGCATGTTGACCCAAGAGATCGTATTCATCTCTGTTTGCACAGGAAACCGACCGCATTGTTGGTGCAAAGTTTATTTTCCTTTTCTCGACGAGAAACGTATTTGTCTGTAGGCACAAAGAAATTCCGCTTCTAAACCGAAATTTTGTGTGTGGAGTTTTCTAAACAACGTGCGACACTCAAATATACATTTGTCAACAGTGTCAGCAATTGACTTCATTAGGATTTATAACCCTAACGCTACGTTTATGTTCCGGTCCTACTAAGTGCTGCATTTATTCCTTAAAACCTTCAAAGAATTGGTGCCGCATTAGCACAAGGGTTCCGGTTCCAGGAATTGCTACATTTTGAAGTGAATTCGGTCCGAAATAGCAAGTATGGTGATGAGAAGCTGACCACGATTTCGCAAAAGTCGTCAAGAGGTCCATATCTAACATGAAGGAAGAAGACCGAAGGACCCGACGAGCATCTAGGGACGATGTCATACAAAGAAAAAGGAGGAGTTGGAAGCGCAGTGTCTTGGATCTCGGAAGAATTTGTTAGGAATCTTTAAAGAATGTTGAGATTTTTAATTCTCTCTGAGGAACCTTTTATGAATCTCAGCAGAATATCTTACAAATTTGAATAATGCCTGAAGATTCTTAGAGGAATTGTTAAGGAATATCTGAAGAAACTCTGAAGAATCTATGAAGAACCTTCGAAAGATCTTTATGAAGCCCTTGAGGATTTTTAAAGACAGAAATTGTGAAAAAGCTCCAGATTGTTCAGAAGAATCCCTGAACAACCTTTGAAAAAATTTCGAAAAGAGTCTCTAACGAATCTCCGAGAAATTTCAAAAACCTCCATAAATTCTTTGAATAATTTCTTAGAAATCATTAAAGAATATAGAGATTCTCTGACGAACTTTTGAAGAATCTGTGCAGAATATCTGGAAAATGAAGAATCTCTGAAGAATCTTTGAGGACTTTTTAGGGAATCTCTGAAGAATTTCTTAAAAATCCAAAAAATATCTCGATCTTTGGGGAATTTTTGAACATTAAGAACTTCTGACGAACTTTTGAAGAATCTGTGCAGAATATCTGAAAAATGAAGAATCTCTGTAAAATCTTTGAGGACTTTTTAGAGAATCTTTGAAGAATTTATTAAGAATTCCAAAAAAGTACTCGATCTTTGGGGAATTTTTGAACATTAAAGACTTCTGACGAACTTTTGAAGAATCTGTGCAGAATATCTGAAAAATGAAGAATCTGAAGAATCTTTGAGGATGTTTTAGAGAATCTTTGAAGAATTTCTTAAGAATCGAAAAAAGATCTCGATCTTTTGGGAATGTTTGAACATTAAGAACTTCTGACGAACTTTTGAAGAATCTGTGCAGAATATCTGAAAAATGAAGAATCTCTGTAAAATCTTTGAGGACTTTTTAGAGAATCTTTGAAGAATTTATTAAGAATTCCAAAAAAGTACTCGATCTTTGGGGAATTTTTGAACATTAAAGACTTCTGACGAACTTTTGAAGAATCTGTGCAGAATATCTGAAAAATGAAGAATCTGAAGAATCTTTGAGGATGTTTTAGAGAATCTTTGAAGAATTTCTTAAGAATCGAAAAAAGATCTCGATCTTTTGGGAATGTTTGAACATTAAGAACTTCTGACGAACTTTTGAAGAATCTGTGCAGAATATCTGAAAAATGAAGAATCTCTGAAGAATCTTTGAGGACTTTTTAGAGAATCTTTGAAGAAATTCTTAAGAATTCAAAAAAAATCTCGATCTTTTAGAAATTTTTGAATATTAAGAACTTCTGAAGCACCTTTAAAGAATTTGTGACAAAACTCCAAGATCCTTAAAGAATTCCTGAAAAACCTTTCAAGAATTTGGAGAATCTTTGAAAAATATCAGAATCCCTGACGTATCTCCGAAAAATGAAGGATCTCTAAAGAAGATCTGAAGGATATCTGAGAAATCTATGAGAAACTGAACTTTTTCTGGAAGACCTATTGGCGTCCTTCCACATCCTAAGAACTACTCAGCAATGGTACTTAAATCTTCTCTTTGCTCGGGGACATTCCATAACACCCAAACCCACCGGTGGTTTTCTGCAGTACGGAGAAGAGCACCTCATCGTCCTTACCCAACAACTGGCATGCTGGCTTATGGGAGAAAATGATACCGATAGGCCTGGGGTTATGGCCATTTCCGGAACACATACGGTACTAGGCTATAGGGAAAGGGCATCTTAAACAACCGCCGCTTTAATATAATTTCTTGGAAATGTCCTTTTTTCTTTTGTTATTTTGTTCTGAATATGTCATGCCATTCATCTTCCTGGGAAGAACGCGACGTCAACCCAACTACTGATTTTAGACATTTCTTGAGTCAAAAAACGTCAGTAAGAACCTGGGACTAAACCCAACAACAAAAAATGAAATAAAATAAATACTACCCATTTCCTTTTAAAGTTTGTCAATTTTCTGTGTTCAATGGCTCTTCCAGCGTTATCATGGTATTTCTCTGTATAGCCTTAGAACGCCTCTCGTTTCACGGGCTGTAGGAACAAATGTTTCAATGAAGGTTGTACAGAGGCAATCATTTTTTATTTTTTCGATATGTCGAAACCTTGTATACTCCCAACAAGCTCAAAGCTCTACAGCCTCTCAAAATTCTTTTTTAAAGGATCCCTTGTAGGATCAGACGTTACTGCACCCAGCGGTTTAATAGGGTTTGGTGACCAATGCATGAAGTCAGGATTATATAGGGGGTCAGCGCACCCTTACTGTAACTTTATATTTTACAACTATTTTCCAGTGTACGCACGTCTATTAAGGTTTATTAATGCTAAAAACGAACATTAATAAAGTAAACATATGGGAAGTAACTCACGTAACTTTGGACATAATTGGGGCGAAAAGAAATGTGAAAGAAGCGAAGTAAAAACACCAAATTCGCTTTGTATACAAATTCGTGCGGTCATAAATTCTCCCGCCGTTTCGAGATCCAGCTAAATTCTAGTTTATTTACAAGGCCGCACACGCCCAGGAACGGTCCCTCGTCATAATCAACGCACCGACACTTTAAGTCCATGCCGCGGGACGGATAATCATCCGCAAAAGGGCGGGGACGCAATGAAGCAATTCTTTTTTATATAGACCGAGATAAAACGCGATATTTATTAGTGCGGCCAAAATGTGCTACAACCGAAACAGAATTTTAAAGCAGGTATTGGATTTTACCCTCGCTGCGAGTCGTTCTGGATGCGTGCCAAATTCTGGCGCGCCCCGGCAGTACGTAAAGATGTTTCCACTTTAAACGCTCCGGAGGGTTCCGTAATAAATTTTTCGCGGACAAAATCCGCGCCGTTAATTGCGTGTAGAGTGCAAGGTGCAATCCGTACGAAGTGCCCATCAATTCGATGGGAATCCAGTGCTTGGAGAATAATCGTCGCACGATGTGCAAATGGGAACGCCTACCCATTAAAGGGATATAAAACGTTAATTCCCGCTTAAAATTGATTTACGGCCCAATGCGTCCCTAACATCTGACGAATTTCGCATAAAAACGCCGTTAAGCTTGTAACGTACACCGGTCCTAAAATTCCGCCAGACGTGAATAAAACTTTCCTTATTTTTGTGTAGATTATTAAATTCTGGCGGCGGCGAAGGATGAATTTATCGTTTACCTTTTACACTGCAGATCAGGCGCGTTTGGAAAAGTTATCCTACCTGAAACAAAAAAAAAAATTATTAGATTTCTCATTTGGAGAAGTAGTCCATCTTTGTTTTAGCCAAGACAACAACCTGTTAGCAACCGCGCGAACCAACACAAACAGAAAGCAGAAACTTCTCACGTTCTCAGAACTTCAATTGCAGTAGAACCACCAACCAGTTCTGTGTTCCTGATAAAAGCATTACATAACCATTTTGTACAAGTGACTACTGTAATTCGTTCGTGTGTGACGAGAATTTGGTTTCAATAAAAGACTGTGGAGATTTGTGTGCTCTTAATCCATTTATAGTTTTTCAAGGAACCACCTGACATCAGGAGGCTATAGTGTTAGAATAAATATTCATTAATATCTACAGTGTTTTCTTTAAGCCTCTAGTATCTAGTATCCGCAGTTAAAATTAAAAAGGCTTGCCGTAATTCACTTAGTCCCCATTACAAGAATTTTCCGCTTCTACCATCAGGAGCGCAGGTAAAAGTTTAGATACTTACCAGGAAAGTGTAAGGCACGACAATGAGCACAATACACAAGAAATTCTGTTTCGGGTTTCGGGTCAAGAATTATTAGTAAACGCGACCAAGACCAGCTTCTGATCTCCTGATACAGTAACTTTTTAATTCTGTTAATAATGCTCCTAGCTATTTGTATTCCTAACGCAAAAAGTTTACTCTTTAGACAATAAATTGTAACTGTTTCAACCTATCTATTGGGCTCCTGCTACAAACGGATACCTTTTCCAGTAATAAATATTAAGTTCAGCTTAACTTCTGCGCGCCAGTAATGAAATTTCGTCGTTTGCGTTGTTGTTGCTCTGATTTTCCTATTTCTTCTTCTGAACTGGCATTCAGTGCTGACGTCTAGGTTCTGTGCTCCTGTGGAAGGCAAGTTTCGCGTTTCAGTGCACCAAGTGTACTCATGGCGCAGTTATTTTTTTGTGAGCAATCATTTTAAGTCTCCGGTAGTCTTAAATTCGAGTATGAGGAGCGCAGATAACCGGTTTTTTCTGTAAGGGTATTTAGTAGCAATTGTTTGGGCGATGCATTAAAAGTTCCTGAAATTCAACCTACATTCTGTGCTCCCGACACCGCTGCTGTCTTCATTAAGTTGCAAGTCTTACGCCTAACTATATATTCCTAATACAACTATTTTTTTCTTCTGCTCAGTAAGTGGATTAAGTTTCTGTGCTCCGGACACAAAGCTACCTGCCAGTTCTGTTTTCTTGATACTGTTACTTACCTTTCCGTACAATAACTTGAAAGATTTAGTGCTTCAGTCTAACCTTTGCGCCATACATTAAAAGTTCTATGGAAACAACTTGGCTGCTGTGCTCCTGGTAACTACTTCATAATAAAAACTAAATGCGAGTGGTTTGAAAAAGGCCAATTGTGAGTTTTAGTGTTCCAACCTCAATTTTATGCTCCTAATGCAATTACTTTTCGTCTAAACTGAGCTTCAGCGCTGAATTCCAGCTTCTGTGCTCCTTATAGAGCTTCCTATGGAAGGCAAGTGTTCTCTTTCTCTAGACCATGAAATGGGAGTTTCAGTGCTGCAGTTTTCTTCTGTGCTCTTGATACAAATATTTCCTTTTCTGAACCACAAATTCGCTACTACGATCATTTCTCTTTGTATAATACAAAATGCAAGATCGAGCACTTGAGACTAGCGCTCGTGTCCCTAAAAGAACTATTGCTTCTGGAATGTATTGTGCGTTTCAGTACTTGTATCTAGCGTATGTGCTCCTGATACACCTATTTATACTTGTTTACAAAGAATTGCGTGTTTCAATTAGCTTAGCAGTTGTGCTTCTGACACTGGTTTACTGTAGACAATAATTCCTGACCTTTACTGGTTTAGCTTACATTCTGCGTTCCTAATATTATAATATTTCTTCTTCTACACAAGGTTCATTGATAAACCTGTTGTGCACATTATAGAACTGTCTTTGTTGAGAAACGGATTTTAGAGATTCAAGTTAACTTTTGCGCTCTTGGTACACTTACTTGTCCTTATGTTCATTAAATTACAGATTTCAATCTCTGTGGCCCTGATATTGCCCTTTCTTCTTATGGAAAACAAAGCGCTTTAGTTCCACCCCTGCAATTTTTAAACAGTAGCTTCTTTTTCTATGTAACGTTTTAGTGCTGCGTTGCTTCTTTCTTAACAGATCGGGGGGTCTTATTTACTCCTAATACGATTCCTATTCCGGGAGTCAGATTTTGAGTTTCAATGCTCCAACTGTGCTACCTGCCTTCTGTGCTTTTGCCCCATAGAGATTAAATTAGGAGTTACAATGCTGCTACTGCGCCCCTGATACGATTTTTTTGGGTTCTCTGCAACTTCTTGAAATTTCCAAATTACCTTCTGCTCTCCCGATACCGCTATTTCTACCTTTCTACATTCTAAATTGTAAATTTCAGAGCATGCTTGTTGAGCTCATGCAAGACACAAATGTGGAGGAGGCAGTGCAGCGAGTCTTGGGAGGAACGGGAAAGGCGGAAATTAAACCCTTGAAGGCAACGAAAGGACATAGTAGAGTAGCCACGATTTATGCAGACAAAAGGGCAGCTGTAAAATTAAACACAAATAACGGAATAGGGAGAGGGAATAAAAGAGGAGGAATGCATACAGGAAAATACGAATGGAAATGGAGGGGAAGAAAATGAGAGAATAATATCGTATACCTATACAACAGATTATGGGCCAGCACACGGAATAAAGGAAAATGGGTAGAGATGGGAAGAGGAACACAAGATAGAAAATCAAGAGAGGGAGAATGCAACAAAAATTGAAAATTTATTGTTATTGGACTTGCCAGAAAAAAAAAGATAGTAAATATTAAACGGAAATTTGGAGGGAGATTGGGACGAGCAATACACATACATGGGAGGAAGAGGGATGTCGGATGGCCAGATGATGGAAATAAGTCTACAAGCGAAGATATGAAGATCAAGAAAGACTAGAGGAACAAAAAGAGGAAGAAATAGGAGAGAGAGCAAAGGGCAGGAGTGGAAAAAATATGAAGGAAAGAATTAAAATAATGGTCAAAAATGAATAACATGAATGAATGAATGAATGAATGAATGAATGACTGAATGAATGAATGAATGAATGAATGAATGAATGAATGAATGAATGAATTGAATGAATGAATGAATAAATTGAATGAATTGAATGAATGAATGATTGAATGAATGAATGAATGAATGAATGAATGAATGAATGAATGAATGAATGAATGAATGAATGAATGAATGAATCAATGAATGAATGAATGAATGAATGAATGAATGAATGAATGAATGAATGAATGAATGAATGAATGAATGAATCAATGAATGAATGAATGAATGAATGAATGAATGAATGAATGAATGAATGAATGAATGAATGAATGAATGAATCAATGAATGAATGAATGAATGAATGAATGAATGAATGAATGAATGAATGAATGAATGAATGAATGAATGAATCAATGAATGAATGAATGAATGAATGAATGAATGAATGAATGAATGAATGAATGAATGAATGAATGAATGAATCAATGAATGAATGAATGAATGAATGAATGAATGAATGAATGAATGAATGAATGAATGAATGAATGAATGAATCAATGAATGAATGAATGAATGAATGAATGAATGAATGAATGAATGAATGAATGAATGAATGAATGAATGAATCAATGAATGAATGAATGAATGAATGAATGAATGAATGAATGAATGAATGAATGAATGAATGAATGAATGAATCAATGAATGAATGAATGAATGAATGAATGAATGAATGAATGAATGAATGAATGAATGAATGAATGAATGAATTAATTAATTAATTAATGAATGAATGAATGAATGAATTAATTAATTAATTAATTAATGAATGAATGAATGAATAAGGAAACAGGTGAATGAATGGGAGAAGAGAGATGAAATATAGGAGTGGTGGGGCAGAGGGTGTGCAGAAGAGAGAAACAGATACAGAACAATGATATGAAAAAAAGAAAGGGGGAGATAGAGAAGAAAATGTAAACGAAAAAAGATGAAGAAACAGAATAAATACGACGAAGAAATTAGGGAAATAAAAACGACAAGTGAGACAAGTGCCGATTTACAAAAGAGGTGACAAAGAGTGTATGAAAAATTATAGGACAATCACAATAATGATGGCGTACAGAATATATGCAGTGGTGTTGAATGGAAGGTTAGGATTCAGAGAAGAGAGAAGAACAAACGATTGTATACATTTACTGCACGGGCAGGTTGAAAAAGAATTGGAAAAAAGTACGGAAAAGTGATAGCGTTTCTCATGGTTTAAAGGCAGCGTTTGACAGAGTAGGAAAAGTATAGAAAATGATTGAAGATGGGAAAAAATACGATAATTTAAAGAACAAAATCAAGGAGTGAGTTAAGAAGTATTAAGACAGGGCCAAGGTGGAAAAATTATAGTGGGAAGAAGGACGATATGATCTCTGACACGCTGCGCCGCAGTAATAATGGCAACAGAGGAAAAACAGATTAACGAAATCATTTGCAGAATTGAGAGATACTGGGGAAGGAAAACGAATGAAATTAAAATGGAAAAAATCAAAGATGAAGAATTTGGGAGAGGGAGGAAGGAAAAGGGAGGTGGAATGGAAGTGAAAGAGATGGATACGGATGGACAGAGGTCGAAAGGGGGAGATAAATAGGTGAAAAGATAGAAAGAGAACTTGCAAAGCAGCAACAGAGGAACATTGAGATTTCACGAAGAAACAGAAGGAGTTCCGAAATATCCTCCTTATTCAGACTACTCCCTCAATAGATTTTCTGGAAAGCCCATCATGTATGAATCTTATTTTGACGTACGTCTAGATGTTCATTTTGCCACAAAAATGATAGGACCCTTGTCGATTCCATAAAATGAGGTGACAAAGGAAATAGATCGAAATTCCTCGAAGGGCGTGTAACAATTTCGTGTTGAAAAAAAGATTGATCGGAATTCGTTCTGTTTTCATTCAAACTTGCGGTGGACATTTCATTACCGCGAGCTTTCAATCCGAGATTTGATTTAAAAATAAAGGGAAAACTTTCACTCGATGAAACAATGAGCGCACTCGCTCTAATTTCGTTGATCGATAGTCTCCTCGGACACTCGATGAGATTTGTGGTCCTTTTGTCCATTTGAACGCGAAGAATGTGCTAGACCACCCCCAGTAAAGCATAACTGTTACTTAGTTTTAAACGGTGTAAACGGAAACGAAATATTGCCCTTAAAAACTGCTTTGGAGGAACGTAATTACATTCCATAAACGGAAATTGCTTTAGAACGCATTAGAAAAGAATTGCTAAACCTCCGCCGGCTGTTCCTGACGGTACAGCAGTTTAAAAAAGCCCTTTGTGGAATGCTTCACTTTATTAATATCCTTTCAGGTACGTTTAAGGTGGGCTGTGGGCGAGTGTAAGAAAGTTCTCTTGAAACAAGGTGCTCACAAAATTTAACCGGGGGCGTTCAAATTTAGTCTAAAGTATCCTGACTTGTGCCAAAATGCGGATTTATTCTCAAGTTCCCTAAAGGAAATAACTACCCAAGTGGCACAAGTATTGATGTTCATATCAACTGAACGATTCACGTCCCGTACATTACAAAATGGATTTTGAGGTGTGATGTCGATAGCCAATGAAATTTTAATGTCGCCGACCTGAACCATCGAACTTTACGGCCGTGCACTCATTCGCATTCGTGAAAAAAAACGACCTCATAAAATATTCCATACATTTGTACGAGAAATCCATAAACCGCTGTCACTTGAACTTCCGAAACGTCTGCAATGAACCCGTTCCTTATAAAAAATTTACGTTCGTCACGAAAGCGAGACGATCGGTAACCTCCCACCCATCGCGTCTATAAATATCCAAAATTCTTACGACTTTTCGAGGGGTAGTAATGCAAATTTAAGTGTTTCGAAAGGCTTACGACACAACGCGAATAAATATTGGATTTTCTCCTCTCTGCGCGTAATCGGTAGTGCTTTTCAAGAGCAAGTAGTCGCACTCATCTGTAGTGCCTTTCATATAAGAGGGTTGTTTCAATTGTCCGGACAAATCTTTCATAGAGCCTCGCTTCGTGAGCACTATTGATCTTGTTCAATCTTTAATTGAAGACTATTTGCCCCTAAATGAGTTTATATGTGGAGGAAACGTTTTTTGGGCAAACTCGAAACGCATAAAAGGCTTGGAAAGCCTCTTTCAGTATCTCTTCCAGGCTGCTTACCCACCTCAAACAATGCCTAAGCTACTTGGAGCACACCTCTTATAGACCTTTTCGATCTCTTTTCCAAGCTCTTCCAAATGTACCAATAAACTTCACCGAAACCACAAAGCACAAACATTAATTTTTTAATTAAATTTTACAGGCAGTACTGTGTGGAATAATGATTTGCATTTAATTAATCCCTCTACTGTTTCAAGCTTTAACTTACCAGTCTCTTCCAACATATAGTTTTGGGTGTCCTACAGGGTAATTACCGTATTTATTTGTATAGGGTTATGGGTATTCCATTTGTTTCATTTTACTTTGTTTTGTAAAACCATTACACATTTCCTGTTCACCCTATGCATCTTTGGTCGTACTGCTAATTTCCTAATTTACCCTCAATAGAAACTAGTGCAATTTTCTGTTCGCCGACTGTGTCTTAACCGGTGGCGGAGGTGTCGTCAACGAAACCAACTGTCTCGACCTCGCCGCTGGGTATTGCCAGTCATAAGACATACTTCTCTGGTCCTCCATGTCCCGCTGTTGACCTCTCCGTTACGAATCTTCCTCTGACAAATCCGTACTGGTCAAAATTAAAGTTTTTTTTTAGTTTTACCAACCCAAAGGATTTTACCCGTGTAGTGTAGAGGCGGGAAAGGAGAGCCCTACTGCATGTTGTAAGGGGCGACTAATCAACCTCAGAACTCTTCAAAGTAGTTAAAGATCATAAAGGAGAATTTAATGATCTTTAAATAACTTTAAAGATACCGTAAAATAAGTTACAGGCTTCAAGCGTCCTCAAGGGCTTTCGAAACCTCTAAGATTGACAACTTCCAAAGCCTGGCAGAGTCGTCAATGGTTTTGCGGCAAGTCTTAGACTCCCTGGTATTCGTTATATGTACAATAGTCGAGTCCTTAAGAGCCTTACGTGTCTTAACGATATTCGAGAGCTTAAAGACTTATAACTTAACAATTCAAGGCTCGGCTCCCAAATATTCTTAAGGTTTGAAGTAAAGGTTCAATGGAAACCCAACAGACTCACGAAAGGACTTAAAATCCCCACTTTTAGACAGATGATGAAATAAGTCCAAAGGATTTTGATCCTGGTAGACCCTTAGAAATATATTTCAACTTTCAAAGTCCGTCAAAAACTTTTAGACCCTTACAGAAACGCTCTTAACAAAAAGATTAACTAAGTTCTGATATGCTTTCAAATGCTATTTAAGGGTCGTAGAGCTATGAGAGGCCATAAAAAACCCTTTCAAATCCCTTAAACCTTCCAAAGTTGGGCATTTAATGTTGGGGGTTAAAAGTTTCTATATGTTTCTGAATGACTTTTACCTTTAAGACTTAATATCTCGCTCTTGCAGGCTCTTTACCTCTTCCCCAAATTCTGTAAAGGGCTCTTCCGTCTCTTAAGGTCATTAATTGTTTTTCAAAAGCTTAAAAATCTTTAAAAAATCTTCCTATGAACCTTCGAAGGCTTTTTAGACCTGGGGAGCATGTAATGATTAATATCTGCTTTGAAAATTAAACGCTCTTGTAAGAAAAATCGAAGTTGGCAACGTAAAAACTTTATTTGTAAACAGCCTGTACTAAGTGTTGTAAAATTCCCCCGTTAGATGTCACTCTTAGATGATTTTGAAGGATGTTAGTAGATGTTTTAAAGATTCTTAAGGACTTTCAATTAACAACTTGGCCTGGATTCTAAAGACCTCTGAAATGCTCAAAAAATGTTAAGCATTAACACCTTCACACACTAGAATGTTAAACTAGCCATTCCTCAGAAATCTTAATGTTTAATTAAATTACCGTTCACAGTTCGAACGTATTAATTTAGTTTAAAATTCACCCTCATCCCGGTTTACTTAACTAAACAACGAAAAGTTACGTTTCGAAATCGCGTCAACTTTTAAACACCGTCCACGGCAACGAAGTTACTTTTGAAAGAAGCGTTCGGAGAATTGAAACGGTTTAAACTTTTCCTAAAATGATAAGTAATAAAGTTGATTTATCCTTCTCCCCCATTCCACCGAATGAGATAAATTAAACTTACTGAAAAGAAAAAAAGAGATCTAGTCGTGGTCTCCCACGAGCGGAAACCTAAAGCTGTATTAAGTATTTTTTCTCTTTAGTCGACAGGTTAAGCTTTTAAAACTTCATTCGGACCGTCGGTTCCGTAGTCAAAGGAATTAAATCATCTTTGAAAAGGGAATTATGGATTATCCCGTGAAGAGTCTTATCTTATTTGGAGATTTGGCTTGTCTTATTTTACGTTTTCAGTCGATTTTGTAAATTCTCCTTTTCACGGCGCATAGAATTGCGTTTAACCAATCAGAAAATCGTAAAAAGGTTGATTTTTAAGGTAGGTATACCGAGCAAAAGCGCGCACGTGTTTTTTTCTGCTGAATTCAATGTAGCTTTCCTCCCGCCATTTTTTGAAAATCACGTCCCAAAAAATTATGGCCACTTCACCAAATCATCTCGTACCAAAAAAAAATGTCCCCCCGCCATTTTTAGAAAATTTGGTTTCAAAAAAATCTTGGCCAACTTCACTGAAGCAGCGAAAAAATTTCAAAAAATTCTCCTTCAGAGTTCAATGTAGCTCCTTGTACCAAAGCTCGGTTCTATTTTACTCCTCCTAAATTTTTGAAGATTTTCATTCTCCTTCTGACATTTTTTGAATACCTGGCTTTGAAAAATTACTAGAACGCCGAAAAGATTACAAAAAAATCCACGAATGTGCGATAGATGCACCTTCTTCAATGTACCTCATTGTTCAGAAACCGGTTTCTATAATGTTCCAGTCAATTTTGGGAAGCCCAGTTCCGATAAATCACGGCCATCTTTGCGAGGACACGTTTTGGCACCCGCGAAAAAAAATTTGTACCATAAAAATCGGTTTTCAAAACTCTCCAAGTTTCAAAGGACTTCAACAAATCCTCAAGAGTCGTAATGTGCAACATTGGAATGTTTAAAAGTGCGTAAATTGGTTCTTGGAAGCCTTTAACGACCTTTAAGAAGGTTCCAGAGGCAAATGGTTTCCTTGAATCAGCTTTCAATTATGTCCACAGCCGTTATTTTACACCATCTGACAGGATTTTAACAGTTTTCAAGGGTCCTGATGAGTCTTTAAAACATTTTGATTATTACTCCGAACTTTGAAGAACCCCTTTGGGAATTAACTGTCGCCAACAGTTTGGAAGGCTTTCCAAAGGGCACCGAATACAGGTATTTAAACTGTTAAGGGCCTTTTACGCTCTATTAACCATAGTATGTCTTCAGACGTATCCAGGGACTTCCTAGACGCTTTCGGATTCATTAGCTTAACGAAAAGCCTTAAGCACCTTTAAAAATCAGGTTTGGTTTTTAAAGCCTTTAAGACCTTACAACAGATTTTATTGGCTTTTAAGGGCGTTTCAAAAAGTATCCAAGAACCGTAGTCCGGCGCCCACATGCCACTATTGTGCTCAGACAATGACAGTTTCGTCTCCCGACTGATTGCGTGATTTTGTGCAATCGCGTGAAATTTAAAGAAATTCAAAAATCCTTTAAGAGTATCTAAAAGTCCATAAAAAGCCTTTAGCTTTCTTAAAATACTTCTCTGATTCTTAATCAAACCTTCAAAAATATTTATGGGCAATTGAGGGCAATTACTAGTCCTTAGGAAAATCCAAAATTGCCCAAATGTCTTTATAAGTGGCTAAGAGTGTTTGAATGCCGAACTTTTACCAGCGTTTAAAGCTTACAAAGAGCTTGTTTGGATTGTTAAGGGCCTTCTAAGGGTTTTCAAGAACTTTTCCACCCCCACCCCCTCCTCCCACCGGTGGAACTTCCCCTGCAAACCGTTCAAGATCCACATGTCATAGTTGTCGGGGAAGGATTATGAAGGTATGAAGAAATTGAAATGGAAATGTCGAACTTTAAGACCATTTCAAGGTTTGCAAAGTGTCCAAGTGCCTTCTGGACGACTCTAGTTCTTAAAACACTTCGAGGTTTCAAGATACTCAACATTCCTCAAGTCACCAATCATAAATAATACCGCAAGGGCATCAACCAACTTTCAGAGGTTTTCAAGGGTCTTTAAATGACTCCAAGAGCTTTTTTCAGGCTAATTTATTGGTACTATAGTCTGTAAGGATCATTAACATACTTTTCCAAAAAATTCTAAATTTCCTTTAAGGGTACTCAAGAGCCTTGCCCAGAAGAACATTCTAGAGCTTAACAGCTTTAAGTTTTCAAGACACTCAAAGACCTCAAAACAATTTTCCAGAACAGACCTTCCCACGATCCCCCCAAGTGGCTCTGTAATCCCCTCCCCCTCCCCCCAGCATGCGAAAAGGGCCGATGACAAAAAATATGGTAAAAGCAGAGGAGGTCCAAAACCAACCGGCAAAGGACTTTTGATATAAACCTCAGTACTCACTGGTGGTGAAAATGGCAATGCAATTGTCGTGTGTACTTGGGGGGGGGGGGGAAATGCTTGGCCCTTAGACCCCCTTGTGGCACTTCCCTCCCCAAACCGTTTAGCCTTCAGGGCCCGCATGACACAGCTGTTGGGGAAGGATGTGATCTTCATCTCCGTACTGAAGAAACCGTAGCACCAGTGTGTCTGGGGCGTATAGAATACCCCCCTCCCCCCAAGAAAACAAAATAGCTGATTACAATTTCAAAAATTATGTTAAAATCAGCAGGGATTCAAAACCGCTCAGTGACGTAGTTGACTCTATTGGATGAAAATTTCAGAACTCCTTGCTGGTGTTTTCAAAATAGGGGTGGAACTGTCGTGTGTACTGGGGGATATTGATATCCCCCGGACTCTCCAGTAACCGTGTAGCATCCAGCACCCTTATGACAAGTCGTGTGGGAAGGAATATGAGCTCCTCTACTCCGTACTGCACAAAACGTGGCACTGGGAGATCTGAGGGGTTATGAGATACCCCCTCCAGCAAAACCACCCAACAAAAAGGTTGATAACCTGTTGGATATAAATCTCAGTACGAACTGGTGGTCTTCTGAAAATGGCAATGGAATTATCATGTGTTCTAGGAGGTATTCCGTACCCCCCAGACCCCCCGGTAGCACTTACCTCCATAAACCGTTTAGCTTTCAACACCCGGAGGTGTCATAGATATTCAACATGGCTTATTGGTCAGTGGGAGCCTTTAAAATAGTTTCAAGGTCTTCTATAAATTTCAAGATTAATGGCTCCCAAAGGACTTTACCGTTTATGGGCCTTTATGGTTCACATCTGAGGGTTTTTAATGGCCTCCATTCTCCAAGACGTCTAACAGGCCATTGAAGGCTTTTTGGGGAATCTGCGAGAGTGATATAGAGCCTACATAAAAATATTTAGAAGCTACGAGGTTCTTCTACGGTCAGGAGTGTTCAAGGGCATCCACCAGCCTCTAAAGGTTTTGAAGGGTCTCTGAAAGCCACTGTCTAGAGGCTAATTTATTGGTATTAGAGTCATTAACAGACCTTTACAATAATTCTATATATTCTTTAATGGTATTTAAGGGCCTTGCGCAGAGGAGCCTTCTAGGGCGTGTGTGGGTTTTTAGTAGTCTGAGAGCTTTCACCAGTTTTTCAAGTTATTTAACAGCTTTACGACTTTTAAACAGTTTTGAAGAGCCTCAAATAGTTTTCCAGACCAGTCCTTGAGATTTTCCTCATTCAGGGGACCAATAATTCAAGAGGCCCTTCAAAAGCAACTGTTTAAAGTACGGGGTAAACGCATTTATGTGTAAAAGCAGCTGTTTGGAATACACCCCTTCAACAGCTTTTAAGAGACTTAAGGGACGTTTCGGACCCTTAACGGAATTTGTGGGTTTTTAAGGCCCATGACATTCGCCTAAATTCGTGTTTTAGTAGTCTTTAAGTGCTTGGTCTATTGGCGGTTTCATGAATCCATGTAAGGGCCTTAAAAACACTTAAGGTCGGTCTATTAAGAGTATTTGATCACGTTTGAGAATTTTCGAATAGGTTTTTAAAACCTTTAAAACGTATTCGATTTTAGGGGCCTTTATGGGTGTTTGAAATCTACTTTTAAGAGTCTTTGGGGCTGTGGCGATTTATTCTGCGAAGATACCCATACTTTAGGTTACAATTTCAATGCGGTAACCTTCGATACCTTCCTGACAAATGAAAGTGATCCGGCCACGCGTTCACTGTGTAAAGAAGACTCATTAAATTCAAATAGAAAGAAGTCAAAAGCCATTCCCAACATAAAATTCTGTAGATTTCGTAAAACATACAAACCCTTTTTATAACCGCGTGGTTAGCTAGCTCTAGACCATTCGGAGGACTGCAATGGGAGTTTTAATCGCGCTTACTTCTCATTGGCTATTCATCGGCGGAAGGGGGGGGGGGGGGGTTAAGATCAAATGCTGTACAAGTCAGCTGTATGTATACAATATAAATGCATAATTAACATAACTTCATCGTGCAATTTTAGTCAAAAAGTAGCTCATTAGCAGTGACTGGACAAGTTACCAAAGTGCATGTTGCTTATTCCAGTACACAAAGTCTAATGTAATTATAACAGGTTAAACGTTTCAAAGCTTGAGTAAGACCCAATTATAACTTCAAAAGGTGCAATATCTAGTGCACGCGAAATTGGCACACCACCACAACAGCAAGCTGCACGCGCCACGATCTTGGAACCTTCGCCGCCTCCACTATTTTGCTTGAAAACAAATTAATTTACAACAGAACCGCGACGTTTAGCTAATTTATCTTACGTCCGAGATCTAGGAACATTAATACACCTTATCCCCGTTATTAATCTTGTTATTCGAGCTTCTATATACTTTCGAATGGCACGTAATCAATTTATATTAGTTTCTCGGAAGGGGTTCGTATATTTCTACAAAGCTCGTATGCTTGTAAGACGATGCCAACTTCCTTTCGGCTGTAAATGCTGTTATGATCGTTAGTCGGATATGAAAGGTACTTAATTCGATTTCCTTTTGTGTCTTTCGGATACAGCTGGGCCAGCCTTTTCCTTTGGCACGCTCTCCTTGCCAATCGAATTAACTTTTTGTTACACTTCAGTACATTTTATATCGTTACCACCGTGCAAATAAAATGAAACTAACGACCTTTGTCTTGGTTCTGACTTGCGAGACTTAAAAGTGTTGGATGTGCATAAGACCGAGTCATTCCATGGTCACATGTAATTTTTCAGTTGAAAATAACAAGTGTTAGAGTGGGGGGAGAGGAAGTTCTAAGTTGGGCACGTAACGGTGATTTATCTTGGCAATGAAATTCAAAAAGGGAAATCAGTGGCAATCCAAAATAATTACGTCGGAAGCAACAAGAAGCGGAGTTTTTTGATGGACGGCGCATTCGCGTGCAATTCAGCTCGTTTAATTAGCGCGACTGCATAAACGTGACGAAACTATTGTCCAAAACCTCGCCTCTGTTTATTGCACAATAAGGGAGATCGGCGATATTGCCTCGGGAATGCAATTTTGAGGTGGTCTCGTCGAAAGCGAAATTAGTCGATAATTCCGCACGTGGTTTACAATTGAGGGTATCGCAGTACAGAGTCGTGTTTAGGTTATCGATTTGCGTCTCTCGCAACCGCAAGGTATTAGAAATTCGGTTGCAGATTAAGTGTTACGTGTAAAGTTTCTGTCTGGAGGCGGAGTTGGTCCCCGCACAATCCTCTATCTCTATCCCTTTTTAATAATTAAACTTTAAGTAGGTACTATTTTATTTAGTTAAACTGTTGTGTTATTTCCTGACCAATTTTTATTTTACTGTTACGGTTATGCACTTCCACGACTACATTACATTTACGCAGTGTGAGTTACGTCTTACGTTGCGGTTACGGTTACGTCTACGCCTCTCTTACAATAACATAATATTCATTTACGCTTACGTTTATGTCATGTTAATTTTCACGTTTACGTTTTCGTCCGTACTCTGTAGATTATAATATATATCCTTTAAATTCCATAAATTTCTAAATTTTGCATATTCTACAAATTTTTTACAGTCTGCTGGTTAAGTGGATTATGTAAATTATGCTGATTTTATGAATCCTTCTGCAGATTCTGTAGATTTCGTAAATTCCGTAGATTCGCAGATTCCGTACATTCAGGATCTGAACACTTTATAGATATTGAAGGGGCTGCAGACATTGAAACCTGTGTAATGATTCAGATACTTTAGATATTGTGGTTTTTGTTGCAACTTGCGCTACCCAAGAACCTGTGGATGCCGTAGATGGGAACCTTGAAGATCTCGTAGGCCCCGCGGCCTGTGGTAGATCTCATAAACCTTGTGGGTTTGTACATTCTGCAATGCTGTATTTTGTAACGTATATTCTATAAAGTGTACTTCGTGCAGATTTTGTTGTAGGGTGTGTAGACTTTGTAACGCCGATTTGTAGACTTTGATGAGCTGAAGATCGTGTAGAGTCTATAGATCTGCTAAATCCTACATATTCTGCGATTCTGGAGCTTTTGTAAGTTCTGCAGATAATGCCCATTACGTAGATTATTTTGATTCTAAAGGTTCTGAGGGTGCTGTATATTGCTTATTATTGTGTATGGAGTATGTTATATATACTGTACACTTTATAGATTCCGCACATCCTGTAGATGTTGTAGCTTCCGCAGATTTCGTAGATACTGTAAATGTTGCACATTCTGCAAAGCGTATAGACCCTGTAGACAGTGCAGGCACTGTAGAATCTGTTGTCAGAAAAGGGACTCGTGAACCTGTGATTTTGTAGTATTTCGTGAGCGTCGTATCCTGTAGATCCCAAAAACGCTGTTGATTTTAGATTGTATATATTGAGGGATTGATATGTTTCAGGACTTGTGCATTCTGTATATTTTCTACATTTTGCAATTCTGTAGATTCTGTGGATTTTGTAGGTTTTGTATATTCTGTAGATTTTGTAGATTCTGTAGATTCTGTAGATTCTGTAGATTCTGTAGATTCTGTAGATTCTGTAGATTCTGTAGATTTTGTAGGTTCTGTAGATTCTGTAGATTTCGTAGATTCCGTAGATCTCGTAGATTCCGTAGATTCCATAAATTCCGTAGATTCCGTACATCTCGCAGATTCCGTAGATTCCAAAGAGTCTGAACATTTCGTAGATTCCGTAGATTCTGTAGATTCTGTAGATTCTGTAGATTCTGTAGATTCTGTAGATTCTGTAGATTCTGTAGATTCTGTAGATTCTGTCGATTCTGTAGATTCTGTACAATCTGTAGATTCTGTAGATTCTGTAGATTCGGCACATTCTGTAGATTCTGTAGATTCTGTAGATTCTGTAGATTCTGTAGATTCTGTAGATTTTGTAGATTCTGTAGATTCTGTAGATTCTGTAGATTCTGTAGATTCTGTAGATTCTCCAGATTTTGTAGTCTCTAGATTCAGACTATGTCGATTTTGTGGATTTTGCAAATTCTGTATATTTTGTTGGTTAAACAGATTTTGTATAGGACTGTTATCTTTTAAGCTCTGCAGATTCTGCAAACACTGTGGATGCTGTTGATTCTGTGCAGGGCGTGTACCCTCTGAAAATTCCGTACAGCAGATTCTGTAGATATCGTAGATGTAGCTCTCACAGATTCTATAGATTGTGCACTGTGCAGGTATGTAGATCTTGTGGATCCTAAAGGATCTGCGGATTATGCAGATTCTGTAGAATATGCAGATTTTGAGGTTTCGGCAGAATATGTAGATCCTGTAAATTGTGTGGACTGCGTAGATTTTGTAGATTTTATAGATTTTGTATAGTTTGTAATTTTGTTAATTTGTAGATTTTGTAATTTTGTAGATTTTGTAAATTTTTTAGATCTTGCAGACCTTATACATCTGGTCGATTCCCTAGATTTTGTTAATTTTATAACGCTCTAGATTCTGTAAATTTTATAGACTCTATACACCTCCTGGGGAGAATATTCTATAGGGTCTGTACGTTATTTAGGTTAATTTGTTTCTGTAATTTGTGCGGGTTGTGCGGATTCTGTGGATTCTATAGAATTGTGCGACTCCTACAGATTTTTTGGATTATACCAATTATGTACATTGTGTGTAAATTTTGTAGATCCTGCAGATTCTGTAGGTTTTGTAGATTCGGTGAGTTGTGTAGATTCCGTAGATTCCGTACATTTCGTAGATTCCGTAAATTCCGTAGATTCTGTAGATTCTGTAGATTCTGTAGATTCTGTAGATTCTGTAGATTCTGTAGATTCTGTAGATTCTGTAGATTCTGTAGATTCTGTAGATTCTGTAGATTCTGTAGATTCTGTAGATTCTGTAGATTCTGTAGATTCTGTAGATTCTGTAGATTCTGTAGATTCATTCTGTAGATTCTGTAATTCTGTAGATTCTGTAGATTCTGTAGATTCTGTAGATTTTGTAGATTCTGTAGATTCTGTAGATTCTGTAGATTCTGTAGATTCTGTAGATTCTCCAGATTTTGTAGTCTCTAGATTCAGACTATGTCGATTTTGTGGATTTTGCAAATTCTGTATATTTTGTTGGTTAAACAGATTTTGTATAGGACTGTTATCTTTTAAGCTCTGCAGATTCTGCAAACACTGTGGATGCTGTTGATTCTGTGCAGGGCGTGTACCCTCTGAAAATTCCGTACAGCAGATTCTGTAGATATCGTAGATGTAGCTCTCACAGATTCTATAGATTGTGCACTGTGCAGGTATGTAGATCTTGTGGATCCTAAAGGATCTGCGGATTATGCAGATTCTGTAGAATATGCAGATTTTGAGGTTTCGGCAGAATATGTAGATCCTGTAAATTGTGTGGACTGCGTAGATTTTGTAGATTTTATAGATTTTGTATAGTTTGTAATTTTGTTAATTTGTAGATTTTGTAATTTTGTAGATTTTGTAAATTTTTTAGATCTTGCAGACCTTATACATCTGGTCGATTCCCTAGATTTTGTTAATTTTATAACGCTCTAGATTCTGTAAATTTTATAGACTCTATACACCTCCTGGGGAGAATATTCTATAGGGTCTGTACGTTATTTAGGTTAATTTGTTTCTGTAATTTGTGCGGGTTGTGCGGATTCTGTGGATTCTATAGAATTGTGCGACTCCTACAGATTTTTTGGATTATACCAATTATGTACATTGTGTGTAAATTTTGTAGATCCTGCAGATTCTGTAGGTTTTGTAGATTCGGTGAGTTGTGTAGATTCCGTAGATTCCGTACATTTCGTAGATTCCGTAAATTCCGTAGATTCTGTAGATTCTGTAGATTCTGTAGATTCTGTAGATTCTGTAGATTCTGTAGATTCTGTAGATTCTGTAGATTCTGTAGATCCTGTAGATTCTGTAGATTCTGTAGATTCTGTAGATTCTGTAGATTCTGTAGATTCTGTAGATTCTGTAGATTCTGTAGATTCTGTAGATTCTGTAGATTCTCCAGATTTTGTAGTCTCTAGATTCAGACTATGTTGATTTTGTGGATTTTGCAAATTCTGTATATTTTGTTGGTTAAACAGATTTTGTATATGACTGTTATCTTTTAAGCTCTGCAGATTCTGCAAACACTGTGGATGCTGTTGATTCTGCGTGTACTCTCTGAAAATTCCGTACAGCAGATTCTGTAGATATTGTAGAATGTAGATGTAGCTCTCACAGATTCTATAGATTGTGCACTGTTCAGGTATGTAGATCTTGTGGATCCTAAAGGATCTGCGGATTATGCAGATTCTGTAGAATATGCAGATTTTGAGGTTTCAGTAGAATATGTAGATCCTGTAAATTGTGTGGACTGCGTAGATTTTGTAGATTTTATAGATTTTGTATAGTTTGTAATTTCGTTATTTTGTAGATTTTGTAGATTTCGTAGATTTTGTAAATTTTTTAGTGTAGATTTTGTGAACTTTGTAGATTTTGTAAATTTTGTAGATCTTGCAGACCTTATAGATCTGGTCGATTCCCTAGATTTTGTTAATTTTGTAACGCTCTAGATTCTGCAAATTTTATAGATTCTATACACCTTCTGGGGAGAATAACTATAGGTTCTGTACGTTATTTAGGTTAATTTGTTTCTGTAATTTGTGCGGGTTGTGTGGATTCTGTGGATTCTATAGAATTGTGCGAATCCTACAGATTTTTTCGATTATACCAATTATGTACATTCTGTGTAAATGTTGTAGATCCTGCAGATTCTGTAGGTTTTGTAAATTCGGTGAGTTGTGTAGATTCCGTAGATTCCGTAGAGTCTGTACATTTCGTAGATTCCGTAAATTCCGTAGATTCCGTAGAGTCTGTACATTTCGTAGATTCCGTAGATTCTGTAGATTCTGTAGATTCTGTAGATTCTGTAGATTCTGTAGATTCTGTAGATTCTGTAGATTCTGTAGATTCTGTAGATTCTGTAGCTTCTGCAGATTCCGCAGATTCTGCAGGTTCCATAGATTCTGTAGATTCTGCTGATTCTATAGATTCAGCAGATTCTGTAGATTCTGTAGATTCTGTAGATTCTGTAGATTCTGTAGATTCTGTAGATTCTGTAGATTCTGTAGATTCTGTAGATTCTGTAGATTCTGTAGATTCTATAGATTTCGTAGATTCCGTAGATCTCGTAAATTCCGTAGATTGCATAAATTCCGTAGATTCCGTACATCTCGCAGATTCCGTAGATTCCATAGAGTGTGAACGTCTGAACGTCTGCGTAGATTTTGTAGATTTTGTATAGTTTGTAATTTTGTTATTTTGTAGATTTTGTAGATTGTGTAGATTTTGTAAATTTTTTAGATCTTGTAGATTTTGTAAATTTTGTAGATCTTGCAGACCTTATACATCTGGTCGATTTTATGGATTCTATACACCTTCTGTGGAGAATATTCTATAGGGTCTGTACGTTATTTAGGTTAATTTGTTTCTGTAATTTGTGCGGGTTGTGCGGATTCTGTGGATTCTATAGAATTGTGCGACTCCTAGAGATTTTTTCGATTATACCAATTATGTACATTCTGTGTAAATTTTGTAGATCCTGCAGATTCTGTAGGTTTTGTAGATTCGGTGAGTTGTGTAGATTCCGTAGATTCCGTACATTTCGTAGATTCCATAAATTCCGTAGATTCCGTAGAGTCTTACATTTCGTATATTCCGCAGATTCTGTAGATTCTGTAGATACTGTAGATTCTGTGGATTCTGGGGATTCTGGGGATTCTGTAGATTCTGTAGATTTTGTAATTTTATAGGTTTTGTAGATCGTGTATATTTTGTAGATTTTGTAGATTTTGTAGATCTTGTAGATTTTGTAGATCTTGTAGATCTTGTAGATCTTGTAGATTTTGTAGATTTTGGAGGTTTTTGTAGATCGTGTAGATGTTGTAGATTTTGTAAATTTTGTAGATCCTGCAGATTCTGTAGGTTTTGTAAATTCGGTGAGTTGTGTAGATTCCGTAGATTCCGTACATTTCGTAGATTCCGTAAATTCCGTAGATTCCGTAGAGTCTTACATTTCGTAGATTCCGTAGATTCTGTAGATTCTGTGGATTCTGTGGATTCTGTGGATTCTGTAGATTCTGTAGATTCTGTAGATTCTGTAGATTCTGTAGATTCTGTAGATTCTGTAGATTCTGTAGATTTTGTAATTTTATACGTTTTGTAGATCTTGTAGGTTTTGTAGATTTTGTAGGTTTTGTAGGTTTTTGTAGATCGTGTATATTTTGTAGATTTTGTACATTTTGTAGATTTTGTAGATCTGGTAGATCTTGTAGATCTTGTAGATCTTGTAGATTTTGTAGATTTTGTAGATTTGTAGATTTTGCAAATTCTCTAGATCCTGCAGATTCTGTAGGTTGTGTAAATTCGGTGAGTTGTGTAGATTCCGTAGATTCCGTACATTTCGTAGATTCCGTAAATTCCGTAGATTCCGTATCTTACATTTCGTAGATTCCGTAGATTCTGTAGATTCTGTAGATTCTGTAGATTCTGGAGATTCTGTGGATTCTGTGGATTCTGTGGATTCTGTGGATTCTGTAGATTCTGTAAATTCTGTAGATTCTGTAGATTTTGTAATTTTATAGGTTTTGTAGATCTTGTAGGTTTTGTAGATTTTGTAGGTTTTGTAGGTTTTTGTAGATCGTGTATATTTTGTAGATTTTGTACATTTTGTAGATTTTGTAGATCTGGTAGATCTTGTAGATCTTGTAGATCTTGTAGATTTTGTAGATTTTGTAGATTTGTAGATTTTGCAAATTCTCTAGATCCTGCAGATTCTGTAGGTTGTGTAAATTCGGTGAGTTGTGTAGATTCCGTAGATTCCGTACATTTCGTAGATTCCGTAAATTCCGTAGATTCCGTAGTCTTACATTTCGTAGATTCCGTAGATTCTGTAGATTCTGTAGATTCTGTAGATTCTGTAGATTCTGGAGATTCTGTGGATTCTGTGGATTCTGTGGATTCTGTAGATTCTGTAGATTCTGTAAATTCTGTAGATTCTGTAGATTTTGTAATTTTATAGGTTTTGTAGATCTTGTAGGTTTTGTAGATTTTGTAGGTTTTTGTAGATCGTGTATATTTTGTAGATTTTGTACATTTTGTAGATTTTGTAGATCTTGTAGATCTTGTAGATCTTGTAGATTTTGTAGATTTTGTAGATTTGTAGATTTTGTAAATTCTGTAGATCCTGCAGATTCTGTAGGTTGTGTAAATTCGGTGAGTTGTGTAGATTCCGTAGATTCCGTACATTTCGTAGATTCCGTAAATTCCGTAGATTCCGTAGTCTTACATTTCGTAGATTCCGTAGATTCTGTAGATTCTGTAGATTCTGTAGATTCTGGAGATTCTGTAGATTCTGTGGATTCTGTGGATTCTGTAGATTCTGTAGATTCTGTAGATTCTGTAAATTCTGTAGATTCTGTAGATTTTGTAATTTTATAGGTTTTGTAGATCTTGTAGGTTTTGTAGATTTTGTAGATTTTGTAGATTTTGTAGGTTTTGTAGATTTTGTAGATCTTGTTTTGTAGATCTTGTAGATCTTGTAGATTTTGTAGATTTTGTAGATTTGTAGATTTTGTAAATTCTGTAGATCCTGCAGATTCTGTAGGTTGTGTAAATTCGGTGAGTTGTGTAGATTCCGTAGATTCCGTACATTTCGTAGATTCCGTAAATTCCGTAGATTCCGTAGTCTTACATTTCGTAGATTCCGTAGATTCTGTAGATTCTGTAGATTCTGTAGATTCTGGAGATTCTGTAGATTCTGTGGATTCTGTGGATTCTGTAGATTCTGTAGATTCTGTAAATTCTGTAGATTCTGTAGATTTTGTAATTTTATAGGTTTTGTAGATCTTGTAGGTTTTGTAGATTTTGTAGATTTTGTAGATTTTGTAGGTTTTGTAGGTTTTTGTAGATCGTGTATATTTTGTAGATTTTGTAAATTTTGTAGATCCTGCAGATTCTGTAGGTTGTGTAAATTCGGTGAGTTGTGTAGATTTTGTAGATCCTCATCCTGCAGATCCCACAGATTCTGCAGGTTCTGTAATTTTGTAGATCCTGGAAATTCTGTACGTATCTAGCAGATTGTGCATGTACATTTTTTACATTCTGCTTGTAGGTCCTGGATACTATGCAGACTATTTCTGTACTTACTGAATATTCGGCATATACTGTAGGTCCTGTACATTCTGTAAAGCGTGTGTGCTCTGAAGATTCCGAGTACTCTTAATACTTAAAAAATGCGGTACGGTAAATGTTTTGGGTCCTGTCTATTTTCTAGTCCCTGGCGTTTCTGTATGTTCTATGCATTCTGCAGCTTGTTGAAACCAGTAGATTCTGCAGGTCCTGCAGCTTCCATTGTTGGACCTTTGCAATCTGTGGGTCCTATAGAATCAGCAATCTTAGATCCAGCAAGTTCTGTAGAATATACAGATTCTGTTAAGTGTATACACCCTGTAGATTCCGCAGCGTCTGTAGACTTTGTAGGGTTTGTTACGGAATATTAGATAAACACCGATTTGTAGACCTGAATATCGTGAAGAGTCTGTAGATCTTTTAATTTCATATTTTAGAGTCTGTAGATTCTGCAGATCCCGTAAATTCTGTTGATCCTGTAAATCCTACAGATTCTGCGAATCGTGCCGATTGTTTAGCTTCTGTAGGTTCATCAGATTCTAGATGCGTATTATGTAAATTTTCTTAACTTTACAGCTTCTGATCCTGTATATTCTGTAGATTATCTAGATTGTGCATAATGATATATACTGCACTGTAGATCTTGTAGATCCTGCAGGTTTCATAGGTGCTGTAGAGGCTCTACATTATGAAAAGTCTGTAGACCTTATAGAAAATGCAGCCACTGTAGAGTTTGTTGTCAGTGTAGGAACTGTTGTAGAGTTTCGTGTAGTAGATCCTATAACCGCGGATGGTTTTGGATAGTATAGATTTTGTAAACCTTGCCACACGGCTTGTGCATTCTGTATACTCCTTCAATTTTGTATATTCTGTAAACTCTCCAGAACCTGTAAACTCTGTGGACATTGTAGAGATGTATATTGTGCATAGTCTGTAGGCTTTTAGAGACGTTAGATTTTGTTGATACAGTTGGTACCCTGTGGAGTACCTAGATTCTGTAGATTTTGTGATTGTTGTAGATAATGATAGGGCCTTGAAAAGCCTTCAAAAACTATTAAAAGGCTCTAGTGCACTTTTAGGATTTTTCAAGCTCTCGATAAGGTTGTGTAATTAGTGGAAAATGCGTTTTTATAGTAGTCTCATCATTCACATTACGTATATTCCAAACACTTCCATTGCAATTCAAAATAAATCCCTTGCGCCATAAACCAATCACATCGGATTTGAATATTCTGTATTGGGAAAGGTTCAAATCTCACCTTAATCTAAGATTCTTGTTAAGGAATTCGAATTATATTAAAACGAAACTACACAATCCATCTCGAGATAGAAATATGCCATTATAGTCTTCGTCAAGAAAATAACTGAATTCACATCCAATCGGGAAAAGATAGAGAGAACAAGAGATGCCACCAAAAATAACGTGTAACGATCGCAATTTCTGCTCCTTCCTTATTCTACCAACACCTAATACGATGTTGGTACGTGACAACACTATTAAACTCAGTTGCTCCGTGCTCGTCTCGCAGCTGCTTCCGAAGAACATAAAATAGGACAAGTAAAAACCTTCCCCCTCCCCCGCTCCTTGTTGATCTAAAAATTGCGTGACGTTCCGATTTTAAAATTTATGCAAGCCGGCCCATTTAAATTTTACGCGACCCCAATCGCATATGCGAATCGATCGCGGGTGAAATGGGAAAACTTTCGTTATAACGTCATTATTACGGATTATTTGATCGACGGCGCTTACGTCTCATTAGCGGCGATCAAATGCGCGAAGCCACGCTCGTGGCCAATCTCACTAACTGGAATAATCTGTCGAAGGGTTCGCCGCAATAAATCGCACTTGAATTTCCAAAATGTACGCGACGTGAACGATGGGATGCGGAAAACTGTACTAACTCGTACGGGAGGGCGATGTTTTATGTTACGACGTAAATCGTGAGCTCTGGTTCGCTCATCCTAACCTACTTTTAATGAGAAAGGGCACGTACAAATTGGAGTTGGGATTAAGATCGTGCCGACTTCAGTAAAGTCATATTAATACGAAGCAAAACTTTTTTGTATTGATGAATGACGCTTTACGTCGCTTTCTAAGCTCTACACTGAGCTGCAAAGGAACTCCTTGGAGATATGATATAATCCGAGCCGTACAAGGGAGTGTCTTTTGTTTGATACACATTACATTTACGAATGACAAATGGCATTCAGACTGAGCCGGATGATGTATTGCCACGAATCAACCATTTTACAAATTATGTATCGGCGGTGATTAGTTGAACTGAATTTCCGTTCCTTCGCATCTTATTCGAGCCTCTTTCAAGCCCTCTTCACGCACCCATCCATCCTTCTTCACTCTTATTTCGAAATTGCCCTTTTCTGACTTCTCTTCAGGATTTCTGCAAGCCTATTTTGAGAACTCTACTCGCACCCTTTGAGCATGACACCCCTCAAGGCTTTTTCGAGATAAGTTCACGCCTTCTTCAAGTCTCAATCGTGCCTACCTGGAACTTTCCTTAGAGGTTTCTTCGCGTCTTCTTCAAAACTCGCCTCACGCCTCTTACACTCCTCTTTTCCTATGGCTCCTTAGTTATTCCTTCACGATTTCTTTAGCTTTCTTCATGCATCCTTCTAGATTTTTCCTTCACCTTTCCTTGTCTATACCTTTTCTTTTCCTTTTCCTTGGGATTCACTCACGCCTCCTTCGAGATATATTCTCTTTTCACCCTTCCTTCAAGTCGCTTCACGCATTTTTCGACATTTTTTTGTGTCTCCTTCTCACCTTCTACAACCCTTATTCATTCTTTCCATGCCAAGAATTCCTTACTCCTTATTTTACATTTATTCCCACCTCTCTCAGGCCTTCTTCTTTCTAGCATTCTTCACGCCTCATTCGAGAATTCTTCACGCCTCTTTAGGGATAGCTTTTTTTTACTTATCCTTGTTCCTCCATATTTTGAGCGTGCTTCACGCCTCTACGGATTAAACGATTTCTTCGAATCTTTTTACACTTCTTCGCTCCACACCTCTTGCACTTCTTCGCGCTTCTTTGGAACTGTCTTTACAACTCCTCTGAATCAGCCTTTACGACTTCATTGGGTTTGCTTCATTTCTTCTTCGGCCTACGGCCCTACGCTTCTTTCTTATTTCTCCATCCCAGCGTTCTTCAAGCGTGTTTACGTCTTCTTCAAGCCTTCTTCGCCTTTTTTTTTGTATTTTTTCTCATGCCTACTTCGAGACTTCTTCGCCCATCTCTCGATTCCTCGCTCCAAAACCTCTATTTCTTCAGACCTCCATCGAGATTTCTTTACCTCTCCTTGGAGACCTCTTCATGCCCTTTTCTATCTTTTATTGTGATCCTTTCTCACGCTTCCTTCGAACCTTCTGCACGCCACTTCATCACCCTTCCTTCGTTTTTTTTAAGTTTTTCTTCTTCAACCCCCCTTTTCTTCACGCCCCATGTTCTAGATTCCTTTAGGTGTTATTAAGCTGCCTTAGTTCTTCACGGGTCCTTCACGCTTTTGTTCGCAGTACTTTCGGTGCACCGCTTGGCCCCCTTCGAAGTTTATTCATATTTCCTTCCATTTCTTCGATTTTTCCTTGGATCTTCAATGGAAACGCCTCGCCAAAGGCTTCTCCTCACCTTCTTAAGTTCTTCCCGCCGTCCTCAAAATTTCTTTAAGCTCCTATGAGCCTCCTTCACGCCTTTTACGAGGTATCTCCAAAGTTTCTTCGGAAATCCTTCACTCTTACTTTTCTTCACTCCTCCCTAGTATCCTTCTTCTCGTTTCCCTAAAGGTTTATACCATCCTCATAGATTTTTTCACGTTTTCTTTTAGCCCTCTAAACGCCTCCTTGGAGCCTTCATCACATCTTCTAGTTTCTTTTGCGATTTTAAAACATTTCTTCACTCTTTTTTCAAGATCGTTTCACGCTGCCTACTTCTTTTTTTTTTAGATTCATTTAGATCTCCTGCCCCCTGCGAGCCCTCATAACTGCTTTTCTTGCTTCTTCTTTACCTTTTCTTCGTCTCCTTCGCGGCTTCACGACTCTTTCAATCCACCTCCAACCTTCACGTCTCTATAGGCCTCCTCCGAGCTGTCAGGTATTCTTCAAACCTTCTTCGTGCTTTCTTCGCCCCTTTGAGATCTCAGACTCTTTTTAGAACCTCATTCACATCTCCTTCGGTCTTTCTTCAGACATTGCTCAAAGTTTCTTCCTCATTAATATTTCTTCACGCCTTATCGTATACCTCCTCGCGTGTTTCTTTACAGTTTTCTTGTGCCTTCTTTCTCTCTTTCGCGCCTTTTCCGACACGTCCTCTTCACGCCGTTTACATCCTTTATTCCCTCCACTTAATTTTTCTGCACCGCTTCCCACGCTTCCAGTTTTACGTCTTTTTCCATCTCCTTTCAAGCATTTCTTGGAGCTCGTTTCGCCTCTCTTCGAGCCTCCTTTGCAATTTTTCCTGTTTTTTTTCACAATTTCTTCAAGATTTCACGCCTACTTCGATCGATACTTCTTTGCGCATCCTTCGATTCTTCCTTGCAAGATTTCTTTAGACCTTTCTCGAGATTTCTTCACGCCTTCTTCGAACCTTCTTTCTCTTTTTAGTATTCATTACGATTACTTGGAAACTTCTTCATGTCTCCTTCGGGGTGTTTTTTACGACTTTCACGATATTTTTTTACCCCTCTTTCAATGTTCCTTTACGTATTCTTTGAGCGCTTTCGGGTTCTCTCCGTTTCAGCTAGTTCTAGATCCCTTAGGACTCTTCCAATCCTTTTTCACTTTTTCTTCAATCCACCACCAAGATCTTTTAACGCCTTCTTGTAGCTTTATTAGTTAACAATTTCTTTTCTACGTATTCGAGCATTTCCCACGCCTCTTTCGAGTATTCACCACGCTTACGGGCTCAGAACTTTTTTTACAGCTCTTTCGTGCTGAATTCTTCAAGACTTCGTTCGATCCTTCTTCATTCCTCCTTGGAACCTTGTTCGCATGACCTTCAAGCTCTCTTCACGATTCATTTGAGGTTACTTCGCGTCTCCTTTGATATTTCTTCGCGTTTCCTCCGAGATTTAATCACGCCTTCTTGGAGTTTTTTTTGGGCTTTGATACTTGGCGCTTCCTTTCCTTTCCAAGTTTTCTTCACCTCTTCTTCAAGCGTTCTTCGCTGCTTTTCTGAGATTTCTTCACGCTTTCTTCGAGATTTCTTCACGCCTGTTCCGATACGTATTCGTGCTTCACATGAGATTTTTTCAACCTTCCTTCGAAATTACTTCATTTCTTCTTCGCCTCTTCACGTCCTTTTTCAGCTGTTTTACGCTTCCTTCGAGATCTCTTCGAGTTTCTTTCTTTGATACTTCATCACGCTTCCTCAGTCCCATTTCAAGGCTTTAGAAACATCCCCTTTTCTTCGTTTGAGTTTTTCATGTCCCCTTCAAAATGTCTTCTTTTTGAGCCTCCTCCGCTACGTTACGAGCCGTCAGCATAGTTTTTTCGAAAATCTTTCACTCCTCCCTACTATCCTTCTTCCTGCTTCCCTGCTCTTATAACGTTTTTCTCGCTTTTTATTTGCTCTTTTTTCGGATCTCCTTCGCGGCTTCACGGCTCTTTGAATCCACCTCCAACCTTCACGCCTCTTTGGAGCCTCTCTAGGTCTCCTCCGAGCTGTCAGGTATCCTTTAAACCTCGTTCGTGCATTTTCTTTAAGATTCATTCGCTCCTTTGAGATCTCAAGACTCTTTTTAGAACCTCATTCACATCTCCTTCGGTCTTTCTTCACAGTTTCCTTGTGCCTTCTTCACGTCCTCTTCACGCCGTCTACATCCCTTATTCCTTCCACTTTTTTTCTGCACCGCGTTCCTTATTTTTTTCGCTCCCCTACGATTTTATCGAGTTTGCTTCACTTCTTCCTCAGGCCTTTGCCCACGCATCATTTTACTTTTTTTCCATTGCCCTTCGAGCATTTCTTGGAGCTGGTTTACCATCTCTTCGAGTCCCCTTCGCAATTTTTCCTGTTTTTTCAGAATCTCTTCAAGATTTCACACTTACTTCTGTACGCATCCTTCGATTCTTCCTTGCAAGGATTCTTTAGACCTTCCTCGAGATTTCTTCACGCCTCCTTCGAACTCTCTTTCTCTCTTTAGTATTCATTACGCTTACTTAGAATCGTCTTCACGTCTCCTTCGGGTGTTTTTTTACGACTTTCATGGGATTTTTTTTACCCCTCCTTCAATATTCCTTTACGTCCTCTTTGAGCGCTTTCTAGACCTCTTTGTTTCAGCTAGTTCTAGATCCCTTACAACTCTTTCAACCCTTTTCCATTTTTTTGTCAATCTACAACCAAGACCTTTTAACGCCTTCTTGTAACCTTCTTCGCTATTCCTTGGTCTTCTCTACGTCTTCCACAAAATTTCATCAGGCCTCCTTCAATATTTCTTTTCTCCTCTTTCCAGCATATTTCACGGAACTTAGAGCCTTGTCCGCCTGACCTTCAAGCTCTCTTCACGATTCCTTTGAGGTTACTCCTTCGATATTTCTTTGCGCTTCCTCCGAGATTTAATCACGCCTTCTTGGAGTTTTTTTTGGGCTTTCTTTCTATCCTTCTTTCGTCTCCTTGGACTTTGGAGTCTTCACTACTTCTTGGATACTTCGCGTTTCCTTTCCTTTCCAAGTTTTCTTCACCTCTCCTTCAAGCGTTCTTCGCTGCTTTTCTGAGATTTCTTCACGCTTTCTTCGAGATTTCTTCACGTTTGTTCCGATACTTCATGTTTTCTCCTACCTTCCTTTCACCTCCTACTTCTTCGCTCCTCTTTCTAGATTTATACACGTTCTTGCATAACTTTCGATTTTTTTTCACGCATACTACGACCCAACTTTACGCTTCATTTGAGTCTGCTTTCTCAGGCCTTATTCTGGGCCTTTTGTGAGTTCTTCCTTCGAGTCTTCCCTACCTCTTCCCTGCTCACGTCTTTTTCGAGCATAGTTCGCACACGGTTTGATTTTTTGTTCGCATTTTTCGAGGTTTATTCCAGAATCTTTCGAACTTCCAACAATATTTATGGTTCAGCGGTAGAGCGTTGGACTATAAATCCGGAGGTCGGGTGTTCGAACCTGGATTGAGGTGAATCTTTCATCTGTGGCAGAGATGGAAATTACATTAGACCAGTTTCGAGCATTCTGCCGGCTACTCCGAATTAGGTTCTCCTGCAGTTTTCCTAATTCGTAAGGTAAATACTGGAGTAGTATAGAACAACTTAAGACCTTCTGCAGAGGAACCTCTAAAAAGCATTATACGGGTCACTCCGTAATTGGGCGCAAGCCTGTAGAGGGCCCAGAACAAGAGATGGATAAAAAAAAATTAAAAATTAAAAAAAAATTATATCTTGGGCCCCTTTCATCCATTCGTTTAGTCTTACTCACGATACAGCCCTTTGAATTTTTTTTCGAAATTGGTTTCTAGTCTATAACTTTTGATTAAGAAGTCTGATCGAAAACGTACGAATTGATTTGGATTCTACGCACCCAAATTAATAAGAAAAAGTGTTTTGCCGAGAAATTTTGGTGTAGTCGATTTTTGGTAAAAAAGGAAGGTTATACACTGCCTTTTTTTTTGGCCCAAGAAAAAAATTGTCTCAGATCGACCGGAAAAAAATATTTTCTTATAGAATGTGGGCTTTAGAATCCATAATTTCAAACAGTTCCAAGATTGGGCTACTAATTCAAAAGTTACAGCCCTTTGATTTTTTTTCGAAATTGGTTTCTAGTCTATAACTTTTGATTGAGAAGTCTGATCGAAAAAGTACGAATTGATTTTGGATTCTACGCACCCAAATTAATAAGAAAAAGTGTTTTCCCGAGAAATTTTGGTGTAGTCGATTTTTGGTAAAAAAGGAAGGTTATACACTGCCTTTTTTTGAGCCCCGAAAAAAAAATTGTCTCAAATCGACCGGAAAAAAAATTTTCTTATAGAATGTGGCCTGTAGAATCCATAATTTCAAACAGTTCCAAGATTGGGCTACTAGTTCAAAAGTTACAGCCCTTTGAATTTTTTTTCGAAATTGGTTTCTAGGCTATAACTTTTGATTAAGAAGTCTGATCGAAAAAGTACGAATTGTTTTGGATTCTACGCACCAAAATTAATAAGAAAAAGTGTTTTCCCGAGAAATTTTGGTGTAGTCGATTTTTGGTAAAAAAGGAAGGTTATACACTGCCTTTTTTTGAGCCCCGAAAAAAAAATTGTCTCAGATCGACCCGGAAAAAAAATTTTCTTATAGAATGTGGCCTGTAGAATCCATAATTTCAAACAGTTCCAAGATTGGGCTACTAGTTCAAAAGTTACAGCCCTTTGAATTTTTTTCGAAATTGGTTTCTAGTCTATAACTTTTGATTGAGAAGTCTGATCGAAAAAGTACGAATTGATTTGGATTCTACGCACCAAAATTAATAAGAAAAAGTGTTTTCCCGAGAAATTTTGGTGTAGTCGATTTTTGGTAAAAAAGGAAGGTTATACACTGCCTTTTTTTGAGCCCCGAAAAAAAAATTGTCTCAGATCGACCCGGAAAAAAAATTTTCTTATAGAATGTGGCCTGTAGAATCCATAATTTCAAACAGTTCCAAGATTGGGCTACTAGTTCAAAAGTTACAGCCCTTTGAATTTTTTTTCGAAATTGGTTTCTAGTCTATAACTTTTGATTGAGAAGTCTGATCGAAAAAGTACGAATTGATTTGGATTCTACGCACCCAAATTAATAAGAAAAAGTGTTTTCCCGAGAAATTTTGGTGTAGTCGATTTTTGGTAAAAAAGGAAGGTTATACACTGCCTTTTTTTGAGCCCCGAAAAAAAATTGTCTCAGATCGACCCGGAAAAAAAATTTTCTTATAGAATGTGGCCTGTAGAATCCATAATTTCAAACAGTTCCAAGATTGGGCTACTAGTTCAAAAGTTACAGCCCTTTGAATTTTCTTTCGAAATTGGTTTCTAGTCTATAACTTTTGATTGAGAAGTCTGATCGAAAAAGTACGAATTGTTTTGGATTCTACGCACCAAAATTAATAAGAAAAAGTGTTTTCCCGAGAAATTTTGGTGTAGTCGATTTTTGGTAAAAAAGGAAGGTTATACACTGCCTTTTTTTGAGCCCCGAAGAAAAAAATTGTCTCAGATCGACCCGGAAAAAAAATTTTCTTATAGAATGTGGCCTGTAGAATCCATAATTTCAAACAGTTCCAAGATTGGGCTACTAGTTCAAAAGTTACAGCCCTTTGAATTTTCTTTCGAAATTGGTTTCTAGTCTATAACTTTTGATTGAGAAGTCTGATCGAAAAAGTACGAATTGTTTGGATTCTACGCACCAAAATTAATAAGAAAAAGTGTTTTCCCGAGAAATTTTGGTGTAGTCGATTTTTGGTAAAAAAGGAAGGTTATACACTGCCTTTTTTTGAGCCCCGAAAAAAAAATTGTAATTTCAAACAGTTCCAAGATTGGGCTACTAGTTCAAAAGTTACAGCTAGGGAATGCAATCCCGCAGCAAAATCTCAATCCCGGCATTTGCGGGATCATTAGATGTTAATCCCGCGGATTCCCGGTATTTGGGGGATCCCGCAAAATTTTAATAAATTGGCTAATAAGCAATTTTGTGCGGTTAACTTCTGTATTAAAATAAATCGCTAATGATAACAATCCTGATAACAATATTGAACAAAAAGTACCTTCAGTCTAACTTAGAACTCAAAAAAATCACTTGTAAAGCACAGAGGTGAACTTATAAAGTGCCTCAAAAATCATAGTACATTTTTAACGAAAAAAGTTTAACAATTATTTTAAAAATAATTTCTCCATTATGCGTTTCATTAACAAAGCAAACAGAGTCGTCCCCTTGGTCGACAAATTCCTCAATCCCGCAAATCCCGCGGAATCCCGCTCCATTTATGTGCGGGATTAATCCCGCAAAAATGCTGCGGGACCCCGGTATTTCGGGATCCCGTGATCCCGGTATTGCATTCCCTACTCACGACTTGAGTCTTCTTTTTGCATCGTCAATGGTCTTCTTTAGGCCCCCTCCAAGTATCTTTGGACTTTCTTGAGAGCCTTCTTTACGCCTTCTTCAAAATTCTTTCGGGCTCCCTCTTCTCTCAACATTTTTTTTCACTCCAACTTCTCTTTCAAGTATTTTCCTACAGGTTTTTTCACACCTTCTCCAAGTGTCCTATTCACGCATCCTTCGCGAGATATTGGCCTATCCTTCAAGCCTTGCGCACGACTCTTTTGAGTCTTCTGTCTAAAGTGTTCAAGACTTCTACGAACCTCCTTCGAGACGTCTTCAGGCCTTTATAGAGCCGTGATCGCGTGGGAGGGTTCTTCACGCGTCCGTCAAGTTTTTTTCACCCCTCCTTCAAGCCTCTTTTTTGAAAATTCCTAACCGCTTCTCGGATCTTCCCTAGCACTTCATTCGAAATGTCTACACTTCCATCGACCCTTTTTCAGTTTTTCTTCGGTCATCGTTTATAGCCACCTCACGTCCTTGTTTACGCCTCCTGCAACACTTCCTTACGCATCCATTCTTCACGTTGAATTTCTTGAGACCTACTACGAACGGATTTTTCGACCTCTATTTAGATTCTTCGTCAAGGATCTCTCGAACCCCTTCGGACATTCGTACACCCTTAGAACTTTCTGCACGCATCCTTCTTCTCACCCCCCTCAAGTCTCACGCTTCTTTTGAGATTCCTTCACGCCTTTTTCGAGTCTCTTTTTTCTTCGATCTCTCTTCGGCTCCCTTCGAAACTTGAGCTGCTTGTGCTTCGGTCGTAAATGCGCGGTCTTTTATCCCACACCCATTTAATTTCATTGACCATTGGAACGTTAGAATTTCAAACGGAATTGAAAAGAGCCTGCCTTTATATTGACGCGATCGGTTCGATTGACTAACCATAGAGCTTTAAATCGACCTCTTTTTTTTTCGGATTTTTTCAATCCGATTACACCCAGACTGACCTTGTACGGTTCTAATTTCTTCCACTTCACCACCCACCGCACTTTCACCCCGATCAAAATATTCGAATAATTAACATTTTGATAGGGTGTAACTTGCTCGCCCGAATTCCGTCTACAAAATTTAAATGGCACGAGGTTCGATGTTAAACCGTTGGAATTCAATTGAGAATATGCAGATATTTCGCAAACATTCTGGTTATGTAAACCTGTCGGAAGGGTAGGGCGCATTATGAAATTGTTTGCGCGAAAATTAATGGGTAAGAGATTGTGAGTATCGCAAGGGAAATGTAGGTGAATTATGATTTCCTGATCCTTTAAGGAATTTTCGACTAACGCGCTTTATTGCCGCATACCTTCTCACCTGCATAGAAACGCATAACGCTCTCGTATGAATTTGTAAGGTCAGAATAAAATTTCTAGATCTCGGAGGTTAAGATGTGAACGAGTCGCAGGTATGTTTCTGTATTATTATTTAATCAATACAAGAGTACAATTGTTCGAACGGATAGCCTCAGGCAACGATGTTATTTCTGCTGTAGAAAAATTCCGCATTTCTCCGCAGAATGGTAATTAAAAGCAAACAAAGCTTTCAGTTTCTGCTACAATTACCCGACTGTATACATTAATTGTAAACATATGATCAAGTACATTACGCCCAAGAACTTCTCAGCATTTTAACTGCCGACATTACAGTAAAGTTGTCATGCGACAGATGTTCGTGCGAGTACCTAGCCGGATCAGCTTTTGTACAATTGGCAGCGTTTCAAGTAGTCCGTCTGTTTGAACTTTACTCCTTCATGAGGGTCCACGATAACAAATATTGATCGCCGTACGCGTTCCCGAAATAGCTTCCCTTTCCGGCCAAGATTAACTCCAGTATTTGCCACAGCTGTCAGACTATCGATTCGGAAACCTAATTGCGACTGAAATTTGACATCGCGAGTCAATAAACGAGTTGACATTACCGCTTTCTCACACATAAGTCGGAAGTTACACTGGAGAGCTACAGTGGAACTCCATTAGCGTTCTCTTTATCGAATCTCAAAAAAAAAACCAGCAATGGACGTTTGATGTTTCATATCGGCCCGTGTTTTCCCATTCATCCTCTGTCACAGTTGACTTTTGTGTAAGATATATGGGTCAAACTAACCCCAAAACAAAACAAGCTTGGTTTCTTGCTCGCATATGACTAATTTATCCCTAATCATAATGTTGCCTTTGTTGGTGATAGTGTTAATTTATATTCCGCTTCGGTCGTGACGACAGATGACGCGTGGCTTTGCATTGAAACTAAGGTGTTAGAATGTGAGGCTAGATCTTGTTATAGTTTACACCTTGATTTTTGTGATTATTCAGAGCAAAATGCCACACAATGTTAATTTGCAAATGTTACGCTCAATAGTTGCCCAATAAAAATTTCTAAGAAGAACTAAAAGTGGGCCAAGGAGGCAAAAACTACTAAAAGGATACGTGGTTTGGAGCAGAAAAGGAACAAAAGAGGCCAAAAAGAATCTTAAAAAAGATCAAGGAGAGATTAAAAACACTGACGACGATTAATTGGACTGAAGCCCTAAATAAACCAAGGGACGAATAGATCCACGAAAACGTAAGGAGACATTAGAGGTAAAGGAGGGCAATTATACCAACGAACTCAAAGGGTTCGAAGAGGCGAACAAGACAAAAATGGGAGAAAAGTCACAAAAAAGGAATTAAACAGATCTACAAACGTAAAAAAGAGGGGGATTTTTTTCCAATATGAGCAGTAGATCCACCTACAGGAGATTTGTCATATTTATTTACACACATATTTTTTTAATGACACTCTGCTATGACACTCCTTCATTAGAATAGATAGGATAACCCTGGGGATACTTCTCATATTTATTTACATACATTGTCACCGGTGTTTAGTGCAGTTCCGGTAGCTTCTATACAATGAGATGAATCGAAATTACTTTTACATTATGACACTCTCCTCCAATATAGCCGGTAGGGTGACTATGAGGATATTTTTCGTATTTATTCACGTGCATCCGCAATATTCTCCTGAAACCTGCAGAATCAACAGTTGATTTATAACCAAGATCAAAATGACGAGTGTAAAACATCTAATCGTGTCGTTGGAATCTACTACACTTTTTCTTCTAACGGCACAAAATACTACATAATTATGATAAGGGCACAAATATCTAGTCCATCGGCACAAAATGCGACACAATACTTTTTTTTTTAATCTGCTCACCAAATGGTTTGAGTTATTACCGGTTTCGCGTGTATCAAGCGGAACTGGCCGTACTTTCTCTCTTTGAAGAAAGGCACACATTTTTCGTCTACAGACGCAAAATGCTAGACATTATTCTCTTGACAGCACACCCACACCCTTCAGACAGTAGGGTTGGTTTCTTAACAGGTAAAGATTTTTTTCTTTGAAGATGGGCATAAAATTATTATCTAACGGCACAAAATTTTACATAATACCCTCTCGAGATCTGCACACTCAATACTTAGCGATTCTTAAGGTAATCGAGTCTGTAGAATCTATTGATTGTTCTCATTCTTTCTATTTGAAAAATGGCTCAAAATATTAATGTAACGGCACAAAAATGGCGAACAATATTCTCCCGAGACCTGCGCACTAAGGTGGTGACTGACTGACGAGTCTCCAGGTGTTTGACTCGGTAAAATCTACTCTCTTTTTCTCTCCCATTGAAGGGACACAATTTTGATCTTACGGCACAAAGTGTCAAACAATATTCTTTTAAAACTTGAACCGTTGATTAGCAGTTTGACGGCTGTAAAGGTATTTAAGTCGCTACTTTTACAATTTCCTCTTCCTGAGGAATACGAAGTTTTTATCTTACGGCACAAAACGCTTAATAATGTTTTCCGGATACCTGCACATACAACAAAGTATTCAATTCGGTAAGACCCTCCTACGAAATCCGAATTTTTTAAAGAAAGGGCACAAATTTTTCGTCTACCGGCACAAAATGCTATACAATAATCTCTTGAAACCTGCACGTGCAACAGTTGATTTATCAGAGCGTTGGTAGCTTTAAAAGTATTCGAGTAGGTAAGACCCATTCGCGAAGTGTTTGCTCCCTCTGAAGAAAAGCACAAATTTTTAGTCTTCAGCACAAAATGTTGCACCATATTTTCTTGAAACACGCACACTAAACAGCTAATCTCTTTTTCATTTTTGACTCTAACTTTATCTACTTCCACCATTTCAACTCTCGCTTAGAAAAGGCACAAAATTTTGATCTAACGACACATAATGCTGCATAATGTTACCTTAGAGTCAGCACACTAAACAGACTGAACTGCCTTATTTGAGAGTTGGGGGCGCTAAAGGTATTCGAGTCGGTAAGACCCACGTGCAACATTTCTGCTCACATCGGAAAGGGCACAAAATGTTAATATAACGGCACTAAATGATACATAATATCTTCTAAGAACTTGCACGCATAACAATATTAATCTCTTAGTAGGTTACTGGATCTAAAAGGATTCCAGTCGGTACCCACCTCCAAGTTTTTGCTCTCTGAAGATGTGCACAACCTTTTAGTCTATCGGCACAAAATGCTACACAATATTCTACACTTTCAACAGTTGATTTACTAGCGCGTGCGCACCTACAACATTTTTTTCTCTTTTAAAAAGGGGTCAAATTTTTTTCCAACTGCACAAAATGCGGCACAATATTATTTTGTAGCCTGCATACCAAACAGCTCATTGATTTTTGATTTTTTGAGACCTGCACACTCAACAGTTGATTTTTTAGCGGGTTTGGCGTCTCTAAAAGTATTCAAGTCGTTAAAACCATCCCACGAAATTTGTTATTTTAAAAGGCACTACTTTTAAACACACACAGCAGATATATTAATTAGTAAGTTAGCGCCTCTCCAGGTATTTGAGTCACTAGAATCGGTTTATACCCGTCTCTTTCTCTGAAAAGAGGCCCAAAATTGTAATCTAACGGCACAAAAAGCTACATAATCTGGTCCTGAGCCATGCACGCCCCTCAGTTGACATATCAGTACGTTAACTTTTATTTTAGTCGGTACAATTTACTTATGTGAACTCTCTTCAAAAAGGTGCTCAAAATGTGACTTTTCTCTTTGATGAAAGGCAGGATACAGCGGCACAAAATGCTAAACAATAGTCTCTTGAGACCTGGACATTTAACAGTTGATTGAAAATGTGAAATTGCGTGTTAAAATGTAGGAACATCTGGTCGTTTGCGATAAGGAGTATTTATCGGGCAAAATTTAATTAGCGCACGTGTTTCATCGCTGTTAAGGGATAAAGTGTTTCGCGGAATTGCGCGTTATTTTCGGTGCAAGTGGGGTATGGGGTTGATTTTTTTCGAATTTATTTAGGGTTGCCAGTACAGGATATTGGGAAGTATACCGGGTATTTCAATTAGACGGTTGCTTTCTACCAAATCTTTGTAAGTGTCAATGTTCCTAATCAAATTGGCGAACTGTATTTTTATGGATCACTGGTCTCCGTGTGCGTCATGACCGGGTAATGGCTTAGGGAAGGTATTGGCGACAGTCTCTCCGGCGATAATACAATGTTAGTAGGTTATACGTACCCAAAACGGCTAGGCCAAGATGACTCAGATTGATATCATCCGGGCTTTGTGTGAAACGCTGAATTTGCGGGTTTTTAGCGTGTATGATTCGTGGGGCTGAACGATCGTAATTAAAGATGGCCAATTTAATTACTTAGCGCCATTTTGTGGGTAGTTCTACATTTAAAAAGAGGTAAGGATTAGTCCGATTAGTCCAGGCGGAATAGCATGCGACCATTCGGTGATGGGCCACCAGATCGTTCAGTGCGGAGTCGAAGATAATAATTTTTTTACGAAATGGCAGTAACCCATTCCGTTTTAAAGCACGAAGTCATGCAAGCCGTCGAGAATAAAATGGTTATCGGGCAATTTGAGCCTTATTTTGTACGCAAATTATACAAGAGAAAGAGAAATTAGAGAAAGAGAAATTATACGTGTAAAAACAAAACCGCTATAAAACCTATGCGGTCAAAACTAAATTAATCCTACGTTTCGTTTAAACCTATGCAAAATGAGACAGTGAGTCCAATTTCCGCGCAATTACATCAAGCGCGTCAATCTGCAAGAGAATCCTGAAGACGTCGTCGATTGCGGTCCTCCCTTAGATCCAACTTCCGTTATAATTGGTTAATTGTGAAAGTGTCATATCCACCCGAAGACCCGTACCAAGTTTGGAATATATGAAAACCATCGTTTCCAGAGAACTTAGAATGTACTGTAATTTTTTTCTTGATTTGTACAAAATTAGTGATTGGTTCTCTTTAAGAAAATTGCGCCCTGTATTCTGTAGAATTATTACGCATGAACTAATTTAACAAGGATTTGGTTTTCTTTTCCATATAAGTTAGTTTAAATATGAATTTCCATGTAAATGGGATCAAATTTGTTAGCCATAAGGTGTCAATTCTTTGTGAATAATTGTCCGTTGAGATTTAAATGAGCGTATATAGAAAGGAACGTAGCGCCGATATGGGGATTGATTTCAAATGTTGAGAGAGCCTTTAAATGTAACCGCAACGATAGTATTTTTAAGTAACAGAAAATTAAACAAAATAGAACGAAGTAAAACGAAATGAAACGAAATAAAACGAAGTGGAACGAAAGAATTGAAACGATATGAAACGAAATGAAGGTAAATGAAACGAAATGAAATAAAATAATATGAAATAAAGTAATCCAATGGCCACGGTGGTACCGTGGATAACTCTCGATGTTTCCATACTATTTCTTCTAAAACTTTGTCCGGATTTCCATTCCACTGATCGAATAATGGAACTTCTACATAACTTATATCCGTCGCCAGTTTGCGTCAACTCGGACGAAACTTGATTTCAAATTTGCAGACTGTTTATTTTAGTTGGGGGTTGGCGGAATCCGATGTAATCGGAACCGGGAAAAGTTTCCAAAGTAAACTTGTCAAGAATGAGCAGGCATTGCATTCTTGTCGCAGAGAGTGACATTCGACGTCGAGATTGTTTACTTTAACGGGAAGCGGACGGCCTCTTGTGCCTCCCCTAACTTAAGGGTAACGTTCGAGACGGCAAAATACTGAGCCCTATAATAATTACTGGGATGCCATCTGCTACAATTACTTCCCTTCAACAGTCAGTAGGCCAAGAAAGTGTGGGAATCAAATCCAATCGATGAAAATATTGTTCCAGCCTGTAAAGTTCTAAACAAAACTTCCGCAAGTTATCGATCTGAACCAAGGAAACGGGCGTATGTTCCTCGCAGTTCTTTTTCAAAAGTTTCCATCACATTGGAACAACCCGAGCGGTGAAATTCTACGGGATTGAAAACGGGACATAGCTTCGTTTGTTATGTTTGCCGATTTAAATCACGTACGTCGTAACTTGATTTGGAATTCTTATGTTGGCGTATTATTTGCACGTTTGACGAGGGGCGAATAACAACCAGCAAGATCGTGCTACAAGCTCTACAAGCAACGAGGCATTGATTGACAGCGACCTATTAAAATGATAACCTAACTCATTTAAGGGATGCTGAAGAAACCTAAGGCTATGGTGACAAAAAATGAACGCAACCAATCGCAGGAATCAATTCCGAGTTGCTGCAGTAGACGCGCTTAATTTCAATCCAAACTCAAGATCTTATCCTTCTCAGTTCGCATCCCTCTTAATGAACCGCTCGAGAGCATCTCACCCTTCAACGAGACCCGCATACAACGGCTTAAGAATTTAATGGAACTTCATCAAATAACTACTAAGACGTCTCCCGTCACTTATCGAATTCGCTCGCGACACTTATATTGCGTCGTCAATCTTGCGAGAGGAAGCGCTAACAGAAAACTATCCCAATCCAACTGCGGTTTGGTATTCGGTGCACGCGATGAAGCTTACCGAAAAGGGTTGGTTTAGTTTCGATGGAATCAATATCTGAATGAACGTCGAGATGATGCGATTTGAGTGTTGATTCAAACGCCAATCTCGGTAATTGTGGGCATAAAAAATGGTTTGTGTGAATAAATATGAAAAATATCCTCACGGTCACCCTAACGACTATATTGGAAGAGAAGGTTTCAATTTAAAGCTTATCAGAACTATAAAATGACGCTCATTTTTGTAACTCTCCGACTTCCGTCAAAGACCGGTTATAATAATATGTGGGTAAATAAATATAGTACATAACCTCTGGGTGGCGCTACTACTCTTATTCAAGACGGTAGACACAATAATTCATACCATACGTATAAAGTACAGTGGGGGTGACCAATGAGAAATACATGCTTAAGTCTCTAGGTAAACCATAAAACACGGCTACTAATGTACGTTAATAAATATGACAAATTCCCGATAGGTCACCGTGCCGCTTATATTGGGAAAGAATGTGCCAAATTTATAATGTACCTTAATAAATATGACAAATTCCCACTTGGTAGCTCGAAATAGATAATGGATGTAGACGAAAATGTGCTCTTAGATATCTTTGTAGCTTAATTACACGTAAAAACCGCAGTAATTAACTTTTATGCGAAAACTCTAAGCTTGCCCTTTTCGATAATGCAGCGGGAAGGAAGACTTAGTATGACATTTGCACGAGCTTGCCACAACTAGGCCGCCCATTTCCACATCTTAGCGAAATTCGCCTTATTTATTTAAGACTGCGTATAAAGATCACGGCCTCAGATTCGCGGAATTAGCCGAATCTCTCGGGTTTTGCTTTTGTGTTAAAGCTATATGCGCTAACACGTCGTTAACAGCGAAGGAAACTTTTGGGTAAGTTGGTGGGGGAGGGGGGCGGTATTTTACTTTGGGGTGCAATTCCGAGCTTTGCTTTGAACGTAAAGGATCATCCAGAGGTGAGGGGGGAAAATGTGACAGCGTGTCGCTGGAAATGAGTAAGGTCGTCCGTTTGAATATTCAATGGGATGGGAAATTATGCGTACGTCTACGTCTGTCGCTGTCACTTATTGTTGGCAGTTGTCTAAATTAGCAGGTAGTTTTTTGTGCCGTCTGGAAAATAAGTATTCATTCCTTTTGGCAAAAAGGCACATTGAGTCTTTCACTTTTGTGTAGATACCTTTCAAATGAACATAGTGTTACACAAATCCCTACACTACAAAGAAATTCTCGAGAGTTCTTGTAACAAAGCTTGGAGTCATACGCTGTCGCTTAATTCTGCTGATTGAAACGTCTAATACCTCCATAACGTTTCTTTCAGCTGTTTTCCTTTGCTGCCAATTTTACAGTATCATTCCCGTATAAAAGGAACCATAACCTTTACAAATCCTCCATATTGACCTGTTTTAACAAATAGTTTCGATTCAAAGGGGAAATACCATTAACTGCTCATTTTCGTAACTCTCCGAATTTCATCAAACTCTAATTCAAGGGGGTTAACACAATAATTCATACGTATAAAGTACAGTGAAATGTGACCATGCAGAAAATGTTACAGGATGCTTAAGTCTCTATGTAAAATAAAATCCGGCTACTAAGGTACGTTAATAAATATGACAAATTCCCGATAGGTCACCGTACCGCTTATATTGGGAAAGAGTGTGCCAGATTCATAATGCACCTTAATTACGTTCCTTTCAGCTGTTTAGTATAATTAATGTCAATTTCAATATTTCAAAAAAAGGATCCACAAACTACCCTCAATTTGCTGGTTTTATGTTCATCCCTTAGGAAGCGACTAAGATCATTTAGAACTTCTGACATCCCCTTGATGGTCCTTATAGTACTTCCGCGACCAATCGACTCCTTAAAGGGTTTTGAAAACACTCCTTTGAAAGACTAATACGCTCTGTGCCCCTAAAAACAAATAAGATAAAAAGGAGAAACCAAAATCCAAAAATTCAAAAATTCTTACGGTTGAATGTTTTGAGTGAGAATGTATTTCCGCGGAATCGGGTGGAGGAGGGGGGTTAATATCCTTCAGTACACGATCATCTTATTACTCCATTCTTTCTCAAGGTGTCCATAGGGCTCATACCATAATTTTTGTGAAAGGGCCATCGAAAGTGATACCAAGAGCTTATGGGGGTAAACAATACTTCTCAGGGAAACATAATGGGATGGTTCTCTATGAGAAACTCTTTCAAAAACGCTTAACGCTGAACATGTGAACCTAGCTCCGGGGGGGGGGGGCTAGGTGGTATGGAATACCTCCCAGTGACCGACGATCATATGATTCTTACAGGAAGGGGGTATTCCATACCCCCATACCTTCAGGGGCTCTTCCAGAAACCCTAACGGCTGAACGTGTAAGTTGAGAACGTAGCTCCGAGGGATCTGGGGGTATGGAAAACCCCCACAGCGCACGATGATCATATGCTAGGTACAGGGCATTAAATATTCAACCTTTCCTCACCCTCTCCCCAGGGGGGTATTCCATGCCACTAGTGCACCATCATCTTATGATCGTTACAGGAAGGTGAACCTTTAATCCTTCTTCTTGCTGTCCCCTAGGGGATGTTCCATACTCCCAGGACATCCGGTGCTACCTTCTCCTCCAAGGTGTCTAATGTCTTCAGTTCTGTAATTTGTGGTGAGGGGTAATGGAAATTGATACCTGGGGCCTATGGGTTATATAACACTTTTCAGGTAAACATCATTGGATGGTTCTAAATGAGAGACCCTTCCAGAACTCCTTTTGGAAATCCCCCCAGTGCACTATGATCTTATGATAGTTTAGTTACAGGAAGATACAAATTCCATATTTCCCCTTCCTTACCCCTGGGGTGTATTCCATACTTCCAGTGCGCGATCATCTTATGATAGTTGCAGGAAGATGAACCTTCAATATTCCCTCTTTATCCCTACTCGGGGGTGTTCCATCCTTCCCCAAGGCGTCCATACTCCATAGCGCTCACCCCATAATTTTTGGAGAAGGGTAATCTGAAATGCCACTAGATGCCTGTAATGTACAGAATACTGTGCAGGGAAACAGGGTTGATGGTCCTTTGTAAAACCCTTATGGCTGAGAGTGTTGGAGAACAACGTTGCTCTGGGGTGTCTGGGAGGGTATGCAAAACCTCCAAGTGCACGATGATCATCTGATAGTTACAGGAAGCATTACAGTTTTCTTCTTTTAATCCTCTGGAGGGGAGGGGGGTATTCCATACCACTAACTGAAACTAAGTGTTTAGGGGTTGGGTAAATACCTATCAGGATAACATGATTGAGTGGTCTTCTACAAGAGACTCTTCCAAAAATCCTAGCGGCTGAACCTGTTGGAGGAGAACGTAACTCCGGGCGGTCTGTGGGTATAGATTACCCCCCAGTGACAGATGATCATATGATAGTTACAGGAATATGAACATTCAATCCTTCCTCTTTCTCTCCCCTGGGGTGTCGATGACGCTTTGCTTCCCTGAGGGGTATTACAGGTCCATAATTTTTGTAAAAGTAATACCAAACTTCTCAGGGCAACATGATGGGATGGTCCTCTATGAGAGACTTCCAAAAACGCTTAAGGTTAAACGTGTGGAATGAGAACTTAGCTCCTGGGCCTGGCTGGTATGGAATACCACCCAGTGACCAACTATCATAGGATTGTAACTACAGGAAGGGGGACATTCCGTACCCCCAGGCCCCCCGGTGCTACATTCTCCCTCAATGTGGCCATGGAACAACTCACACCATAATTTGTAGAAAAGGGCCATCAAAAGTAATACCAGGAAGCTTTTCAGGGGAACAGGATTGGATGGCCCTTTATGAGAGACTCTTACGGCTGAACGTGTAAGTTGAGAACGTATCTCCTGGGGGTCTGGGGAGTATGGAAAGCCCCACATAGCACTCACCATAATTTTTGGAAAGAAGTATTCGAAAGTGATACCAGGAGCGTATGGGTTATAGAATACATCTTGGGGGCAAACAGGATTGGGTGTCCTTTATGGGAGGTTCTTCCAAAAATTCTTATGACTTAACGTGTTGGGCTTGAACGTAGCTCCGGGGGGGGTCGGGATGGTATGGAATACCCCCCCCCCCCAATGCACGATTATGTTATTATAGTTGCAGGAAGATGAACATATTATATGGTGGGTTAATACAATCAGGTTCATTAATTCACTATCATTAGATCATTAATCAATAGCCAATAGGAACAAAACTTTATTGTTGCGTCGCTAACCAACGAAACCGTACCTTTTTTCTATTGGCCATTTCTTAATGACCCCCCAGAGTACTGAATTCTCCTCAGGAAATGAAGGCTGGATGCCTCTGTATATGAAACTATCCCAAAAAGAACACGTTTTAGGTGAGAACGAAGCACCGGGAGGACTGGAGGTATGGAAACATTTAAAGGAGGGGGTGGGGAGAGGTATTCAACCTTTGTTTTTGTTTGGACCCCCAGGCCCCCTGTACTCACATCGTCATTTTTTGAAAGGGGTCACCAAAAGTAACACCATCAGAGCTTATGGGGAAACAGGAGTGGATGGTCCTCTACGAGAAACTCTTCACAAGACCCTTACGGTTGGGCGTGCTGTGTGAGAACGTAGCTCCCCGTGCACGATTATCTTACGATAGTTGCTAGAAGATGAATAATAAATATTTCTTCTTTTTCTTCCCTGGTACGTATTCCATACCTCCCAGACACACCATAATTTTTAGAAAGGGGTAATCGAAAATGATACCAGGAGCCAGACAAGTTCTCAAGAAATGAAAATTTTTTCCTTTGTAGAAAACTGCCATGAGAATCCTTAGCTCAGGACCAATTGGGGGAAACCTTGCACCAGCGTGTATGGACGTATGGAATGTCTTCGAGTATAAGAAGATGCTGTCATATTCTATGGAAGAAAATATTGAACCGTCTGTTTCATGGGTGGTATCCATACTCTCCAGATCCTTCGGTACACTCTAATTTTAAGAAATTGACGATCGTGGAGCCTCCGAAACCAAAAAAAGATCCTGTGGTCCTTTATACGAATCCACCAAGAGAATGTTTGAGAATAAGCGATTTGAGTGAGAACGTAGCACCAGCTGCTATGGAGGGGGGGGGGGATCCCCAGTACACAGAGTGGTAGAGAATGGGGCATTGAGTCGAACTCTGCTGGTGGGGAACAACTCTGGTGGCGAGATTCCGAAGTGCTCTCGGCGGAAAACGAGGAGGTTGAGTCGGGCCCAACAAGTTGATGGAACCAGGAAACTAAAGAAATCGAGGAATCTGAAATTCTGAAAACTAGGAATGGAATAGTACCAAGGAAGACGCTGAAGAAGCCGATGGGCCCGAGAAAGCTCAAGGGAGAGATGAAAAAGTGGAAGAAGCAGAAGATGTAATTGTCCGTCTAAATTAACAATGACAGTTTCATTGTATTTTGCTAGCAATAAACAATATTTCTGTTTATGCATCATCGAACTTCTTACTCGTAACACTCTCCTGCAACAAAAACTACAATTGCAGATCTACCTAAGGTTATAATTACGTTGGAATCCATGGTAAATCGATGAGAGATCCCTCCGGGAATAATAATGAAATCGCCCGTAACCACCTCGATCCGTATCCATCGGTTGCTTCGATCCCTCACGTCGAAGTAACCGGATCCTGCCGTGATGAGACGAATTCCTGGATAGTCGTGGGAGTGTTCGGTAAAGATAATTCGCATAAAATCGTTGTAGTCGGGCGTTTCGCGGGAGCAGTGCTGGTCGAAGACGAAGACGAGATTGTGCTTCTGCACGATTTCTTTCCACTCGGCGTCCGTGTCCAGGATGACCTTGAAAAAGTGGAGCGTTTCCGAGCGCAGTTCTTGGAGAAGGTACTTACTTCGTAGAGTAAAACGCCAGTCTCGGCGTTGACCACCGCCATGTCGACAAATTGGGGAGGGTCCAAGTGGTTTTCTAGTCGCTGATCGGTAATTTCACTCAGCATGTACCAAGCGCGACCCATTTAGGCGAAGCTATACACCAGATTTGTTTGTATTGTGTGTTCCTAGGGGTTATCTCGCGTTCCAAATTCCGTATCAATACCGATACGAGTATCAAGAATCATTTTGCAATTCCGATTAGTCGATCATTCACAGTTGAAAATTGAGAGTCGACGGAAGATGTTATTAACAAAAGAAGACTGAACCTTCCAAAGGTGTTTTGGTCCTCAAATCCTCCCAAACTGCTAAAAATATTGCAAATCTTTAGATAACTTCCCCAATCTGAGCAAACGGAAAATCATCCTATTTTACCACATGTGTTACGTTCTTATTTTAATGCGGGGCGTGTAAATATCATTACCCTATTCAAGCAGAGCAGCTTTAAGTGGCGGAATAAACGCACAAAGTAAGCTTTAATAACGTAATCGGTTTACAAGCACCAGTTACCTTGTCACAGTGTCTATATATACGCCGCCGGAGAGGAATCTCACACATCTACGTCACCTGGTCACCCGAGTGTCTCGAGGCGTAACCTCCAGCACCCTCCACCTTTACTGATCACAGTAAAAGTGTACAAGCAAAATTTCGCAACCCCATCCACCTCGTTAAAACTCCACAAAGTTGAGTATTAATTTTTTAATATCGCCCGCCCGTAACGAGCGAACAAAACTCGAGATCTCGAGCGCATCGTTATCTTTCAAAGAGCGTAAACTTAATCTCGCGAAGTGCTTCTTTATAATCGAAAAAAGTCACCCCTTCCACTGCACCGTCGCCCTAATTAAACTGTCACTGGGTTGACGCACGAAGAACGCATGTTTATAGTCGCACATGCGACAACTAATCGAATTTAATTACATCGCTCGCTAAGTGCTTCCTAATTGGACGGGGACATAAATTACTTTCCGGAGACATGTTAATTACAGGCGCGCTTGTGTATCCATCGGCGACGAACAACAAGATTATCTAACCGCGGCGCTAGCTTCTTATTCCTAATTAGAAAACTTCTCATTTAATAGGAGGCAGTCCATGATACGAATGCGCCGAGAATATTAATTAATGCGTGTACATTCAAAGTTCTGTCGCATAATTAGCGTTTCGAAGCGAAAGTTGAGAGAAACTGATTTTTCTCGAGATGATACGTGTTCCTAATTAATTTTCACTGAAGTTTTGTTTCTCTTAGAGATTTATCTTCAAGATAAATGCCCAACAGATTACGAAACACACTCTTCTCCAATGTGAACGGTGGGGTGACCCACAGGGTGATTTTCATATCTATCATCCCACGGTTATTAAGATGCTGTTATGGTAATGATAACATCGCCATTTCGTCTTCTTTCGCTAAACCATAAGCAATTACATTGAGTGTATCGAATGGTCAATTGACATTTCACTAAAAGTGCCTCCTAGTTCATGTAGTGCTACGCCGATTTCATAATGGAATCTTCTCTTCTGTTTTACTGAATATCTTATGCTCGTTCCAAGTTTATGTTCATAGCAACACCCAGTGTGTAGTTCCTTTTCAAATCTACCGCTTTAATTGGAGCCCCCTCCATATCCATATCCTTTTAGTTTAGGTACATTACTAAAAATTACGTCTGTTGCATCCAGCTTTAATTTGATACACTCTCTTACAACTTAAACACCGGGATCGCACACGAGACGTTTTCCGTATTTATTGACATACATATTCGAGTCGATTTCCTCTGTTTTACGTCAGTCTTTGGAGGGAGTAGTCCCGTAACAATTGGGAGAGCTTCCTTAAGTCAAGTAATAGTCGTCAACGCTAGAGGTTAAAATTAACTATGTACACCATTAATCAAACGCTCTCTGAGGAACCCGCTACCATTGAAAACGTTCAGAAAACTGGAATCAGGAACCTCGCCGACTGGCAGTTGGAGGCTTAGGGTGAAAATTCAGAGCTGTAAAGTGTAACCAAAAGGCTAGGAAGTGCAACACAGAGGAGTCCCTTTTTTCCCAAGAAGGTAAGAAGGTAAGAGGTAAGAAGGTAATAAGGTAAGAAAGTAATAAGGAAATATGTCATATTGGGGGATTGAACTTTAAACTTCTTTGAACATATCGACACTTCCAAAACTTGACTAGACTGGAAAGCTTTGGAAAGCTCCTTTGATTCTGAAGAGATTCTGAAGTGATTCTGAAGAGAGTCTGAAGAGATTCTGAGGAGATCCTGAAGAGATTCTGAGGAGATCCTGAAGAGATTCTGAAGCCACTCTTAAGAGATTTTGAAGAGATTCTGAAGAAATTATGGAGATTCTGGAGAGATTCTGAAGAAATTCTGAAGAGATTCTGAAGTGATTCTGAGGAGATTCTGAAGAGATTCTGAAGAGGTTCTGAAGAGGTTCTTAAGAGATTCTGAAGAGGTTCTGAAGATACTCTGACTAGACTATAAATATATTCTGGAGAGGCTCCGAAGAGATTCTGAACATATCCTGGAGGCTCTGAAGGGATTCTGGAGATTTTCTAAAGGGATGTTGAAATAAATGTGGAGACATTCTGAAGAGACTCTGAAGAGATTCTGAAGAGATTCTGAAGAGATTCTGAAGAGATTCTGAAGAGATTCTGAAGAGATTCTGAAGAGATTCTGAAGAGATTCTGAAGAGATTCGGAAGAGATTCTGAAGAGATTCTGAAGAGATTCTGAAGAGATTCTGAAGAGATTCTGAAGAGATTCTGAAGAGATTCTGAAGAGATTCTGAAGAGATTCTGAGAGATCTGAAGAGATTCTGAAGAAATTCTGAAGAGATTCTGAAGAGATTCTGAAGAGATTCTGAAGAGATTCTGAAGAGATTCTGAAGAGATTCTGAAGAGATTCTGAAGAGATTCTGAAGAGATTCTGAGGAGATTCTGTAGAGATTCTGAGGAGATTCTGAAGAGATTTTGAAAAGAGATTCTGAAGAGATTCTGAGGAGATTCTGAAGAGACTCTGAGGAGATTCTGAAGAGATTCTGAGGAGATTCTGAAGAGATTCTGAGGAGATTCTGAAGAGATTCTGAAAAGAGATTCTGAAGAGATTCTGAGGAGATTCTGAAGAGATTCCGAGGAGATTCTGAAGAGATTATGAAGAGATTCTGAAGAGATTCTGAAGAGATTCTGAAATGCTCAAGAGATTCTAAAGAAATTCTGAATAGATTCTGAAGAGGTTCGGAAGAGATTCCGAAGAAATTGTGAAGAAATTTTAAAGAGACCTTAAATATACTTCAAACGATTTTGAAAAGATGTTGAAGAGATTTTGAAGAGGTTTCTAAGAGATTCTGAAGAAATTCTAACAAAATTTTGAAGAGATTTTGGAAAAGCCTTGAACATATTCTAAAGAGATTCTGAAGAGGTTTTGAAGAGATTCTGATGAGATTCTGAAGAGATTATGATGAGAATCTGAAAAATTCTAAAGAGATCCCGAAGAGATTCTTAAGCGATTCTGAAGAGATTCTGATGAAATTCTGAAGAGGTTCTGAAGATACTCTGACGAGATTATGAATATATCCTGAAGAAGCTCCGAAGAGATTCTGGAGATTTCCTGAAGGGATTTTGAAATAAATGTGGAGACATTCTGAAGTAGTTCCTAAGTAAATAATTTTTAAGAGATTTTGGAAAGGCCTTGAACATATTCTAAAGAGACTCTGAAAAGATTCTGAAAAGATTCTGAAGAGATGTTGAAGAGTCTGATGAGATTCTGAAAAGATTCTAAAGAGATTCCAAGGAGATTCTTAAGCGATTCTGAAGAGATTCTGAAGAAATTCTGAAAAGATTATAAAGAGATCCCGAAGAGATTCTTAAGCGATTCTGAAGAGATTCTGAAGAAATTTTAAAGAGATTTTAAATATACTTCAAACGATTTTGAAAAGACGTTGAAGAGATTTTGAAGAGGTTTCTAAGAGATTCTGAAGGAATTCTGACAAAAATTGGAAGAGATTTTGGAAAATTCTTGAACATAATCTAAAGAAGCTCTGAAGAGATTCTGAAAAGATTCTGAAGAGATTCAGAAGAGATTCTGAAGAGATTGTGAAGAGATGCTGAAGAAACTCTGGAGAGATTCTGGAGAGATTCTGAAGAGGTTCTGAAGATACTCTGACGAGATTATGAATATATCCTGAAGAAGCTCCAAAGAGATTCTGGAGATTTCCTGAAGGGCTTTTGAAATAAATGTGGAGACATCCTGAAGAGTTCTGAAGATTCTGAAGAGATTCTGAAGAGATTCTGAAGAGATTCTGAAGAGATTCTGAAGAGATTCTGAAGAGATTCTGAAGAGATTCTGAAGAGATTCTGAAAAAATTCTGAAGAAATTTTAAAGAGATCTTAAATATACTTCAAACGATTTTGATAAGATCTTGAAGAGATTTCTGAAGAGATTTTGAAGAGATTCTGAAGAGATTCTGAAGAGATTCTGAAGAGATTCTGAAGAGATTCTGAGGAGATTCTGTAGAGATTCTGAGGAGATTCTGAAGAGATTTTGAAAAGAGATTCTGAAGAGATTCTGAGGAGATTCTGAAGAGACTCTGAAGAGATTCTGAAGAGATTCTGAAGAGATTCTGAAGAGATTCTGAGGAGATTCTGTAGAGATTCTGAGGAGATTCTGAAGAGATTTTGAAAAGAGATTCTGAAGAGATTCTGAGGAGATTCTGAAGAGATCTGAGGAGATTCTGAAGAGATTCTGAGGAGATTCTGAAGAGATTCTGAGGAGATTCTGAAGAGATTCTGAAAAGAGATTCTGAAGAGATTCTGAGGAGATTCTGAAGAGATTCCGAGGAGATTCTGAAGAGATTATGAAGAGATTCTGAAGAGATTCTGAAGAGATTCTGAAATGCTCAAGAGATTCTAAAGAAATTCTGAATAGATTCTGAAGAGGTTCGGAAGAGATTCCGAAGAAATTGTGAAGAAATTTTAAAGAGACCTTAAATATACTTCAAACGATTTTGAAAAGATGTTGAAGAGATTTTGAAGAGGTTTCTAAGAGATTCTGAAGAAATTCTAACAAAATTTTGAAGAGATTTTGGAAAAGCCTTGAACATATTCTAAAGAGATTCTGAAGAGGTTTTGAAGAGATTCTGATGAGATTCTGAAGAGATTATGATGAGAATCTGAAAAATTCTAAAGAGATCCCGAAGAGATTCTTAAGCGATTCTGAAGAGATTCTGATGAAATTCTGAAGAGGTTCTGAAGATACTCTGACGAGATTATGAATATATCCTGAAGAAGCTCCGAAGAGATTCTGGAGATTTCCTGAAGGGATTTTGAAATAAATGTGGAGACATTCTGAAGTAGTTCCTAAGTAAATAATTTTTAAGAGATTTTGGAAAGGCCTTGAACATATTCTAAAGAGACTCTGAAAAGATTCTGAAAAGATTCTGAAGAGATGTTGAAGAGTCTGATGAGATTCTGAAAAGATTCTAAAGAGATTCCGAGGAGATTCTTAAGCGATGCTGAAGAGATTCTGAAGAAATTTTAAAGAGATTTTATATATACTACAAACGATTTGGAAAAGACGTTGAAGAGATTTTGTAGAGGTTTCAAAGAGATTCTGAAAGAATTCTGACAAAATTTGGAAAATTCGTGGACATAATCTAAAGAAACTCTGAAGAGATTCTGAAAAGATTCTGAAGAGATTCAGAAGAGATTCTGAAGAGATTCTGAAGAGATGCTGAAGAAATTCTGGAGAGATTCTGGAGAGATTCTGAAGAGGTTGTGAAGATACTCTGACGAGATTATGAATATATCCTGAAGAAGCTCCAAAGAAATTCTGGAGATTTCCTGAAGGGCTTTTGAAATAAATGTGGACACATTCTGAAGAGTTCTGAAGATTCTGAAGAGATTCTGAAGAGATCTTGGAGAGATTCTGAAGAGATTCTGAAGAGATTCTGAAGAGATTCTGAAGAGATTCTGAAGAGATTCTGAAGAGATTCTGAAGAGATTCTGAAGAGATTCGGAAGAGATTCTGAAGAGATTCTGAAGAGATTCTGAAGAGATTCTGAAGAGATTCTGAAGAGATTCTGAAGAGATTCTGAAGAGATTCTGAAGAGATTCTGAAGAGATTCTGAAGAGACTCTGAAGAGATTCTGAAGATATTCTGAAGACATTCTGAAGATATTCTGAAGAGATTCTGAAAAAATTCTGAAGAAATTTTAAAGAGATCTTAAATATACTTCAAACGATTTTGAAAAGATCTTGAAGAGGTTTCTAAGAGATTCTGAAGAAATTCTGAGAAAATGTTGAAGAGATTCTAGAAAGACCTTGAACGTATTCTAAAGAGACTCTGAAGAGATTCTGAAAAGATTCTGAAGAGATTCTGAAAAGATTCTGAAAAGATTCTGAAGAGATTTTGAAGAGATTCTGATGAGATTCTGAAGAGATTCTAAAGAGATCACGAACAGATTCTTAAGCGATTCTGAAGAAATTCTGAAGAAATTTGAAAGAGATCTTAAATATACTTCAAACGATTTTGAAAAGATGTTGAAGAGATTTTGAAGAGGTTTTTAAGAGATTCTGAAGAAATTCTGACAAAATTTGGAAGAGATTTTGGGAAGGTCTTGAACATATTCTAAAGAAACTCTGAAGAGATTCTGAAAAGATTCTGAAAAGATTCTGAAGAGATTCTGGAGATTCTAAAGAGATTCTGTTGAGATTCTGGAGAGATTCTGAAGAGATTCTGAAGAGATTCTCAAGAGGTTCTGAAGATACTCTGACGAGATTATGAACGGATTCTGAAGAGGCTTTGAAGAGGTTCTGGAGATTTTCTGAAGGGATTTTGAAATAAATGTGGAGACATTCTGAAGAGTTCTGAATATTCTGAAGAGATTTTGAAGAGATTCTCAAGAGATGCCGAAGAGATTCTTAAGTGATTCTGAAGAGACTCTGAAGAGATTCTGAAAGGATCCTGAAGACTTTTGGAGATTTTGAAGAAGTCTCGAACAGATTTTTAAGAGATTTTTTAAAAAATTTTAAAGAGATTTTGAAGAGAATTTGAAGAGCTCTTGAAGAGTAACCATCGAGCTTCATGCGTTCTGTAACGGCTCGTAAAAGGCCTACGGCGCCGTGATATACAACCGGGAAATGCTGTCTGTGATTCAACCACAGCGCGGTGGAACAGTTAATGGGAAATCTTCCAGATGAAGAGGGATTTCTGGAAAATTTGGTTCATCAAATATCTATATATCCTGACCTAGAGCATAAGAAAAAATGGAGTAACCAGACTGAGAATTAAGAGATGGGGGACGTCGTGTTAATAAAGGACGATATATTAAATGTATATAGAACTGGATTCCCTAAAACCACGAGTGCACCAACCCCAAGGGAAAGCATGCTTAAGGCCGATGAAAGATTCGGAGAGATCCTCCGTAACGGATCATTTTTACAGGAGGATATGACCAATACCATGTGGGAGCGAGCAAACCCCCATCTTTATGTGTCAGGCATCGGATGTTTTATTACCATACTAGTTCTAATAGCCCGACAAGCAAACAAAGCCACAACCAAAGGAAACTGGAATCGAGCTAGATACCGAAACACATTGTTGGCAAGGTCGATGTATTCAGCACTTCCTGCATACTAACATAATTTACATAGGTTAAGGAAAGTAAATCTGTGATATAAATAGCATGTAAACGCTTACAACAAATATTATAGGGAACTGTGGGTAAAGCACCGGGTTTGAGATGTATAATAATCCCCGACCGAATTTTACTTCGTGTAAGATTTGCTTTTAGGCGTAGTGTCGAAACTTGGTGTGTCTTTAATTACCTGCAAAGCTTATACCTACTACCTACTTTATGGCTACCGTATGTGAATAAATCATACGGTAGGTACGTACTAAGTTTTCCAACTACGAAACAGATATTAAACTGTTCCGGACCGTTAGACATAAAAAAAAGTATAAAAGAATCCAGGCGTTATGCCTCCCAAAGGCACCGTTTCACCCCCTTTGTTTCCAGCGAAATTTTTTTGCCAATTTAACGTAAATCCGCGCCCCATACTAAACCGATAACGCACATAATCACGGATAACGACGCCATCTCGTGGGAGCCTAATTAAGTTATAAAAGTAAGCGCGCAATTTACCTTTTATAGCGCTATTGTCTGCATTGTTCGATCCGCTGTTCAGATTTACCGCTATTTAGGTCCTTCCCGCGCTGCACATTAATTAAGCCACCATTATTCGCGTCGCTTGGCACATCGCGAGCACAGAACACCCCCTTTCCCTCACCACCCCCTTGCACTAATCACACAAGCAAGCACCACCCGACGACGCTGCGATCTGAAACAAAACGCAGTGCATTAGTGAAATAATTACGAACATTCGTAACAAAGAAAATTTACGATTCGTTCGCGTATCGATTATACATCCCTTAATTTTCGTCTTAATCGAAAGCGGCGACCGAGTGAATAAAAACGCCTGAATAAGAAATGAAAATTACAGAAAGATCGTTAAGTAATTGGGAAATGAAAGAGAAAGTTTCTTTCGAATTTTTTATGCAATGAGAAGGGGATGTAAATGTAGTAAAAATTAAAAGATCTAAATTTAATCTTTATGCGGTATTCCTAAACTTATTTGAGCGTAAATTATTGCTAAAGGTGATTAGTGTCGGGAAATTTCATTATTCATTAAAGTTTTATGGGGTAGTGTTTTTACTAGGGGCGAATTAAAGTTTTAATTTCATTTTATTAAACCAATTTATACATTCACGTACATTTTAACAAACAATTTGCAAACTGTAAACAAAAGTAAGCTCCTATGTGTATTCAGTGTACGTCCTGTGTACTTTCTGTGTATGTGTATATTGAATGCACATATTCAGCACATATCTTAATATCCCGGTAGATTATTACAATTTCAAATTTCAGTACGTTTCCCGTACATTCCTCGTACATTTGATGTACGTTTTAAGTACATTCACTACACGCTTGCACATTCTTGGTACTTTTCGGGGAAATTATAGTCTTCTCAAAGCCTTCTCTTGAATTTTTGAAATGATCTCTTTTCAGTCTTCTCGACTTTTCAGACTTTCACTTCGGTAACCTTTTAAATAAAGATTTATCAGAGGCTTCGAACAATATTATGACCTCCCCTTTCGTCAAAATACATACAGTACTTTCGATCTCAAAGTACTTTAGATGTTAACTCAAAATCATCAAAGACCCTCTGGAGATCATAATAAAATTGTAATCACATTTTCTTGAAGTTTCCCTGAAAATGTTGCAAGTTACCGTGCCCTTTTTTTTTAAAAAACCTCGTGAAATATTCTTTAAATTCTCTCCAGGTGTGAAGAAGAATTCACTTGCTTTCTTGAGATGCTCCTCTGGAAATGGACATGGAACTGTTCCGTGGACTGGGGGGGGGGGCATAGTCCCCGGACGCTCCGGCAACTCCTTGTTCCGTCCGCACTTGCTGAAAGGACCAAGGGAAGAAACTGTGAAGAAATCTTGAAGCAGAATATAGAAACTAATTCAGAAAAGTGGTCGTAAGGAAATCTCGAAGGACGCGTGAAGAAAGCTCGAAGAAATTCTTAGGGAAACGTAAAGAAAGCTAAAAGGAGCCGTGAATAAATCTGAAAGGAGACATGAAGAAAGGATAAGAGATAAAGAAGACTCGAAAAAATCCTAATGGTAGTAGGAGGCATGAAGAAATGTCTATTTCTATGGTATATCATGGTTTTGGGTATCAAAGAAGCTCGATGATGGGGTGAAGAAACATCAAAGGAGGTGTAAGGAGATCTTGAAAGAGGCACGAGAAAAACCGATAGAGAGGCGATGAAGACTCGAAAAAAGAGAGACAAAGGTTTAAGAAAGGTGCAAAAGGGGAAAGAGTCTTGAACGAATCGTGAATAAATCTCGGAAACCATTTATAAAAACCTCGGAAGCGTGAAAAAAGGGCTCCAAGGGGAAATGAAGAAAGGCAGGAAGAAGTCTTTAGGACTCGCTTGGCTGTTGTTGGGGAAGGATTATTATTATTATAGGAAGCGTGAAGAAATTTCAAAGAAGGCACGAGGAGGAATCGGAGCAAGTTTGAAAAAGCCTTGAAAGCCTCCTTAGAGGAGGGGCCGTGAATTCTCATAGGAATCGCCAAGAGCGCTTCAAGTAGGTTTAAAAAGTTCTGCAAGGAAACGCGAAAAGGGCTCGATTTTGACTTGAAAGAGAAGCAATCGTGGACCGAAATTCGAAGAGGGCGGAGAAAAACACGAGGAAAATGTGAAGAATGCTCAAAAGTGGAATCAGATGGGCTTGAAAGACAAGTGAAATAGGTTCGAAGAATTTGATGAAGAGATGTTACAGAATGCGGAAAGAAAGCAAAGAAGGCTCAAAAGAGGCGCCAGTAAGGCTTAGGGGCTAGGTCAAGAAGGAAGCGCGAAGAGATCGCGGGGAAGACGCAAAGGAGGTTTTGAGGTGGAGTCAAAAAGGTCTTATGAGACGTAAAATAGACTCGAAGGGGGACATTTTTTGAAATCTTCTGAGACGTTATTGAACCCTGCTCAATTTCGACATTTTCCTGAGATTTCTACGCAAAACCTTCTAGATATCTTTGTAACCGTCTAGCTAGATATCTTCAGCAACCCCAAAACATTGTTGCTAACTTATTTGGAAAATCTTTGAAAAATTCGCAGGAATATCTGCAGAATCTCTAACCGATCTCCGAGGAATCTTCGAAAATTTTCTGAAGGACCTCTGAAGAATTTATTAGGGATCTTTAAGGAATCTTGAGATCTTTTAACTGCATCTGAGGGACCCTTTAAGAATCTTTGATGATGAAATCTGAAAAATGAAGAAACTCTAAAGAATCTTTGTGAATTGTTCTGAGAATCTCTAAAGAATTTCTTAAGAACCTCCAAAAAATGTTGCACAATTTTTGAGGATCAAGTACGTTTAAAGAATTTGTGACGAAACTGCAGGATCTCTAAAAGATCCATGAAAAATCCTTGAAAAATCTCCTAAAAATTTGCAGAATTTTTGAAAAATATAATGCAGAATCCCTAACGAATCTCCTAAAATTCCATAAAGGAACACTACTTTCTTATGGCGGTATTCTGCAAATGGAAATTTAACTGTTGTATGTACTGGAGACCCTCTCCCCCTCTCCCGGTAACAGTTTTTTTTCCCAAACCGTTAAGTCTTCAGGACTCGCTTGAGAGTTGTTGGGGAAGGATTATCAGATCAGAAGTTGCAAAAAAATATCGAAAGAGTAGTAAAGAAATCTTGAAAAAGGGGCGAGGAAGACTAAAAAACCGTAAAAAAACCCTTGAAGATGTCTTCAAGGAATATTAATGGAGGCGTACAAGAGGTATGAAGAAGTCGAAGGAAACCCGCAAAAAAGTCGAGGAAGGGCGCGAAGGAGTATAGAGGGAGAAGTGAAGAATAGTCTAAAGGGGAGTGAACAGATCCCGAAGGAGGTGTGAAGAGGATTCGCAGGAGATGTGAAGAAAATTCTAAAGAGGTTTATAGGAAACGTGAAGAAATTTCCAGGGAAGGGTATTAACCTCGAAGGAGATCCGTGGAATACTGGAAAAAGCGTGAAAAAGGCTCGAAACAAGCGGAAAGTAGGCTCCAAGGTGGCGTTAAGTGGGCCCGAAGAGGGATACAGAAAGAAAGTTGTAAGGGAGCAAGAAGAAATCTCGGTGGATGCGTTACGAAGGCTCAAAGCGAGGCCAAGAAAGATCGAAAGAAGCATGGAAGTACTTGGAAGGACCTATTAAACAATTTTAAAGAATAGGTACGTTAAGGAGGCTAGTAGGAGTTAACTCGAAAAAGGCATATGTATCGAAAGAGGTGTGAAGAAATCTCGAAAAAGGCGTGAAGAAGACTCGAAGGAGGGGCGAAGAAGATTCTAAAGTAGCACGAAAAGATACGATAGAGGTAGAAAAATGCTCGAAGATGGCGTGGAGAGAAATATCTCCGACGAATTTCAAAAACCTCCAAAAATTTTCTAATGGACTAAATAAAAGCTTCGAAATATTTACAAATGTTTGGGATTTTCTTAAATATCCCTGAGGAACCTTTTATGAATCCCGGGAGAATACCTACAGAATGTCTGAAGAATGAGGAATCTGTGAGAGAAAATGATAAAGAATCTCTGAAGACACTCTGTAGAATGTTTAAAGAAATTGTGGAGACACTGAAAAATCTTTTAATATCTGCAGAATCTAACGAATCTCCGAAAAATTTTAAAAATCTTTGAAGAGTTTCTTAGGAATCTTTACACGATCTTCATATTTTCTTAAATATCTCTAAGGAACCGAGGAAGAATCTCTGCAGAATATCTGAAAAATCTGAAAATTGAAGAATCTTTGCGGAATTTTGGACACTTTTTGAAGGATTTGTTAAGATTCTCCAAAAAAATCGATAAAATCCTTGAGGAATTTCTGAAGAAATTTTGAAGAATATCTGCGGAATTTCTAACGAATCTCCGAGGAATTTCAAAAATCTCCGAGTATTCTGTAAGGAAGAATACTTTTTTGGAATTTTTAAACCTGACGAATGCCTTAACGATTTTTTAAGAAGTTGCAGAATTTTTGAAAAAATATATGCAGAATCCCTAATGATTCTCCGAAAATTCTCTAAAGAATATCTGAAAAATCTCTTAGAAGACTGATAAATGTTTCAAGAGTATCTGTAGAAACCCTCAAGAATCTTTGAAGATTTTCTAAAAATCCGGAGTTTTGAAGAATTCTTGACGAATCTTTGAGAGATTATTTCCTGTACATTTTTTGTACGTTCTGTGGATATTTTTCTGGTTCTATCTAATCTTCGCCTGTTTTCCATGCTGTATTGTTGTATGTTCTCTGTACATTCTATGTACGTTTTCTCGCTACATTTGTCTATTAGAGTAAACTAAGGAACCATTGTATCTTTAAAGGTTTAGAAGCTAGCTTAACACGTTCAGAGCGCGAATGTCCTAATTCGGATATCGAACGTACGTATAATTTAAAATAATCTGTTGTGTAACGTGATAAAGTCGACCGACTTCCAATGTACCGCGGGCGTTCCAAAGTTACATAGAAAAACAGAGAAACGTCAAGAAGTTCGCAGTACTAAAACTGTACGTGCTCGTGATTACCAAGCGCTCAATTACATTTACACTTCCCCCGTGAGCTTTTATGTAACAATAACCCGCTACGCTCGGCACAAAGCGTTTGTCGACCTACGATTTAATTAAAAAATACAATAACGCTGGAAAAAGGGAAACGAGGAAACGTTTCTAAGGCGCGCTCTTAATTTAAATTCTCGCAATTACGGTGCCACTTACACAATGGTTGCCATTTTGAATTTGAAGGTTATCGTTCGGCCCTCTAATTAATCGCCGCTGGTGTAATGGAGAATCAATTAGGGGTAGTTAATAGTGGTTATTGACGCGGTGTAATTATGTATAAACTATGCAAGAATATCGAGCATTCCCAAGCGTATGGAATTTAAGCGGAATGGTTTGAAAAAAAAAATGGAAGACGTTGTATGTACATTTTTCGGACATTAAGTATAGTATTTCTACACTACCTCCTACGTGCTTTGTAGATTCCCTTATAGATCTTCCCTTTGCACTCTCCGTAGAGCCGACTTCTTTGAAATGATTTTAGAAGCCCATAATCCAGGACCAATTTTCTGTAAAAGTGTCTTTTGGCGATGAGTCAATCGAAATTTAAATAAGAACCTATACTCGTATGTCGGCGTTATAGAATTCAATACCTTGATATTCAGGGCGTCGTAATATGAAGTGACATCAATATCGTAACACATTCTGTAAAATTGTTCATTATTAAACTTCCGAAGGTATTTTCGTGTCTAAAAATATGAGATATCGATTTTCGGGATGAGACGCTAAAGGGGGAAGACGTTATCGTCAATGTAATAATTCATGGGACGTTGATAAAGGGCTAAAGTTGGACGAAAAGAACGATTCGACGCATTAACTCTCTATTCCGCTGTCGCTTTTCGCCTTTAAGCATTAGTGTTTCGCCGCAATTGGTAAGAATGCGTAAATTCGTTGTAGATATCGATCTAATTATGATAACGTAATACTGGACGGGTACATTTATTAAGGGGTGCTGAAAGCCGTACCAAAAAAGCTTGGAGGGAAATTAATTCGTACAGACAAAACTATGAAATCACATTTTATTGTACGAAATGAGCTCCTTCGGCGCAGTGTAGAAGAAAAATTAGCATTCTTGCCTACCAAGACATCAGGATGGCCGAAAGGAAATTTACCGTATTTGTAAGGCAAGAATGAGACATCATAATTATAGAATTTCCCTCTAAGGCATATTTCTCTTATGGTATCAGTATCTCGTATTGTGTTCTCCGGATAATCAATTCTCTTATTACATGCATGGATTGAAATATTAAAAAAATGGGTAATTTTCATTGGCCGTTATATTCTCCTGAAACAGTTTTCTTTTCTGATATACATTTATCGTATTAAAAACATTGTATAAAGAGGAAAACAAGCGAAATTCATTTGCAGATAAACTTTCTCGCTTAAATTAATTATTTATTAAGGTCACAGATAACCGAGATTGTACAAAGTTGAATAACAAGCGCAATTCGAGGTTATTTTTCCGATACAAATTTGTCTCTTAAAAATTATTGAATGAGAGAAACCGATTGAAGGGGAAATATTCCTTTTGAACCACAGAAATACAAGAAGGTGGAAAATTAATAAACCTGGTTCTCGTGACTCAAATTTTTCTCCTAAAATTATTGCATCAGGATAACAGAGGGGATGCAAGAAGATAAAATATTGATCAACGGGCATCTCTTACCTGTTCATGGCCGCTTAATAGGCTCGAACGGGGCGCCTAACATTTCAAAGGAAGCGTTAAAACGGACTCTAAATAGGTAGAAAAAGGACTCGATGGGGACGGAAAAATGCTAGACGATGTAAAGACTCGTAAATAAATCTCGACAGACGGGACGAGGCCTCGAACGGCAAAAAAATCTCCAAAGGGGTGTTTAGTGAGTCCGAAAGAAAAGCGAAGAATAGGCTGGCACGAGATGGATTCTTCCTGCACAACGTCAATATAGAAGAGAAGTTTTACCCTTGCATTCCTTACCTACCTACACATCAGGATGCTCGGCATTTGCCGTATTTGTAAAGGCAAGAAAAAGGCGAGCACACATCATAATATTATAGAAATGAACATTGTGTCCTTCTAATACAAATGTCTCTTATCGTGTAAATATGAGCGGTTGTCAGGATCACAGAAATGATCCCTTCTCGCATATGTCGAATTTTTTTTCTGGCCTCAAAAAAGGCAGTGTATAACCTTCCTTTTTTACCAAAAATCGACTACACCAAAATTTCTCGGGAAAACACTTTTTCTTATTAATTTGGATGCGTAGAATCCAAATCAATTCGTACTTTTTCGATCAGACTTCTCAATCAAAGGTTATAGACTAGAAACCAATGTCGAAAAAAAATTCAAGGGGCTGTAACTTTTGAGCTAGTAGCCCACTCTTGGAACTGTTTGAAATTATGGATTCTACAGGCAACATTTTATAAGAAAATGTTTTTTCCCGGTCGATCTGAGACAATTTTTTTTTCTGGCCTCAAAAAAAGGCAGTGTATAACATTCCCTTTTCACCAAAAAACGACTACACCAAAATTTCTCGGGAAAACACTTTTTCTTATTAATTTTGGTGCGTAGAATCCAAAACGATTCGTACTTTTTCGATTAGACTTCTCAATCAAAAGTTATGGACTAAAAACCAATCTCGAAAGAAGATTCAAAGGGCTATAAATTTTGATCTAGTAGCACAATCTTGGAACTGTTTGAAATTATGGATTCTACAGGCAACATTTTATAAGAAAATGTTTTTTCCCGGTCGATCTGAGACAATTTTCTTTCTGGCCTCAAAAAAGGGCAGTGTATAACCTTCCTTGTTTACCAAAAATCGACTACACCAAAATTTCTCGGGAAATAACTTTTTTTTATTAATTTGTGTGCGTAGAATCCAAATTAATTTGTACTTATTCGATCAGACTTCTCAATCAAAGGTTATAGACTAGAAACCAATTTCGAAAAAAAACTCAAAGGGCTGTAACTTTTGAACTAGTAGCCCAATCTTGGAACTGTTTGAAATTATGGATTCTACAGGCCACATTCTATAAGAAAATTTTTTTTCCCGGTCGATCTGAGACAATTTTTTTTTCGGGGCTCAAAAAAAGGCAGTGTATAACCTTCCTTTTTTACCAAAAATCGACTACACCAACATTTCTCGGGAAACACCTTTTCTTATTAATTTTGGTGCGTAGAATCCAAAACAATTCGTACTTTTTCGATCAGACTTCTCAATCAAAAGTTATAGACTAGAAACTAATTTCGAAAAAAAATTCAAAGGGCTGTAACTTTTGAACTAGTAGCCCAATCTTGGAACTGTTTGAAATTATGGATTCTTCAGGCCACATTTTATAAGAAAATGTTTTTTCCCGGTCGATCTGAGACAATTTTTTTTTTGGCCTCAAAAAAAGGCAGTGTATAACCTTCCTTTTTACCAAAAATCGACTACACCAAAATTTCTCGGAAAAACACTTTTTCTTATTAATTTTGGTGCGTAGAATCCAGAACGATTCGTGCTTTTTCGATTAGACTTCTCAAGCAAAAGTTATGGACTAGAAACCAATTTCGAAAAAAAATTTAAAGGGCTGTAACTTTTGAACTAATAGCGCAATCTTGGAACTGTTTGAAATTATGGATTCTACAGGTCACATTCTATAAGAAAATTATTTTTCCGGGTCGATCTGAGACAATTTTTTTTTTGGCCTCAAAAAAAGGCAGTGTATAACCTTCCTTTTTTACCAAAAATCGACTGCACCAAAATTTCTCGGGAAAACACTTTTTCTTGTTAATTTTGGTGCGCTTAAAACAAACAAGAAACCCCACCCATCTTCGAGCTCACTTAAATTGAATAAACACCCTGTACATTAATCTCAAATGAAAGCTCCCACACCTATCGAAAATTCCGCTGTATCAAAAACTATAAGGCGTAAGTTGGATTAATATAAGGAGTGTTAATCCAACTTACGCCATATTATAGTTTGGATACGGCGGAATTGTCGAGCACCCCGTTAATGAATTATAAAACGAGCCCTAACGCGCAAACAGAATCACATTCATTAAGCTAAAAGAAAATTCCTTTTAATGCGATTGCACAACTTTCAATGCCTAAGAATGTGCTTCATTGAATTTACGTGAAATTACTGCACATCTACACAATGAAAACATCTCGTACGCACAACTTACAGTAAAAAACAAATACAGTCCGTCCCCGAACTGACACATATCCATACAATTATTGCGCAAATTTAAACAAAGGGACTCCCAATTCAAATTTATGAAACAAACACCATTATAAATTGACAGACAAACAAAGTGTTTATTAAAAGAAAAACTATTGAAGCGATTTTTATCAAACTAATATTGAATTGTCATTTATGTATGTGTAAGTAGAAATACGTTAAAAAATAGTTATTTGTTTCATTAGTACAAAAAATGTCAGTTTTCGGGACGAGGAAGATAGTTGCTGGACGACGCGTTAGCGGAGTCCAGCAACCTTCCGAGTCCCGAAAACGCATTTTTTGTACGAATAAAACATAAAATTTTTTCTCCAACCCCTTTTACTTCAAATTATATTCGAATTTAGATTCAGTCACAGTTTCACTACTAGTATAAGAACTTCTGCTTTCTTGTCCTCACGTGTCATGCCACTCTAGTTTTTAAGTTAACTTATAACCTTTCGTTCTTACTTCTTACTTCTCACCTCTCGCGACTTTGTAGGGAGCAAATCTTGAGGTAGCATGTTCTGCCGTTTCTATAATCTCTGGCGGAGTGCAATCCATGTCGCTATCAGTTTCAGTCATTTTATTGTATACACAATTAATATTGTTATATTTTGTATTGAAATAAAAAAAACTTACCATACAGTTTTTTAATTAAAATTAATTGCAATTAACTTTTTCAAATTTTGAATTCAAAATGACAGATATAGTGCAATGGGTCTGAAGTAGATGGCGTTACGCGCGACGGCGGGTTGTATACGTATTAAAATTACGTTCACGGAATATGTAAATTACGTTACACATGGTTTAAAAAAAATAGCGAGCGTAAATTATTTTCAATACATGTACATACGTATAGGTAACATCATTATCTGCATTGAATATGCAAAAATATTTGATTTGTATGTATAGAAATATCTTACAACCTCCAATGTAAAACGATGTCAATGTGACATATCTCCGTGATTGTAATTTTTTAATTGGCCAACTTTCAAGGTCAATTTCTTTTTGGTAGTAGGACCAAAAGTATCCACTTTTTGTACAGTTGCCATGGTGAAAGCGATTAATCCGCAAAACGTCAATTTTAGGTACCGAACACTGTCACAAAATAGCGTCTTATTCAGGTGGTTGGAGAAAAACACCATTTATCAGGTACATTAGAGAAAGTGAAGATGTAAATTATTTTTGTAGTACATTTCTCGTCACCTTTGGTTCGTTATTTTCTTTGTTATAGATTGCTTATTGCTATAATTATTGGTTTCACCGACGGAGGTCGTGCAAAGGTGTCTTTTTTTTAATTTCTCTTAGCGCACGCAGTCTCCCTTGTGCATAGGCGCCATTAGAGTTACTCGACAGATTTTTCAGCCTTTTTTTTGGGGATTTTTATTGGTGCTGTATTAAGTTTAGTGAAGTTCTTCGTTTGTTATCTTTGGATTCAATATTGCGCAAGGAAGATTCATCTTATCAAACCAAGAACGACGCTAGATGAGTTTCTACCTTACCGGCAGATCCAAGTGAAATTAATCACCATGATACCAAAATCTTGTAGGTTTCAAAGTGACAAAGCACAAAATCCTTAAGTTTTTGGAAGTCTTGAAAGAAGCCATTGGTGCATTGAAAAATTGAAACCATGAAACCTTTCAAGCATTTAAACCTGGACATGTCTATTTGTAGCCTTGCGGACTTGAAACGTTTGGTTTATTGAATCGTTTTGACCTTTTTGGGATTGAAAACCCTGAAGGTTTGGTCGCAGCCTTGACTTGCGTAAGACCTATAGCTTGAACTATTTTGGGGATCAGCGCACGCGTCCCAACTGTTTTCCACCTTCTAAAACTGAGGCATTGTTTCAATATTCATAAGACCGGGTCTTAATCCATTTTCGTATTTCAGCACCCGCGAATCCCTCTGCCATATCATTGTTTATTAATTTAAAACCATACTTTGTTTCCGTGCCTCGTATATGTTTTTGTGTCCAATATGCGATCAATACCAGGCCTTATGTATTTTTAATGAGCGGACACTTACAGATAATAAACGTAGAATAGAAGCGTAAATAATTAATTAGTCCATTTGCGATGACAACACAATAACCTAATGACACAGTAATCTGGGCCTTTAGCGGCGTAGTTCTCCTTTCGAGATAACTCCACGTTCTTGGAGAGGCGATTATCATGGAAACGACCGAGAAAAAAAAATGCGAGAGATCGATGAAAGAGTGTATAAGGTAAACTAGACGCTTGCGAAAAAAAGGGGCGTTTAGGGTTTCCGTAACTAATAGACGGACTTCTGAGTGGTGGCGTCGGAGAGTAATTTCGAAGTTATCCCTCTAATGGAAGTTGTAAAACACGGATCAATCCTCGTGAACTAATAATAATCGAATGGAAGCCTTCGTTTATTTACATATTCAAATCACGACCAGAATATTAGACCTACATACTCTCAAAGCTGCAGTTTCGCAAGATGCAAACTATTCCCTTGGAATTCCAGATCATTTCAGAATACTGAATTACAATGTAGGGATTCTGATACCAGGAATTTTGTAATTTTGGAATTGGCAGACGTTAGGGTACTCCTAAAGGCTCACGAGACCTCTTTTAACATTCTACAGAGCACTTACAGGCTCAACATGGCTTTTTAAGGGTGTCAAAGGAAAAGGAGCGAAACGTGGTGTCGCAACAGAAACAAAAAAAAATCGATTCGCTTATTGGGTGAAACAGAGTAACATTCGATGGCGCCCAACTGAAAACGTTTCCATATAACTTTCCATATACTGGATATGCCAATGAACCTACCGTCTGTATTGGGGAGGGGGGGGGGGGGCACCGGTGGTCCATCTACCGAAGTCCTTGTTAACAGAGGATAAAGACTTCTAGGTCAAACGTTTTGTGAGAGGAAATGTTAATGGGGGGGGGGGGGTCTTGGAGTTACGGAAACCCCCCAGGTAACACATGCCCCCAGCTCCACCAAAGTAAAATGCCTCCGGGCCCCCACCCCCGGTGCTCGATTCACCGAAGTGCCTACTTCTTAAAAGGGGAGGGTATGACAATTTTTCTCCCCAAAAAATGATGAGGCTAGGATAAACGTTCTGTGGAAAAAACGTTACTGGAGGGTATCTAATACCCCCAGCCCTTTGATAATCCCTACCAAAGAAAACTCGAAAACCGTTTTCATGCATCCCTTAGTAGTTCAGGACCTTTATCGTACCTTCTTGGATGTCAATAGAACTAACGTGTGCACTGGGGGGTATCATACCCCCCAAACCCCCCGAAATACTTCTAAAAGAAGAGGATATCACAATTTTGTGCCAAACAAAAATATGAAATTTTTAGGCTGAACGTTTTGCAGAAGAAAATGTTACCGGGTGGTCTTGGGAGGATGAACCCCCCCCCCCCCAGGTAACACATACCCTCAGCAAATGAAAGTTCAGTGACGCCCAGCAAAAAAAACTCGAAAACTATTTCCATATAGCCTTCAGTAGCTCAGCGCTGTCTGTACCATACTACTAGATGTGTCAATGAAACTAATGTGTGTACGGGGGAGGCCGGGGGTTCACACCCCCACCGATCCGGTGCTACATCTTCCGAGGTACTTCTTAAAAAAATGGATATGACATTTTCTCCCCAAAGAAATTATGAGACCAAACATTTCGTAGAAGAAAAGGTTACCGGGGATGGGGGGTGGGGGGTAATAGAATACCCACCTATCACATTTCCCTAGCAAAGTAAAATTCGATAACGCCCATCAAAGTGGAACCGTTTCCCTATAAAGTTCAGTAGCTCAATGCATTCTGTAACTTACTAAATGCGCTAATGAAACTAAGGTGCGTGTCTAGAGAGGGAGGGGGGGGAGGGTTCATACCCCCCAGGCCCATGGGTGCGAGCTACATGCTTCTTAACTCGAAAACCATTTCCATATATCTCTCAATAATTCAGCTTTTTCTGACTGAAACTAATGTGGTTACAGGAACGGGGGGAGGGGGGGGGGGGAGACTTCATATCCCGCATGACTCTAACAAAGGAAAATTCGGTGACTCCTACCTAAAAGAAACTCCAAAACCGTAGCCACATGGCTCTCAATAATTCAGTACTTTTTAATTACGAGACCAAACATTTTGTATAAGAAAAAGTTACCGGGGGTGGGTGGTGGGGGGTTATAGAATACCCGCCTATCAAATTCCCCTAGGAAAGTAAAATTCGATAACGCCTTTCAAAGTGAAACCGTTTCCCTGTAGTTCAGTAGCTCAATGTATTCTGTAACTTACTAAATGCGCTAATGAAACTAATGTGTGTCTGGAGGGGGGGGGGGGGGTTCATACCCCCAGACCCACAGGTGCGTGCTACATACTCCGAAGTACTTCCTAACTCGAAAACCGTTTCCATATAGCCCTCAATAATTCAGTACTTTCTGACTGAAACTAATGTGCTTACATGACGGGGGGGGCTTCATACCCTGAATGGCAAAGGGAAATTCGATTACTCGTACCTAAAAGAAACTCCAAAACCGTAGCCACATGGCTCTCAATATTTCAGTACTTTTTAATGACGAGACCAAACAGTTTGTAGAAGAAAAGATTGCCGGGGGTGGGGGGGGGGGGTATCAAATACCCACCTATCACATTCCCTTAGCTAAGTAAAATTCGATAACGCTCATCTAAGTGAAACCGTTTCCTTATAAAGTTCAGTAGCTCAATGCATTCTGTAACTTACTAAATGCGCTAATGAAACTAATGTGTGTGTGTCTGGACGGGGGAGGGTTACATACCCCCCAGATCCACAGTTGCATGCTACATACTCCGAAGTACTTCCTAACTCGAAAACCGTTTCCATATAGCTTTCAATCATTCAGTACTGACTGGGGGGGATTTCATACCCCGTATGACTCTAACAAAAGAAAATTCGGTGACTCCTACCTAAAGGAAACTCCAAAACCGTAGCCATATGCCTCTCAATAATTCAGAACTTTTTAATTTTTTAATTACGAGACCAAACATTTTGTATAAGAAAAGGTTGCCGGGGTTGGGGGGTGGGGGGTTGTAGAAAACCCACCTATCACATTCCTCGAGGAAAGTAAAATTCGATAATGCCCATCAAAGTGAAACTGTTTCCCTATAAAGTTCAGTAGCTCAATGCATTATGTAGCTTACTAAATGCACTAATGAAACTGATGTGTGTGTCTGGAGGGTGGGGGGTGCAAACCCCCCAGACCCACAGGTGCGTGCTACATACTCCTAATTCGAAAACCGTTTCCATATAGCTCTCAATAGTTCAGTACTTTTTCTTACTGAAACTAAAGTGGATACAGTGAGGGGGGGGGGGGATTTCATACCCCGCATGACTCTAACAAAGGAAAATTCGGTGACTCCTACCTAAAAAAAAACTTCAAAGCCGTTGCCACATGGCTTTCAATAATTCAGTATTTTCTCTGACACCTTACGAGATATGCCAATCAAACTAACGTGTGTACTGGGGGGGGGGGGGGGGGGGGAGTAAAAGTAAAATTCGATAACATCCATCAAATAGAAAGTCGAAAACCGTTTCCCTATGACGTTTAGTAGTTCAATACTTTCTGTACCTTCCGAGATATTGCAATAAAACTAATGGGGGGAGAGGGGTATATGCCGCCCATGACGCCAGCAAAGGAAAATTCGGTGACGCCCTGCAAAAAGAAACTGGAAAAGCGTTTCCATATGACCATCAATAATTCAGTAGTTTCTCAGGTATCTTACTGGACCTGTCCATGGAACTAACGTGTGTACTGGGGGGTGTTGGAGCCCCCTAGAACCGCCGGTGCTCCATCATACGAAGTAGAGGGAAGAGAGAGGATATGACAATGGTTTCCCTAAAAAATCATGCTAAATGTTTTGTGAAAAAATATGTAACCGGCGGGAGGGGGGGGGGGGACATATATCTCCAGTAAAGTACATTTCGAGGACGCCGAGCAAAAAGAACCTCGAAATCCATACGCCCCCCCCCCTCCCCGGCTGCATCCTCCAAAGTACTTGCCAAAGTAAAAGAAAATGCTGCGGGGGTTCTGGGGGCATAGCATATAGGTACCCTCCTGCAGTGTAAAATTAGAATGAGGAGCCGAAATAGTATGCCGGAGAAATGGCAAAATATCAACAATCTGAGGACACGTAAACAGCAGCTACTTTCAAAAGAGTGAAGAAGTCAGTAGTATGCAGACACAATCCCCACCACTTGCCTTATCCCCACCTCTTGCCTTTTGGAAACTCATTCCCTAAGTAGTTTTGAGTTCGGAGTATCCGCTATCGAAGCGGAGCGAGAATTCCTTACCAAGACCATTCAATGCAACTTAATTCCCTAATTAATGTTCGTAATTAATTTTTTCATTTACCATCAATTCTTCTTTACCCAATTTCTGAAAGTTCTAAAGGCATAAAGTCCTGAAATGAGATCGTAAGAGGTAACTTGGTTATAATTATAAACGTTTGTACTTCTGTACTTTCACTATGCATTGAAGACATCACTCACCGCGGACTTATACTATTTATCACGTCTACATCGATGTTGAGACTGAAACTCAGCACAATTCAAGTTGCTGACGTAGCAAACAAAAATCTAGATAATTCTCGAAACAACATACCCTACTCCATTTATCGTCGGTGACTAATCCTTTATCAACTTGATGGCGCCTTGATGTCGCTCTAGAAAATCTCGATTTTTATTCGTGTGTCTGACTTTGCTCCTATACTACGTACCGACTCCAGATTTTCGTCATACGTACAACCGAATGCAATTTTGATTAGTACTGTTTCCGACGAACTATTTGAATAGGATCTCTTGGACCTTTAAGAAACTGAGTTGGTTTTCCTTAAACTCTCTCATAAATGGACTGCACCTACAGACCCTTACAAATCGTAACGGGTTACCAAAGCTCAGATGCCAAATACCATTATAGGTTATTAAGAGCCCTTAAGGGGCCTATTAGAGGTTGTAATAATCATTCTTGTGTCGCTGGTTTTGTAAAGAACACCTCTTGATGGCAATGTTTTGCCTTTAAAAGTGTCTATAGATTTATTTGGTTGGGAAAACGTCACACGGTTTTGCCTGAGTACCTCGAGGGTGAGTTTTACGGATTTCTACGGTCAAAAGCTGGGGGTTGGCGCAAGAAATTTATTGTTATTTTCACTGAGAAGGGCGTGGAAACATAAAAACGTGATCTATAAAGGGTGTATTTACTTTGAAGTTGAGGATGCTCATCTCACGAGGGTTCTCAAAGGATGATCCGTGACAAAAACGCCCTTAAACCGGTGTGGTTCAAGTAAACCAATTATAATTTACTTCATTCGTTAGCGCTATAACGTACTTCGAGGGCGACCTTTTGTTTTCAGGATAACCGCTGAAGTGGAACATTCTTGGGAACTGAATGAAAGGGTATCCGTGCCCTTTTAGTGTATGACCACAGCCAGCTTGCCGGAAACGTAATATTTAATGCGCGCCCTTTCGCGCGCGTCTGGTTTCTGCCTGTGTATATCACAATTCCGGTCGCTAGGACATTGTTAATTATGTAGAAAAAGTGGAGATAATCCACAACAAACAGAAATACTCGATTACGCTTTTATATCGATTCTTTCCTTATCATACGCTATTGATTGAGTTTGGTAACACCACGCACAAGAGCGGCATGGAAGAGGAGCCTGATGACGACCCTAAGGATCGCGGCCGAAACCTTATCTGGAGACCTTACCGGTCCTCGAGTTTAATCCCTAGGAACGCACCAGAACATGATGCCTCGACGAAACTGTACACACGAAACCGGCCGTTTCCAATGGAACGAGACGCGTCGCTCCCTTGTCCCGGCACGTGGAATACTAACAACGGTTTCGCATGGAACTCGGGGCGTGCGCCTGCGGATATCAGGAAAGAATGATACCTATCCGTTATGGAAATTAAGCATCCACTTCTATTTGTACGCCGACTTTGATTATACTTTGGCGAAGAGGAAATCTAGCGGAAGATATCTTTTAGAATAATTCCATTTATTTCACGTCCTCCTTGACACTCTGTTTTGTATTTACGACGAAGTTGGATCTCTATTGCTTCCGAACTTTTGGGGAAGTCTACTCTGTAATATTCAAATTGAATTCTTGTCTAAACTAAAATTGAGTTTTGGAATACGCGGTTTGTGTTTGTTGTTTAGATCCACCCCCGGCAGTATTTTGAAGACGCTCTGTTCTGCTAAAAACCAAATAACGTTTGGAGCAGGATAAATAAATGTACGCTGTCGACTCCACGTCAAGCGAGGCAAACTTTTGAATTAAACAGGCATAATTGTCTGGAGCTTTATGGGGAAGTAACCGAAACCATCCCCACTCCCCGAGACTTCAAGAAAGTTCGAGGAATGGAATGGCGATTTATTTTTAAGGCACAAAGCGCATTGTTGAGCTTGTGGGAACACGAACTCTGGATTAAAAGAAACTTGGGAAGAACTTGATGACTTTTAGAACGGTTCATGAGGGAATTGCGTGCAGCTTTCGGGAGACAGCTTAAAGAGTTACAAAAAAGGTAGAAACGGATGGGGATGAAAACTTGACGCTATGTAAATTATCAGAACAGTGTTGCCGTTGAGACGCTACTAGCAGCGGTTAGTTTGGGTACATTTTTTGTTGAAGTTTTTTTTTGGAAATGTGGAAATGAGATTTGATGATCATATTGAGCTGAGAGGTGTTGTGATTTTTGGCTGTCGAACTAAAAAAGATATGTCGTATGTCAATTAAACTTAAGCTTCAATCGCCTACCAACCTGCATCTATCTCCATCTCTTCTTCAAAGATTAGTCTCACATTGGATAAGTTCGTATGTTCAATAACAAAATATTGCATGCCATTTTCCAAAGCTCGTCCAGCTCTAGAACCGTTCAAAGATCTCCTGCGTATTCTAGTCTATGCCCTTTCCAATGCATTTCAAATGCTTCTCCAATCTTTGAAAAGTGGTCCAGCTCTAGTAATGAGAAAAACTGCAAAGATGTTCATAATTAGTCTGTTTACACAAAACCGTCTATGCCCTATCCCAAGCGTTCTTGGAGCTTTCCAAAGCTTTCTAGTCTAATCGAGTTTTGGAAGTGTCCATATGTTCAAAGAAGGTCAAGGTTCAATCCCCCAGTATGACGTTCCCTCCTAACCCTCTTAGAGCCCTTTGAGCTCTTATGGTTATTTTTGAATAAAGGTGATAGATTGTTCAATATCACTGTCGCTCTCAGGAGGGGGGGGGGAGTTCTATCTAAAATTTATTTTTAGCTTTGATCATTTTCCGAAAAGGACATCGATTTCACTTTCTTTTTCTTATATCATTTCCTTATTTTGTTATTTTTATGTTTTTATCTTTTTATTTTCTTATTTTCCTATTTTCCCATTTTCTTACCTTCTTACCTTCCCTGGTAGGTATTGTATTCTACCGAGTACTATGTTGCCCCATGGAATACTAGCCAGAGAAGGAGACATCCATGGCGTTTCCCTAAAAATGGTCAACAGAAAGTCAGGGGCGGGGCTTTAACAATTTTGGATGGGAATGTAGCTCTAGAGCCTGGGGCGATTTAGTGAGATAGATTGCATTTTCTGAAAAATGACCACCAGAACACAGAGGGCTCTAAAAATTTGAGGTAGAATGCAGTACCGGGGGGTCTGGGGAATACCCTCCAGGAAGTGAGAATAATAGCCTTTCTTTAAAAATGATCATGAAGGTACAGAAATTTCTAAAAGTGTTCGGAGAGAATGTCGTACCGGGAGATCTTACTTTCTTATTTTTCTATTTTCCCATTTTCCCATTTTCTTACCTTCTTACCTTCTTACCTTCATACCTTACCTCTTACCCTCGTACCCTCTTACCCTCTTACCCTCTTACCCTCTTACCCTCTTACTCTCTTACCCTCTTGCCCTCTTACCTTCTTACCTACTACCTTGTTACCTCCAATACCATCCATAAAGTGTAAAAAAGTTCCAGATCTCCTCACCTTTCTTACGCACCGCTGCATACGCACCTTTCAGAGCGTCTTCCAAAGCACTCAATATTGGTCCAACTACTTCAGGCGCTTGCCCAACCTTTGAACAGTATTCCAGGCTTAACAATGAGCAAAAATGCAAAGTTTTTCTGATCTTATTAGTACAAAACCGTCTATGTCCTATCGCGAGCGCTCTAGGAGTTTGTCAAAGCTTAGTCCAGCTCTGGAAATGTTTCTATGTTCAAAGAAGTTTAAGGTTTCTTATAGGTTTTTAAGAAAACGCTGTGTATTAGGCGCTTAAAAAAACTTTGATCGCTGACACATTTTTGGAACGGTCCATAAAGTTCATAGAAGGTATGGATAAAGACTGTATATGCTCACTCCAGAGCATTCCAGGCCCTTTGCAAATTGTTCAAAACTTGAACATAGTTTCAGAGTACAACGTTTTCCGTAACACAAAGCTTTTCCTTTCGTCCTTTTCCTGGCGATTTTCAAAACTTGTTGACCGCTTAAGGGTCCATAAGTTCAAAGAAGTATTCCGTTTTCCAAAGCTTTCTAGCACCAAACTCTTTCTGCGACTGGGTATTCCAGGCGATTTCAAAAACATTTATGGCTGGTACAGCTGTGGAACGGTTCATAAAGTTCCCGACACTTATGAAAATATGAGAAGCAGATATACACTTTCTTCCGTGTCTGTGATCCCTCCCCCCTTCGCCTACGCTTCAGAGCGTTTATGTGGTAAAACCCCCTGTGAGTTCTCGTGACCATAGTTATATGAGTAAAGACGGTCATCTGGCTTCCATAGCCCCAGACGTCTTCTCTCTTCTTCCCTGAAGGATATTCCATGGGGAAACGTAAAAAAGGAGAGGTTCATGGCCTTCCTTAAAAACGATGAACAGGGAGCGGAAGGCGTTAACAAGCTGAAAAACTTCATCAAAGCGTGGAAGGCTTGAGGGAGGCCGTAACTAGGGTGGGTTTTCCAGATCTCCCGGTAGGGCATTCTCTGCGATCCATTTTTGAGCTTTCTGTAAGTTCATGATCATTTTTAAACAAAGGCTATCATTCTCAGTATCTCTCATTCTGGAGAGTGTTCCCCAGACCCCCCGGTACTGCATTCTACCTCAAATTTTTAGAGCCCTCCGTGCTCTGGTAGTCTTCCAGAAAATACAATGGATCTCACTTTCTCCTTCTGGAGGGGGGGATTCCATACGCCCCAGGTCCTAAAGCTGCATTCCCTTCCAAATTGTTAAAACTCCTCCACGTTCTGATGACCATTTTTAGGGAAACGCCGTGGATTTCTTCTTCCCTGGCTAGTATTCCATGGGGGAACTCGGGAAGGGAAGACTGATGGGAAGGAGGAGCGTGGGAAAAGAAAGATTCATGGCATTTGCTGATGAGAGTCTCATACTAGCTAGTCACCTCCTGGACTTTTCGCTCGCATTTTTTCTGTACTTACATTGTTTTGTGTCTCCTTTTTGCTTCTCTTTTTTCGCCTTCTTCAGGCTTCCTTCACTCTTGAATTTTTGGCCTCCTTCATGTATCCTTCCACCAATCTTCCTCAATAAGTCCTTCTCATACATTACTTCGTCTTGCTCTTGCCCCATTTTAATCTTTCTCGTTCTTTCTTTATCTACTCTTCGCTCCACCCGTTTCATACGTTCCTTCTATCCTTCCCACCCTCTTCCACTCCCACATTTTTCCGTTCGAAGAAGTAGGAAAATGTGTTAACGAAATTGAGAAGAAAAGGTATGAGAGAGCGAAAAGACACTCTCCCTCTTTTTTTGTGTCTCCTTCCATTCTCTTTAATCTCTTGCAACTGCAACTTCCACAAGGACCAAATCGTGTCTACAGTAATCTTTGACTTTGATCCGGCACCACTGATACTGGATTATGAGAAACCTTTCTCCAATCCATCTTCTTCGCCCTCCTCCTTATATCTTCATTTTTGATCGGTAATAGGACCAGGCGTTTTTGCTTTTTATGCTTCTCTTTCACATTTCTTCAACTGTTTTAATTGATTTCTTCCTCATTACCTTTGATTTGTCCTCTGTAGCTTTCTGATTTAATCTCTTTTCGCTTCTTCTTTAACCTACTTCTGTTCTTACTATTCGTTTTCTCCTTCGCCTCTTTACTTTTTTCTACGTCTTTCCCTTTCTTTCTCTTTCGTTTTCCTCTTTCGATATGATGTCACTCAAATGGCGCTCCTCAATATCTGGTTAGATGATACATTGGTGCGGTGCTTTTGGCAAGGAAATTCAAAAAGATCTTTTCGACTTTCTCCCTGTCTCTTCTTTTCCTGCCTTCCCTGTAACACTTTTCCATCATTTGGTTCTTGCGCTTCTTCGTCCTTCTTCTTGTATTCCATGTTCCTTTCTACCAATGGCATTTGAGAAGAAGCGTACGTTACAGTTCCTCTCCCTTACGCACCCTCTTTACTCTCCTCGCTGTAGCAAGTTTGTTGCTTGTAACTCCTTTGCTCTTAGGCTCTCACATCGCCGGCTTCTTTGCAGTGCCAACCTAGCTTCTCTCTTCTTCTTCGTTCTGGTATTCTCATTCTTCTTTTTTTCTATTTTTCCTTCTCGTATTTGCCTCCTATCGTTGTATTCTCACCATGACATGTCCTTCTTTTACCTATGTCTTTTCGCTTTCTCATCCCTTTTCATCTCAATTTCTTCAATTTTCCTACTCCTTCTCACTTTACTGTTCATTTTCCACTCTTATCCACATCAGGTGGTCGCCAAAGTCAAAGGAGGGGCTAAGAGTATATAAAGAAAGAACCCGAAAGTTTATAGTGGGGTGTATGAGAAGGACTTATTGAGGAAGATTGGTGGTAGGATACATGAAGGAGGCGCCCGTTCCTCTAGGATAATAAAGGATAGATCACCGTTTATCCTACGTTTCTTCACCTTCCCTACCAGACCCCTCATGTGAAAGAAACGTTTTCCATAAGCTCGTCCTGAAAACAGGATTTTGCCTCTGGATCCGCTTCAAGATGGTGGCCGTGTCATCCGGGAACCGTTGGAACCGTCCTCTCTTTCAAGGAGCCTGCCCCATTACCGAACCCCCTTTGAGGCCCCGGCTTGTTGGTCCCCTCTGATCGTCTATACGATTCCCACGAGTAGTGCTAGAAATAAAGGGAAAATCAATAGTCTTGTTCAACAATGTTCATGAGCCCAAGGAAAATTCTAAAAGGGAAAACGTAGCACTGGGTGACGGGGGGAGGGGGGGGGGTCTTCCATACCCCCCATCTCGAGGGGCGATCACCCTCAACATTGTAAGATCCCTACGCACTCTGGTGATGATTCTTGAAGAAATGCCACCTTCCACTCCTTTTCTCTCTCCCATTCCATACCCATCGTACCCCCTTCTCCCTCAAAAGTGACATTAGACCGTGGAGGGGCTCTAGCTTTATTGGAAGAGTATGTAGCTCTGGGGTTTGGAGGGTATGGAATATCCTCCCCGCTCCAGAACGGGTAAGAAAGATTGATGGCCTCTTCTAAAATATTATCGTCAGAGCACAGAGGTCTTTGGGGTAGAACGAATTACCGGGGTGTTAGGGGGGTTTGGAATACCTCACAGTGAGAGCATGATAGCATATCTTGAATAATTACCGTGAGATCACAGAAGGCTCTGAAAGGGTTGGCAGAAAACGTCATACTCCCTTAACCCGCACTATGATGGTTATTTTTGAGGGAATGCCATCAACCTCACTTTTTCTCTGTCTCTTTTCCCCCCTGGGAGTAGTCCATGCCCCTTCCAGACTACCTGAATCCACGTTCTCCCTCAAAAATGTTATAATCTTTCGCGCTCTGACAATCCTTTTGCTACAATTTTCCACCATGCCAATATGCCATATATCTTTTCTTCCCTAGAATACCACCCAGTGCTACGTTCCCCTATGAAATACCAGCCAGGGAAGGAAAAATCGATGGCGTTTTCTAAAAAATGGTCATCAGGCCGCGGAGGAGATCTAACAATTCTGGAAGAGAATGTAGCTGCGGGGTATGGAGAGTTTGGGGTAGAACGCAGTTGGGGATCCATGGAAAGAGATAGCGAAATTGATGACCTTTCTTAAAAAATTACCATGAGAGTACAGATGGCTGTAAAAGGGTTGGGGGGAGAAAACGTCTTATTGGGGGATTTGTAAGACCCTCCCCCCTTTCTACGACACCTCACAACAGTATTAGGAGCTTCCGCGATCTGGTAGTTGAGCAAATGCCGCGAAACTGTTCTTTTCTGTCTTTCTCTCTCGCTCTCTCTCTCGCCCCTAGGAACTACATTCTCTCTCAAAAGTGTTAGAGCCTTTAGCGCTCCAACAACCATTTTTTAAGAAAAGGATACGAATCTCTCTTTTTTACGCTCCTCGATGCCATCAATCATTCCCTGGAGGGTATTGAAATCTATCCAGTGCTACGTTCCTCCATGGAAGAAATCGATAACTCTGGAGCCTGGTGGGTATGATCATGAAAACAAACCCAGGAGGCTCTAAAAAGATTTAGGAAGAATATCGTACCAGACGATCTGGAAAACCCATCCCAGTTATGGCCTGCCTCAACATTGTCTTCCACGCCCTCCTGGTGCCGCGTTCTACCCCGAATAAACGCTCATGGGAGCACGAATGGCTCTAAAGGGTTTCAAAAAGAGCGTTGGAAAGCGGGGGGGGGGGAGGTACAGAGAAAGAAAACTATCTGCTTCTCATATTTTCAGAAGTGCCGTGAACTTTATGGACCGTTCCAGAGTTGAATCAGCCATCAAAGTTTTTGAAAGTGCTAGGAATACCCTAAAAAGGGGGTCCGTTAACTTGGCCCCCCCACTGAGAGATTTCATAGTCGTATTATTTTGAAATGAATGCGCTCGTTATGCGCTCATATGCGCCACCGATAATAACTCTTGCGCCATTATCGTTTTTTATAAATCCGAAAAAACATTTGGGGGGGGCCAAGTGAACGTAGCCCTCCCCAGTACACATTTTGTCCCTTGTAACTAGGTCACCTGATAAATTTGGTTATGCGCTCAATTGCGCCACTTGAATTAAAGCTAGCGCCATTACGGTTAAGCCGTGACAAATTTTCAAAAAGTGGGGGGGCCAACTTAACGTTTTTAAAAGTTACTTTTTTTAACATCTTTTCATACGAAATTGTACTCTCAGGTATGCGCTGAAATGCGCCGTAAAAAGATATCTTTGCGCCATTATTGTTTTTTGGATATCCTTAAATATATTTGGGGGGGGGGCCAAGTGAACGGAATCCCCCATAACGCATTTTGCTACCGGTATTTGTGCCACTTGATACATCTGGTTATGAGCTCAATTGCGCCACTTGAATTAAAGCTAGCGCCATTACGGTTAAGCATTAAAAAAATTTTAAAAAGTGGGGGGGGCTAACTTAACGTTTTCAAAAGTTATTTCCGGAAGTTACGTTTTTTAACATGTTTTTTCTACCACATCGTACCTTTCATCATGCGCTAAATGCGCCGTAAACAAAAATCTTGGCGCCATTACAGTGTTTCAGAAACACTATACAGGGTGTTTTTTGGGAGCTTTAGTTAAACGATTCTGGGAAAGTAAAATAGGTAGGTTTTTAAAAATTTGTATTTAGGAGTTACTCCGAAGGCCGAATCGATGTAAAATATTATTTCAAAATGGACGCACTTCCGGAAATAACTTTTGAAAACGCTAAGTTAGACCCTCCACTTTTTAAAAATTTTTTATGGCTTAACCGTAATGGCGCTAGCTTTAATTCAAGTGGCGCAATTGAGCTCATAACCAGATGTATCAAGTGGCACAAATACCGGTAGCAAAATGCGTTATGGGGGATTCCGTTCACTTGGCCCCCCCCCCAAATATATTTAAGGATATCCAAAAAACAATAATGGCGCAAAGATATCTTTTTACGGCGCATTTCAGCGCATACCTGAGAGTACAATTTCGTATGAAAAGATGTTAAAAAAAAGTAACTTTTAAAAACGTTAAGTTGGCCCCCCCCCCCACTTTTTGAAAATTTGTCACGGCTTAACCGTAATGGCGGTAGCTTTAATTCAAGTGGCGCAATTGAGCGCATAACCAAATGTATCAGGTGACCTAGTTATAAGGGACAAAATACGTACTGGGGGGGGGGCTACGTTTACTTGGCCCCCCCAAATGTTTTTTCGGATTTCTAAAAACGATAATGGCGCAAGAGTTATTATCGGTGGCGCATATGAGCGCATAACGAGCGCATTCATTTCAAAATAATACGACTATGAAATCTCTCAGTGGGGGGGCCAAGTTAACGGACCCACAAAATTTTAACTGTAACCTCTGTTTATTTACTAAAGTTATTATGTTACATTTATATAAACAAATTTAAACTTGTTAAAGGCACTGACCGACATACATACGACACCCGAGGCAAGCATGACCTTATAGAAAATAAAAGTATTCATTCATATTGCAAAAATCGCCTTTTAATGCAGGAATTCGTTTTTTTAACAAACTCCCAGCAAGGGTCAAAAACTGCGAAACAGCTGTTAAATTTAAGAGAGAGCTAACACTCGTTTTATTACAAAAGTGTTTCTTTCCACTGGGAGAATTTGAAGCCTTCTGCCTTTAAATGTTGTACTGTCTTTCCATTTTGGTTTATACAGGGTGTCCCTAAAAGGTCTGTACAACGGGCTGCCAGGGGTTCTTGGTATCAAAATAGGACGATTTAACCCAACTTACCTCTATCCAAAAGTGCTTCGGTAAGGCGCTATCTACCGCCAAAGATTAAAAAAAAAAATCGTTATTTTTATTTTATCGGAAAATGGTTTTGCCGATTAAAATGAAATTCGGGATGTGAATGTCTAATGTAGAAAGGGTGATATCATCGTTTTGATTGTAGTTGCTATGTAGGTGGTAAAATGCTGACCATCCACATCTGAAGAGGTCTAAAACTTTTTAACTACTATTTTGACGGTTCTGAATTTTTAGACACTGATAGACAGTTTACTTGCAAGCATTTTTTGTCTCTTGATGAATATCGCCATCTGTGATGTTTTACGAAAAAAAAAATTTAGGCATGATGAATGGCATGCACCATACATGCGATTGTTCCTCAAAAATCATAAGTGCAAGCAAGAAGACGTCTTTCAACAGCCGCAAACGTTTGATGGTTTGGTACACGACGATTTGGAAACCTGTAAGTATACTCTCTGACGCATTGGCGACAATTTCCACGACAGTATCCAAACACTAATAGCATATCAGTTAACTCTGCGTTACTGTATTGAAAGGCCATATTACAATTTTAACAATGAAATTTTAAGTCTTCAAGCAAAACGTAAATTGTTAAAGTTTAAGAAACATCAAACCAAAATTACGCCACTCTAAGGTTTCACAGCCATCTTCTGATTTTTTGAGGAACAATCGCATGTATGGTGCATGCCATTCATCATGCCTAATTTTTTTTTTTTCGTAAACCATCACAGATAGCGATATTCATCAAGAGACAAAAAATGCTTGCAAGTAAACTGTCTATCAGTGTCTAAAAATTCAATACCGTCAAAATAGTAGTTAAAAAGTTTTAGACCTCTTCAGATGTGGATGGTCAGTATTTTACCACCTACATAGCAACTACAATCAAAACGATGATATCACAAAAACCCTTTTTACATTAGACATTCACATCCCGAATTTCATTTTAATCGGCAAAACCATTTTCCGATAAAATAAAAATAACGATTTTTTTTTAATCTTTGGCGGTAGATAGCGCCTTACCGAAGCATTTTTGGATAGAGGTAAGTTGGGTTAAATCGTCCTATTTTGATACCAAGAACCCCTGGTAGCGCGTTGTAGAGACCTTTTAGGGACACCCTGTATATCTGTACCTGTATCCTTTAACTTATTTGTCAATCCTGTACATGTTTGTTTTATACATACTATATGTATGTCTTTTTTACTGACTTGATCAATGCCACATACTTTGGTCTATGATCTAATAAAGTTTATTATTATTATTATTATTTTCATCGCGTAAAAATGAGTTCGTCTCTTTTAGGCTTTTAGATGTTTTTATAATGAATCCCGGATTATGCGTCCAGATTGCATTTATCGTATATAAAAGAGTAACGTTTCTTGAAGTTGTAAAATGTCTTCTGAAAGTACGATCTTTACATGAATTTTTATTGTACAAAACTAAATCTAAAATCAATAGTCATCAAATTAATGAACGTTCATTTGCTACACAGAGAACACTTCTTGCTTAGCCGACTAGTCATACGTCCTGCCTGATCCACTTCACCATTTTCGGTTGGCTGATTAGATGGAGGCGATCCTGAAATAGTCTTCGCATATTTTGATGGTAATGTTCAAATAGTACGGTAAAGGGTGCGATACTTCATATGGGCCAACGCCCTCATTCATTTACACTTTACAAATAAAAAATGAAAACACAGTATGTCATTGTCAGTTTTTTCATTTTACGTTGTGATGAAACTTGTTGTCTCATTTCGCTTCCCCATATTACGTCAGCTTACACATTTGTCACTATAGAAGCTTAAAATTGTATCCGAAAGCTCATAGATTATATAAGCTCTGCTACATCTCTGTTACTTTATTCTTACATTCTTACATTTTATTAATCTAAAAGGTATTAGAAGTTATAGTACGTTAACGAGGATGTGATTATAGTTCTTGATTGTTTTAGCGTTATTCAAAGGCCATTACAAATTAACTAAAAAAAAACGAACAAAAATAATATTCAATTTTGCGATTTAGGGGTGTAAATTTATAAACTTTATATTTTTTATGAAAAGTTAATTGGTATTCACGCTTCCAATAACCATAAATCACCCTAATCAATTCCAAAGTGTAAAAGCGCCTTACGAAATTGCCATGAAATTTATTGCCATGTATTTTTATGCAATAAATAATAAGAAGCGGTCTCGTTAACAGCGTACCTATCCAAAGCAAAACTTTCGAAACATTCTCCATCCTCCTTAACTAAAGAGCTCTACAAGGATTAGAACAAATGACGACCTCGACGTCGACGTAGTAATATTGTAGGTGACATCCCAGTAATGATATTTATGTATATTTTATGGTCATAAATATAATAATTGTGTGAGTTTAGGTAACACCCTAGAGATGTCTCATTTGTCTCATTGCTACGTAGATTACTTTCATTAGTGCAAGTCCCAGTTGCTTCATTTTTCTCTTGTGCTTCGGAATAAATGGCATGGCAACTTTGAGCCACGCTTGATTAAGCATTGAATGGTATATTGAAATCAACGTATAAAATGGAAACGATTTTACTGCGCAAAATTTATGGGAGTAGGTGGCGAGTTTGGAGTTTAAATTTTATTACGAGTAAAATTTTATCGTAAGCGTTACAGACAAATTCCATAGTTCGGAATTTTACGCATCAAATAAATGTTCATGGTAAGTGAATCTCAACGAGTAATTGAGTGACATATCATCAATTTGTACTTTTTGATGACGCTATTAAAGCTTGTATTTCATGCCGTTTTTGATATTTTCCCATTAGCTGCGGCTGAAAGCCGCTCAACGATTACGATACAGTTGTGCGCTTAGCATTAATCCTCTCCTTCCTTCGTTCATTCCACTCTTTCCTTTTCTCTCAATTATGAAGCTTACTTCTCCAAAAAGATTGGATACAAAATGTTAACCTTAGGGGTAACTGTAAATAAGAATACTTTCAGTTTTAAGATGCCACGGAATCTAAATCGTAAAGTTGATATAATTTAAATTAGGTATGTAGGAATACCAAAATGTCCATTTTTCTGCTACATTTTATAAATTCATGAGTGAACTTAGAGCTTGTAATTCCAGTCCCTTACGTTTTTCCGGCCCCACATAACTTTTTCACGATGAAATAGGTTTTCAAATTCCTTTCAAAGGATGCGTTACCTATTCAAAATGGTAAAACTGATTTTTCCCTCTTTTACAGCCCTTACTTATTCTCTTCTCTTTTACAGAGATTAAATTATATGTCACTTATCAGGTGTCCCCAAACGTGAATTGGGGTTTCCTGTTGAAAGATATATAAAATTTCTCGTAGATCAGAATTTTCATTCGCATTCCTGTTTAGGGCTATAGTAGCATTTTGGGGTAGGAATGTAAGGAAAATCGGAGAGTGCATACTCAACAAGTTACGAAAATAATCGTAAACGGTAACCATACAGAAGCCGCTATATTTTTTGGGACACGAGTAGTCGCTGCGGACTCATGGTCCGCAGGGGTTATATACGACCCTACAGGGTTAATTTGGAGACCAGACTTCGGCAACGCTGCGGTACTAAACTTCGCCCTTCATTTGAATGTTTTGGAATAAATCTTTTCTTTTTTTGAATAATAATTATTATTATTACTATAAAAAAATATTACAAAAAATATAGTAAGTAAACGCTTTTTACATTTTTGAAAGTTTATAATAATGTACATACTAAAAATAAATAAATTAACTCTAATAACTGTTTAAAATAACATAAAAAGTAAGCTTATTTTCATTTACCAAGAGGCCCTTTGGATACATCTAATACTTACGGAGCGGACTGTTAGCACTGATGTTTTATAAGGGCATTGTCAGAAGGCAACAAGAGCATGAGAGCGGTGGGGGTCTAAATAGTCGCGCAATTACAAAAAAATCAATCGTGCGGGTGCGGAGCGAGAGTCCGCACACGATCACTGTAGGGTAACAAAAATTGTATTTCCCCATTAATGCCTTTTATAAAAAAAATTAGTTACTTACCCCAGCCAAATTCGTTTTCGACCATTTAATAAAAATGATGACAAACCGTTATTTGCAACAGCACCTTCTGTTAACATTTCGAAAAATTCTGTTGCAACTAAGAAAGTGGGCTCTGGATTTGACATACACAATGTATTTCGACGTGGGGTTTCAATTCACTTGTGTAAGAGTTAAAACTTTAGAAACAGTGCCCCCCCCCCCCCAACAACAACCTTGGGGAAAACCCGCGGTCTGACTGCGGTAACACCTAATGGCGTGAGCTAGTATTCGGTTACCTTCCTGCACCTTAACATCGTTTTACTTTTGCCATTACTTCTTTCTCTTAAAGTTACGCGATTAGGGTGATAACTGTACATCTCTCTTTTCATATGCGAAACTGAAAAAGTAACGATTTTTCAAACATGACTTAGGATAACGTTATTATGTAAGTAAAAGTTTATTGTTTTACTGCTTGCTTGCTTACTTCTTCATGGCAAAATTTTGAAACAACAACGAATTTCAAAACTTCTTCCCAAAACTTAAAAACCACCTCGAATATCTTATTTTATCCAGCATCCAAGACCACGACTTGGGCAAACCCCAGAGCAATGACTGAGAAATCCCGACGCATATGACCTTGGGAAATCCCAGCACAATGACTTTGGGAAATCTCAGCCGCATGACCTCGGAAAATCCCAGGGCAGTGACCTTGGGAAATTGTGACGTCAACAAATTCAAGATGGCGCAGGGTGTCCCTTTTCTACTGTGATAATTGGTAAATTTATGTCTCTCCCATACCCATATCTCGTAATTCGTATTATATTATGGAATGTCGTTTATCTGTATAATACGAATAATATAATAATGTCTTTATTTGGGGATTTTACAAAAGAACAGATCCAACAAAAAAGTGAGAAAAAAAATAGTCTAAAGACGAAGAGGTTTTGATTCCACCCATCCCTATGATTCCGAACGACATACCACTCGACTTTTTTTCTTATTATTTATTTCAGTTCGAATTTAATATTCATAGCTAAAGATAGGAAAAAGTCTGTCGAGCAAACTAGTTATAAATAGTCAGTAATACCGTTGTGTAAAGAATCGATTTCTACTCTCAACGGTAATACTATCTTTGAACATTTGCAGTGTTGTGACAAATTCAAGTAGGAGTTGTGTATATGTTAATTACTTACGAATACTAATGATCTAATTAAAATTAAGCATACATTCGGAGGTGTCTATAAACCTATCTCCGGAATAAGTAGGTAATCCTATCTCACGTCATTCATCGAAAGTAAGAAAGTTATAAAAAGCAAGAAGTAAATAAATGTTTGAAAGGTATTTTGCTTCAGTAATCACTAACATTTATTTTATATTCAAAGCTTACATCAAACTATGTAAATTGCTCCCAAGAACTAACAAAGTGTGTAATAAACATTAAACTTTCCATGTGAAATAAGATAGAATCAGATCTCCTAGAATAGATAACACAGAGAGAGCAATTGTAATTACTAAGTACCTACTTAAAAGTTTTTGATTTGTTTTTGTATGATTAGGTACCTTGTTAAAGTTTAGAGTCATTGAATTCCTAAAATATTCTCCCTTCGGTTACAAAAGCGCTCTCCTCGGCGCTCTCTGTGTTATTATTTTATTAATGATATTATTTGCAAAGTTTAAGCCTAAATTTCAAAGTAGACATGATTGAGTTTATCTATCAAAAAGCGTACTCCTCAACATCAAATTTCTTCTGACATCTGTTCTAAATTTCTGGAATTTGAACTTTAAAGCGACATTCGCGGACATGTCTCATGAATGTTGAACGTAATCAATTTCCTTGAGGGTTTATAACTGAATAAATTCTTGCCTTCTAAATCCGTTTTTCAAATGTCACATTTAAAGTAGGACATTATGTGGAGCGGAACAATTTCATGTTGAAATAATTTAAATGCGCTTTTACGTGATCAATTGGGCACCCACTGCCCTTGTACCGAACAACTCCAATACTAATTCGAAATTACACATATAGCAATATTTGAGTATTAATTTTCTTCTTCATCATCATCACCGTCGAAAATTTGCAATTCAATATTATTATCGTTGTCAAGGACATTTGCTTCCAGATCTTCCAGAATTTCGGGGTCAAATGCACTGTCGTCATCGAGATCACTTTGATAGGGTGAAGCGTTAAGGCACGCTTGTCCATTACACTGGCCGCAAGCTATAGAACATTGCAACCCCGATTTCCTGCATCCACAGCGTGAACCACAACCATTCTTGCAGTTGCAAATTATTGTACTAAGCAATTCATTTGGACTTACGGTTAACCTTGAATTAGACTGTAAAGTGTAAACCACTAAGCGCCGCGCGCTCACCGTCATTTATCTCAATAACCCTTGAGTATACAGAAAAATGTTTGGGGTAAAAGTTGTAGATAATTTTATTCCCTACACTTTTTATAATAAGCACAAATGGCATTAAAACCATAGGAAACGAGATATTTGCAAAAAAAAACCATTTTTGAGACCTTTGACCTTGAATATCTTAAGACGCGGACATGAGATTTTATGTGACTTTTGAGACAACTTTCAGAATGACAAAATAAAGGTTTACACAAGTTTATAGCTTATTATCTTTCATTCCGAGGTGAAACACTAATATGACTGGACCAATATATTAATAGTGAATGTTAAAAAAAACAGCTCCAGTGGTGAAAGTAAAGCAATAGAGGCTTAGTAAATTAAGCAACTCCAACCGTCACATGAAACCTATAAGAAAACAAATAGTAAAGCAAAAGTCAAAGTAATAAAGCACAAAAAGAAGGCTACTAAAATATAATATATTTGAGATTAGAAAAGCAAAAGCCCAAGAATCAAGATTGGCTTTGAGAAATCTAGCAATAAAAAAAGAGAACAGCTGTATTTACTTCTAACCTGATCCAAATGTTATACACGTAATTAAATTCCTCTGCTGAATTGTCTGTTTTTTAACCATGTCTGGAATAGAATGGAATGGAATGGAATGGAATACTTTGTAGAAAAATGATAATATATAGCGTTCGTTTTTAACCTGAATAGGTAGGTATTTAGCAATTACAAATAGTACAAATAGTTTTTGCATCAAGCTCTATGCGCTGCTCCGCTGCTACGCTGCTACATACGGACGTTTTTGTACGCGTTCATGTACGTGTAGGTATACAAAAACGCGCATACAAAAACGTGCACGACGGTAATAGTGTATTACCATTGAATAAAAAAGTATTACCGTATATTACAGGCAAGTAGAAAAATTATACGAATTACGTATACCCATTGAATAAAAACACTATTTTTATTCAATGGTATACCGTAACTTAAAGGAGAAAAATCTCAATGGTTGCCAAGGGTCGTCGATTGCAGCCCCGATGGATGCATCACAAAACACGCTAGAAACGTAGTTTGTGCCAGATTATCTTTGCAAGTTTCAAAAGCATGGTCCAAGTCTGGTGTCCAATTTACGGGTTGATTGCCTCGAAGTTTAGACAAAACAGCATGAAGAGGAGCTTGAAGTAGTCCTTTCGCATCAGGTGGGCCAGAGAAGTGAGGGCAATGGGCGTTCCACAAGGGTCGGTTTTGGGACCTCTTTTGTTCATTATATACACTGCCACTCCCCAATTGCCCTAAATATGCAATGCAGCTTGTGTCTACAAGATCTGTTGGACGTGAGTTGGAAACGCTGCATCCAAATGGCACGCAAGAGGCTATCACGCACTGTAACACATCCCACCTCAAGGAGAGCAGGTGAAGGAATTCGGTAGCCAAGAGTAGACTATTGGGTGATATATGCGAGCGCCGGGCGAGCACGAATTGTGCCTCAACTTGAGCAAACCAGGGGGTCGGTTTTTCCTTCCAGAAAGGAGGTAATTTTACACCCATCCGATGAAGTTTTGGTGATGGCGTCGGTTTTGGGTTGGATTTATCGTGCTGTAGCCGTTGCTGTTCCTGTTGTTGCATTTGATGGATATGTTGCTGTAACGTTTCGTTTTGGTGCTTGAGTTGTTCCAATTGAGTTTGTAGAAACTCCGTGGCTTCCGAAGTATACACGTAACACCTTTATAAAATGCTACGCGTAAAATTCATCCTGACACGCACAAAAAAAATTACAACAATTCGAACCCAGAACAGCACCGCTAATGTCAATCACGTCGGGGTAACCACTTTGTGGCGGAGCAGGTACAGGTTAAATAATTCTCGACCACTAAATGTAAACCGAGAACGATTTTAGCGCATTTTCCAAGGAAGTCAGGTGCGCTTTTCCAGCAACTTTTTTGTCCGTCTGTCTGTCCGACCGTCTGTCCGTCCGTTCGTCCGAGGTCTTAACTACTCCTACAAATTTCAACATCTTTAGTTCCTTCTTTTTGAAAAATCTTGACGATTAATATGCGTATATAAACTTTCTTATTTATTAATATATTTCTGTTGAAATTTTAAACACAGACATTTCTAGTAAATGCAAACATATCGCATGTAGTAAAAATCAGATGTGCGCATGCGCAGATTGCGCAATGACAACTTTCTTTATTTATAAAGATCTCTCTTTAAAATTTTAACCATAGACGCTCCTAGTAAAAACAAACATATCGCATGTAGTAACAATCAGATGTGCGCATGCGCAGATTGCGCAATGACAACTTTCTCTATTTATAAAGATCTCTCTTTAAAATTTTAACCATAGACGCTCCTAGTAAAAACAAACATATCGCATATAGCATAAATTAAATCTGTGCATGCGCAAACGGTGCAACGTCAACTTTCTTGTTTATCAAGATACTTTCTAAAATTTTAACCATATATGCCTCTAGTACAGAACAACATAGCGCACATAGCTATCGCCTGTTAGAAAGTACCTACTGATCAATGCATGGAAAATGGACTGAACTCACTCGCCTTAGGGCGAAAATTTTTTTACTTGTTATTAGTTTAATGCTCTGTTTCACAAACAATGATTAAGGTTAATCAATGATTAAAAATATTAGAATGTTAGCTACCTTTGATTATAAGCTCATGCGTTTTCCCAGTCTAATATTTTTAATCATTAATTAACCTTAATCATCGGTTGTGAAACCGGGCATATAGGACTTATACAGAATTTCTATTCCTCCTCCACAAGACCTATTACAGTCGCCACCAATACATCAATAGTTAATGTCCAAGTGGCAACATTATGCGAGAGGTTTATTTTACACCATTGAATGGAAGGGTTACACGTACACATCTTAATCAAGTTAAATTAATGTTCAAATTATCTTGACATTTAAATTGTAGCATTGTTGCAAGAGCAACGCGTAGATAGCATTTTTGTAATAAAATTTATTCTGAAAATACAATGATGTACCTACTACTGTGTTTCATCGATCAAGTTTATTGTTAATTACTGAAACACGATTTAATTTTTCATGACAAAATAGCCTTAACAAAAGAATTGCCTTCGTTTCAGAAAAATTTAAATTTAATTACATTACATTCCCGAGAAAAAGTTTTCTGGAATTCACACAACCGCGTTTGAATGCAGCAACGCACATTTTAAAAACAGCTGGAAGCTTTTTGTTGTGACTTCGCTTCATTTCGAGCTAAGAAAAAAATGATTTTCTTTTTATTAATTTTGATTACAAATTTTCATTCCCTGGATTCGTCGTTCCCCTTAAAAGAGAATCATATTTCTTACAAACTCTTCAATATCTGCGTATTTCCAATAAGTCTCAAATTTGAGTGTCATATTTCTACATAAAATAATGTTTGTTGTATAACAAATTGCTGGAAGGATCTTATTTCAAACGATTTCGAACTCAATATTATACATTCCTCTTCAGATCAGCAGTTGTGATTGTACATTAATTATTCTCCATTTCACAAAAATTGAATAGCACGCGTGTAAGCGATTACTTACACTAAGGGCAATAATAATTAATACTGTCTTATTAAATCCAATATAATCCCTATTAGTTGTATTGCTTTCTTCAAACCAAAATAATAGGAATTATCTACAAGTAAATGCATTTATAACAGTTTTATTTGATACTGTAATGTAAGTACGTATACATTGTGTGCATACCACCGTACGTTCTACCAAAGAGGTACTCTTTGGTTCTACTTACGGTGGTATGCGCACCTCGACAGTGCTATCAGACAGTAACTAGCGCGAGAAACCTTGCTAGAGTATTCTCGCCTTTAGGTAGCGCTATGAAGTCTGCTGAACACAGTACACACCCAATGTTTAAAGGTCACCATTTTAAAACAGCTTGATCGAGTTCGGCCATTGACGAACTGAGCCGAGACCGACCTGATACGTGCACGGGCGGCTCCCCCCCCCCCGCCCTTCCTGGGCCGCGCGGCGGTGACAATCTTCTAATATTTACTGATACCTGACACGTAAATCGCACGGGAAGCGTCGCCCTTTGAGCTAAGTGCTAATCTGCCTAACCTTAATAAAACGTACCTAGCCTTCGAAATTTTGAACACTACCTTAGCCGTTCATGTATACAGGGTGACAATTTGAAACTTACCACCTCCCATATCTTAGTAAATAAACGAGGTATTTAAAAAAATCAAAATCCGTTTCCGTAATTCGGAGGGGGGCTCACAATGACATATTTGGCGACGCACCCCCTCCAACCCCCTGCGCCCCAGCCACCCCAGTTTTTAAATAGTAACCCTCCATGTGTGATACGTCGTTGAAAAGCTCTGAAAAAATGCTTTCCAACTATACCAAATAGCATTACATTTAGGTTAGTAATTATCGTTCAAATCAAAAAATAAACTAATATGATACATTTGAAATCTGTCGTATTTAAAACGCAACCGGCGAACATAGACGAACTAAGACAGAGAATAATTCAAGAATGTCGAAATATTGCAAAACCAACATTTGAAAAGGTTCGACAAGAGTTTGAGAATAGATTATAACTGACGATCAAAAATGAGTTGCTGTCGAGTCGGCTTTGGAAGTTCAAGTTAAATACGATTTTAGATGTAAACAAAAATTTCAAAAGGCGACTCGACAGCAACTCATTTTTAATCGCATAGTAATACTGTCTTACCAAGAACGGAAACCATTTTGAACATTTATTGAAATAAAAGCCAACTTTAGAAAATGTATCATATTAGTTTATTTTTTGATTTGAACGATAATTACCTAAATGTAATGCTATTTGGTGTGGTTGGAAAGCATTTTTTCAGAGCTTTCCAACGACGTATCACACATGGGGGGTCACTATTTAAGATTTAAAAGTTGTGGTGGCTGGGGCGAAGGGGGTATGAGGGGGTGCGTCGCCAACTATGTCATTGTGATTCACCCTCCGAATTACCGAAACGGATTTTGATTTTTTTAAATATCTTGTTTATTTACTAAGATATGGGGGGTGTTAAGTTTTCAAATTGTCACCCTGTATGTACTTAATTATTTTAGTTTTTAAACGGCTTGATCAAGTTCGACGATTGACGACCTAGACCGAGATATTGTACCCAACTCCCAAGTACCAGTCTGCTGAATTTCATTAAAACCAGGTGTCAAATTCTTGACAGAATAGCTTCCTAGCTGAGTTTTCTTTTATTAGGAGGACCTACCATCCAAATTTCGTTTTAATTGTCCCATAAATAAGAAAATTGCATTTCTGCGCATGCGCAACACGATTTTTGCGCATGAATTTTGTTTGCTTTTATTAAAGAGACTTACCATAGAAATTTCGTTTAAATTGCTTCAGAAACAAGATCGTTGCGTTTTGCACATATGCAACACAATTTGTTGACTTTGACAATTTTTTTCTCCGTTTTTTGATAATATAACCCGGCCCAATTTTTTGTAGGTTGTACACAGGAAAATAAGGTCTTCCAAATAATAGAATAAAAATTTTAGGTTGCTATTTGAAAAAAAAAGTTCGATGCCGTTACGGCGCTCCAAAATTTTTTTTCAAAAATCCGGTTATTTTTCTGTTCGGTATGCCTAAAACATAAATACAAAATTTCAACAAAATCCGTCGAGCCGTTTTCTCAGAAAATTGCCAACAAACGTACGTACGTACGTACATACAGACGGAAAAAATTTTATTCTTTCAAAGTTGCTTGAAATGGTCTAAAACGTCGACATTTGATGAAATTTTGAAATGTTCAAAAAACGGCTATCGCAATAGCTACCTAGCACATGCTAGGAAGCTAAAAATCGGTTTAGGCGTTTGGTTACTATAACGAAATAGCTTTTATAACCAATTCATAGCTGCTGTCCAGCAGTCTCCTACGGCCGCCATCTTGATGATAGCATTACGGACGACCGAGACCTTTAAAATTCGAGGTATGGGACGTTTTACATTCAAGATGTTGTATATTATCACTACCCCAAATCGTTGTGTAGAAAATTAAAGATTTCGTTATTCAATCCCCAAATATGTCATGTTCTCCACCATAACTGAAGTATTTTACTGCTACTCATCCCAACTAATAAAAATAATTCATTTAAAGCGAAATTTAAGGAATTGAAGGGAAAGTGACATTTAAAACGACGATACAGTTCGAGGGATTTTCGATTTGTTCGTTGTTGCGAATAAATCAGCTGTGGGAAAATGCATAGAAACTGAGTTGTAAAACTAATTTCAAATTTTCGCAGTTTAAATTAATTGCTGAAACTTAGGGCGACAACGGATGTTGCAAATACTCATATTGTAAGGGACCGTAGGCGGAGTTTAGACGAAAATTAAACACGAAATGTAAATGTGCTCATTACGCTCATTGTTATGCTTGTCAACTAAAAACTGAAAAATGTGACTCTCACAACTTCCAGTTACAACTTTTTATGTCATTTCTTTATATCTGCAGCTTTTTGGGGTTCTCGTTGACCTAAAGAATGACCAATAAATTGTTGACGTTGTGCTATTGTGGCCAATGGATGACGAAAAACTAATAGAATGTGAGATCTGAGAGAATAACATCTTTTAATCAAATATGCCTTCTATGAAGCACCGGGCGTCGTATTTTGACTTTCAGTTTCCTACATCATCTCTGTCTAGGCGCTGCCGCACAGTATTCATGTCGAATAAGTTGTTCATTTAATTTTATTTTACTGTATCAAGTTTCTATTTTGTTATCCACCGACTAAACCTCAATATTTACTCACATTCAATGCACATTCTGTTTGATCTCAAAGTAAACATTTATTGCTCGAGTTATGATACGTTTACCGATTTACGTGTTGTATTTGTAAGCTTATACCTAGTTGCAAATATACGAATATGATGGATTAGCAGGTTTAGCATACAGAGTGGTGCACGGTAAGTAGGAACATAGGGGTTTAACATGGGAAATTAGTTTTATGCAATATCCTGCACTCCTGTGCATTTTACGGAAAAAACTGTATCGCTTGTTATCTCCAGACATATTTTCGTTTATGTTTCCTATGAAGCGATACATATGTAAATTTTCCTATGCTGAACAAAATACAAATTCAGAAAAGTACTTTTTTAATTATAAATCGACCACCCGTTCCAATACACATACATTATGAGACTGGCAATCTTGATGATGAGTTGAAGATGGATAATCCTTTTAATTTTTAAAGTATTTGAGTGACAAGTATTTGAATACTTTTCAAAAGTAATGAAATACTTTCTAAAATATGCAAATACTTTTGAAAGTCAGTTTTGGTTCTATTTCTTTTCTTTTTATAAGTATTCGTATAAGTATCAAACATATATCATTTGTAAGTACAGTTGAAGCTTTGCCCCCCCCCCCCCCCGACGATAGCGTCTCCCCTGGCGTCTCCTCAACATCTATTAGGACCTACGGATTTTAGAGATATTCAACATTTAAAACTGATTAGTTTGCTTTTATTAGAAAGAGGAGGAACTAATATTTCAGCACCAGCACTAAGAAAGTATTTGACATGTCGTAAGGAATCCCCTTGATAGAAAGAGTAACTTTTAAAATAAACACCAATGCATTCTCGAAAATGACACATTTCGGTTTTTGTCCATAATTTCGCTATTTGTAGCTACAAGAGACTTTGAAAGAGAAAATTAATCACATAAAATTTTTCATATATCTTTTATGGTTTACGGGATCAATATAGTGAAAGTGGAAAAAACTAACCCTGTAATAATTCAGTCATTTCTTCTCCATTGAAAATTGATCAGATGACACTTTATATAATATTGTGAATAAATAAACATGTCATTTAGTTATATCTCGGTCGGAAGAATGTCAGCTGATGTCCTGAAGGGTGCGTATCGCAGGAGCCAGACTATAGCCTATTTAAATGCAACAGCTGACTGAGTTTTCTCTCGGTATATTGCTCGCTGACTTTTTTTATTACTACAGGATCATACTATCAGCTTATAAATTTTTTTTTATTATACCTGAATCACAATCTCCGTTTTAAACACTCAAATGCGTGCGAAAAAGGGCCTTTAAAACACACGTGCTTTAAAGTTGCTAAGTAACGATACTTCAAGTATGACTTTTGAAACTGTCATCTGGATGAAATAAAAAATCCTCTTAGGTCGCTTTCTGTAAATGCAGAACATTTCTTTGGCTTTTGTCCCTATCCTTTCGTTGAAGCTTTCACAAACGCGCGTAATTTAGGGTATGCTTCCAAATCTGTTCCACTTTATAATCGCAGCACTGCTTTAAAGTTTTGAATGAATGCACCAAAATATAGAAGATTTAAATACCTTTGACATTTCTTTCATATATGCCAGCATTATGGATGCATTTAAGACTGTATTCGTAAGTAACTTCCTATTCATCCATGGAAACAACTTTTCATATTCTTTATAATAGGCTTTACTGGAGTTGGATTTTACACCTACCAACGTTTGTTTAGATTTTACAACAATCGATTTAATGGACGGTGTATTATCTTTTTCAACGGAAATCGTTTAATTCACAAAGACGATGATTTTTATAAGCAAACGTCAAGTGACATTTTCATGGCAATCGTGAAATTACGAACACCCAGCCCACTTAATTAGACACGTATTCGAGTATAACGTCAATATGACTTCATTGTATTCCCTATTTTTAAATTATACTGCAGGTATAATAAAAAATACTATAAGATACACGTGTATAATTGGTCTTTAAAGCACTTGCAACGTTAAAGGCACTCCGCTTTGCGTCGTGCCCTTAAACTCGTTGCGCGTGCTTTAAAGACTTGATTATACACTTGTATCTTAATATACTATTTTATCCAACACCTCTATGTTATCCAGTCATTATCATGACGAAATTAAACGAGTAAGGTATAATATAACCCACTAATGAGTTATGGACGTAAAATAACTCACTAGCAAGATAAAGTACAGGAACATTCTTTTATTAATTAATTTTTTGTTGTTTATTATTCCTCATAGCAACGAATTATTGCTTTTGTATTCCATGCACTCTAGCTTTTCGCGGAACACGCAGTTTTTAAGATTTCCACGTTTTAAACCAGCTTGAGGAGGTGTTGGATAAAGTTTTGTATGGTGCACGTGTGTTAATTACAAATAAGTCACTTGAGAAAATAACCCCACTCGGCCTGACGGCCTCGTGGGCTTACTTTTTTCTCGCGTGACTTATTTGTAATATAACACACTTATACCATAAATAACTATTAATGTTTCCACCTGATGTTATGCAACTCATATAGCGCGTGGCCTACTTATTTATATTTACGAAAGAATCAAATTTTGCATCAGAATGTACGGCCTAAATTTCTAGCGCCCTCGGACACGCCCTGTCAGGGACTTTCTGAGCTTGGTGGCACTGTATATTCCATTAGTAAAAATTAAATCCATGGCCTGAAAGTGATTAAAAAACTTTGTTGCGTTCCTAAACTACAATCATTATCATTTAGTTTTTTTCCTTTAAAGAAAATATCCTAGCACGCCCGGTATATATCAATTTTACCTGCCCCTGTATATATTATCCCACTTGTTACGAGAAGCGCATGCGCCGCCGAAGCTAGAATTGGACTGCATTTTAGCTCATACCAGGCTCATACATTCGTTGATCAGAATTCATCGAACAACAATCGAAAAATCAAGATGTCGCCGTTCAGTCACGAATAACAACGGACGTGCTTGTTAAAAAGCAATCGAGCGTTTGTACAACACCATGAAGCCGTCGTCATAATTGCCTTAGTCGAAGCTGTCGTTTAACCAGCCGCAATACGCTGTCGCCTCAACAAAAGTAACAACGCCATCGCCATCGTTCGTGTTAGCATTGGCCTACTTTGGAATAATAACAAGTATATCCTTTCATTCATACTCCTTTCGTAATTATACCAATTTCTATTATTGTGTCGTCATACCGATCACCAACTAGACTTAGAATAAATTACTTTGTTTGTATTTTTTAATAATAAACACGTTAAATCATTAGTATCGATATTCTTTCATCCCTCTCATACAAAGGCATAGTAAGCAATTACATTTTATTATACATGATAAATATACAGGCTGATTCAAATTCGACGGCCACCAAGGAGATCTCGGGAACTGTAAGAGATTTTTTTATATAACTTCAGTAAAAAATAAAAACGATTTTGCACATTTTTTTTCCGGAAAGTAGTCAGTTTCCAAACTGCATTTTGTTAAGCATCCAAATATGCAACTTTGCAAAAATTTAAACTACCTATCTATCTCTTACAGTTCCCGAGAACCCCATGGTGGCCCTCGAATTTGAATCAGCCTGTATAGGTATAGGTATAGGATACTCAACAATTCAGGGTTGGTGATGTGTTCGTAACGGCTGCAAAAGTCCAACATGGTAACAAAATTGCAACCTAAGTGTAATACTCCGCGAGCCAGCAACAGATTTTCATGACAAAGACTCTCCCGAAGAATAACTTGGTAAAATGCTTCAGATAGTCTCTGTGTACGTCAGCTGCGGTTCGGTTAAGCAGCGGTGGCCTTTAACGCACGCTGAACAAAAATTTTTTTAAAATTTTTAATGAGTTCCTCCCGAATGTAAATTTATCAAACTATAGCTAAACTAATATCTTGAAGACGAAAAAAATCAGCTGACTATTAAGTGGCGGATAATACGTAAGCTGCTCACACAAACAATGAAAGAATGGCATAAGAAATACTTCGTAAACTTCAAGATTAATTTAAAAACCTAATAATAGTATTTGGCATCGCCGGTTTTGTAATTTCTCTATCTATCTATCGAGTGACGTAAAAATCCAATATGGTTTCCACAAGAAATTAGAAAGTTGGTATGATTCACTTATCTGCAAACGTAGAGTTTGTCTTAAAATACACATGCAACCACATTTCAATATTGAAACTCATTTCCTCCCGGATTAGTATATTAAGATACAAGTGTATAATCAAGTCTTTAAGGCACGCGCAACGAGTTTAAGGGCACGACGCAAAGCGGAGTGCCTTTAACGTTGCAAGTGCTTTAAAGACCAATTATACACGTGTATCTTATAGTATTTTTTATTATACCTGCAGTATAATTTAAAAATAGGTAATACAATGAAGTCATATTGACGTTATACTCAAATATACATGTCTAATTAAGTGGGCTGGGTGTTCGTAAATTTCACGATTGCCATGGAAATGTCACTTGACGTTTGCTTATAAAAATCATCGTCTTTGTGAATTAAACGATTTCCGTTGAAAAAGATAATACACCGTCCATTAAATCGCTTGTTGTAAAATCTAAACAAACGTTGGTAGGTGTAAAATCTCAATCCAGTAAAGCCTATTATCAAGCGTATGAAAAGTTGTTTCCTTGGATGAATAGGAAGTTACTTACGAATAAAGTCTTAAATGCATCGATAATGCTGGCATATATGAAGGAAATGTCAAAGGTATTTAAATCTTCTACCTTTTGGTGCATTCATTCAAAACTTCACTTATTGCTGGGACTAAAAAGTGGAACAGATCTGGAAGCATACCCTAAATTACGCGCGTTTGTGAAAGCTTCAACCAAAGGATAGGTACAAGCCAAAGAAATGTTCTGCATTTACAGAAAGCGACCTAGGAAGATTTTTTTTATCCTATACAAGGAGAAACTTACATTTTCTCGCCTGTGTGAGGACGCGAAAGAAGACAATTGCACGCATGGAGCGAGAAAATTCAATTTTGTCGGCTAGGCGAGAAAAAAAATTACGCCTTATGTAAGCTAGATGGCGCGGTTGTAATAAAATGTCAAATTAAGTTATTTCTTTTTAATTAAATAAGAAACATAAAATCGTCAACACTGATTTAATAATTAAATTTACCCTATGTTCACTTTATTTTACTGAATTCAAGAATTTATTTAATTACCGCGAACCTATACCTATCATTGTTTCGTGAATTTGAATACTTTCCCAATATCACGTGACCAATTCAAACGTTTCAAACTTAAGTCATAATCTCCCATTTACTTTCAATAACGAGCATCTGTGTCAATACCTTTAACACCAAGATGTACTTTGCACTGTAAGTAGAATACCGCTTATCCGCAATAAGTAGCATTTTAACGTACGAGACTACCCCGAAGTTAAAATGTGTCCAGTGTGACTGTAAGGAATGAATAAATCTATTTATAAAACACATTTTTTTAAAATACAAGATCATCAAGGATTTAAAGTGTGCCCATTGCGCTTTCGTCGCCAAGCATAAATCCAGTCTTAAAAGCATCTAACATTTGACAAGACATGGATACTACGAAGGATTTAAAATGTAACCGGTGTGATTTTGTCCCTGAAAACACACATTCAATTTTAAAACACATTTGTTAATACACAAGACCGGTAATAATTTCAAATGCGCCTGGTATTAATTACAACCCCTTAAATCCCGTTATTTTAGGAAATAATCACGCGCCAGTGAAATGCCGGAAATGTCAACTCAGTTCGCACATGATCGGTATTCTCCACTTGCACCTCTGCTCTGTTGCACCGTGACTCCCTTCGGTGACTCCGCACTGTGCAATCGCAAGCGCGCTAGAATTTGAATTTGCGTTGAACTGTATTATAAGGGAAAGGGGTAAATCTACGAGTAAAAAATATACACGTGGACCCACTTAGATTGCACCGTTTCGTAAAATTTTTCGCGTAGTCAGCAGTAAACGTGGAAATAAACAAAACAAACGCGTGCACGTTGACGCGTTAAAGCAAATCCAAATTCAAGCGCTTGCGGTCGGACGTTGTGTTGAGCGATTAATTTTAAATGTAAGTGTATAGGATAAAAAATATTGTGTGCACCACGGCACGAAAGTTGTTTTCCGGGCCTCAGGAACACATATCTTCCTTCGCCCCGGAAAACAACCACTTTCCCGCCTTGGTACACAAAGTACTATTATTTCAGCCCCAGATGACAGTTTCAAAAGTCATACTTGAAGTATCGTTACTTAGCAACTTTAAAGCACGTGTGTTTTAAAGGCCTTTTTTCGCACGCATTTGAGTGTCTAAAACGGAGATTGTGATTCAGGTATAATAAAATCATTTATTTATACTTGGATTTACAAAAACGTAAACACATTTAAAATTGTTAGATTTTTAACACAATTTTGAATTCTGATGCATTTCTGGTGTGTAAATATGGACAGTTATTGAAACAATCATATTGAAATTAATAACACTCACATTGACTAAATTAACACACAACCTTTAACTTTTTTCATTCATTATCATCACTTGACAACTCATCCTCATCAGAACTCCCGGTGTTCACAACAAATTCTACGCTCTCAATAAATTCCTCTGTTAAACAATCAGCTTCCCACATTTGTTCTGCAATATGTTTCACATGAATGCAATGCAATTCAATGAATGAAAACCCATTCCTGTTGCGTAATTTCAGCACAAGCATTTTTTACCAATTGAACAATATTACTATTACTTTGCCCGACATTATTCATTGCTACTTTCCTCTTCATAGTACTCCAAATTAGCTCGATTGGATTAAGCTCACAGTGATATGGTGGCAATCGTACAACGGTGTGTTGATGTTGTTTGAGTAGTTCGTCTACATAATATGTCTTGCTGTCAGAAATGTTCTTTACTAACATTAACAACTCGGCCTTCCGCATGTCTTCTGTCGTACTAATGTTGTTTGCGTCTAACCAAGATCGTATCACTTCCTTACGATTATTCATTGTTGGCGGCTTATTTATTTGAACACTATGGTAGGGTGCGTTATCCATAACCACAATTGAGTTTGCTGGTAAATTTGGTATCAGCTGCTTCTCTAACCACTGCATAAAGTTAGTATGATTCATATCATCGTGATAATCCCCCGATTTACTGTGCGACTTAAATATCAACAAAACATCCTCTACAAAACCAGAATGACCACCAGCATGGACTATGATGTACCTCTGACCAGCCCTATTGGATTTATAAACTCCCGATACTTCATCTGATTGCCAGCATTTACTCACTCCATACGATGGGTGGATATAGGTTTCGTCCAAGTATATAATGGGTCTCTTGTCACCTTCACGTTGTTCATTTTCTCTTAATGTTCTTAAGTAACGAGAACGCCATGCTACAATGTCACTTCTTTCCATTAACAACCTACGTTTGTCATGACACTTCTTGTATCGAAAACCAAGTTTCCACAATTGCTTGCGAAGAGTTTCCCTTCCACCCGTATAGTTGATCTTCTCTTGCATTTTTTCTACGAGCACATTCAAAGTTGGTACCTTACGTTCAACTGTATACATTTCTTGGACAGTTCTTCGTAAAATACACTGATCAGCTCGATCAAAATCGATCTTGTTTGTTGGCTCCACGTGACGTTTTTTCTTAGGAGATTTTAACTTAGAGGGCCCAGCTTCATCCGATTCTTTGCGAATTTGTTTTATAAAACTGACTTCCCAACTGCAGCGGCAGCTAACTCGGTTGCCTTTTCTAAAGGGAAACTCCAACGACCTGCATCTTTTTGTCGATCAAAGAATTCGACCACTTTACGGATTATATTACGAGCTTCAGAGTGAACAAGTTTCCTCTCCAAACTCATGATTTAGGACTTCTGTAACAAGTTTTACCTCAATTAGCACTCTAAGATTCATGTAAGGTTAGGTACAGTTTTACATTTAAAAACACTTTGAGGGAATTACATACCTTATTATAAGATCGTAGATCCAAGCTATATGCGTCTTGAAAAAGACGAGTTTGTATAAACTGGAGACGGAAAACGTAAAATAAAGCAAATACAAGAAGCAAATAACGTGAAGCGCAAACTGTCAGAACGGAATAATTAATAATTATGACCACAGAATACGGCCTTCTCAGAATAGAAACAGCAATGTTACAAATTTGTATGGTATTTTGGCGGAGCCTGGTGGGTGTACTGTGAACTAAAGCAACGAAATCAGAGTAGCGCCATCTGGTGACCAGCTTCTAAAGTCATGAAGTAATTTCCCAAATTCGATATAAATCATAAATATCGATAAAGAATACACAGTTGTTAAATTAAAGTGTATTTAGATACAATCACATTACATTATTTAACACAGAGAACTTAAATTACATATTTACAAATTACATACCTATTATAAAACTCAGAAGTGAGTTGAACTTACGGTTTGTAGATGTTAACACTTTGAAGAAAGATCCTTACATAACGATTTGTCGTACGAAATATTTGGTTTTACTTGTTGTTTGGACTAAATATTTTTGTTAAAAAATATCTTTAGAACTAAATTTTTTGTTCCAAGAGGTAATAAAACCGTTTCAGCAAATTGTCACACAAGTTTTTGACAACAAATGTTAACTTGATCCTGGTGCTTACTTGTTACTTGAGAAGCGAGGGTGGAAGTTGTTGAATTATCTAAAACGTATTTTGTATTCATTGTCTAAAAGGAATTACAATATAAGTATCTACGTCTATATAAATATAAAACTCAAGTCTACACCCTTTTGCGCCTATACCGTTGGTAATTTATAAATTCCATACCTTGCATAAATAGGAGAGAAATAACAGCACATTTCAATCCTCTTCGCGTTTCAAGCACAAAACAATCTGTTTCAAAATATGGGAAACGATGCCTTTTTGATATTTTATTGTTATAATCCGCCACATAACACTTTTTAAAGTCACATAACTTGTTCATATTTTAAATCTTTCAAAAGTCAAAATTGACTTGTGTAAAACCATGTGTACGTATAAAATCGACGGTAAAAATAATTCCTGTAACGAGCAAAATTACAGGTTTTGCAAAAAAATATTTGAGTCTGCGATAAATAGTTCTCCGTACAACCACGGGAAACGCTGTAATCAGTGACAATTTAGCGCCATTTATGTTTCTGTTCTGTGAAGGTCTTATTCTGTGATTATGACGCGGAATGTACCGCGTCGTTTTGCAGGTTTTCTATTCGCCAGCCTGAATTATTTCAAAATTAGTTCGCATATTTTCCGGGGCTTTTCTGAGCTTGGTGGCACTGTAAGTAAAAACTTGTTTTACATACCTATCTAAAGGGTACAATTTTTTATGAGTAAGACAGAAATAGTGTGCTAGTATAAAATAATGATGAAGTCGCCCATATTTCGTGAAACAATATTTATGCAATGGATGTCAGGAACATTTACCGTAAACAGATTGATGTTCCCTACTTTAAATAGTAAGGGCCAAAATTAATGCGTAAAGAAAGCTGGATAGTTTGAAACGTCGCTCTAGGCAACGCGCAATTACCTCACTTTTAATTAAAATAATTTAATATATTCCCGAGTATATTCCATAAAGACGAGAATCACGTACCAGAATTAATTTATAAAATCAAAGTCTAATTCAAATATATGATTAAATTAATTTAATTAAAACCGTGAAATGAATCAGCCAATCAGAGCGCGAAATAAAATAATTGAGCACATAAAACTTAAAATTCCACTTATTCAAAATTTCCAGAAATAGATAAGATTCAATTTAATTGACCTTGATTGACACCCGCGAACTAAACCGCGAATATAATCCAAAAGATGGTCGAAGAAGTGCACTCTTCTTACTTTCACTTATTGCGGGTTAGTTTATATTTATTTTTACAGTACTTCTCCCAAAAAAGGGTCGTAGATATAAGTTGGACCTCCATAGACAATTTTTATTTTTTCGGCAAACAAAATCTTACCGAGCAGTTCAAATTGAATTACCTAATTGTATAAATTTGTTTTCAGCCCATAGAAGAATGAGGACCGTAACTAACTACTTCCTTATGAACTTGAGCACCGCCGATTTATTACTCTCCACATTAAATTGTTTCTTCAACTTCATATACATGCTGCAAGGGTAAGTCTTCTCTTGTTCGACGCGACGCAAATAATTTAATTTACAACACCAAACTTGAATGCTCCGTTTGTAACTGTTAGGTAATTATCGCTAATTAAATGAATATCTTGAATATTTGCAAATTGAGGACCTTGTGTAGTGTAGGCTGCAGTACAGAAAGAGAAAGTTAATTTTGTTCAAGTAAGCTTCGACGGCAATTGAATTCGTACTTGAAATTTGAACGCTATTAAATCACGCTGAATGATAATTAAAGTGTAGCGCTTTTGGTAGTAAGCGAGCATTGATTTTTTTAGCTTGCGTAGGAGTCTAACTTATCAGAAAACAAAGTTAGATATTAATTTACATGCATGACCTTTAAATGAAAGAGCCGTTTTGCAGAGTGCTTTCTAGTAACAGTACCTACCTACATAAATTAATACTTGAGCGGTATAGTCATTTGTATTTGAAAAGGCTGCTTCGCAATGTCGACACGTTAAGGATCTCAAAGCATTTCAGACAAAACACCTCTGAACATCTTACGCATTGTTATACTATTCCGAAAACGTACCCTTCTCTAACCTTTTTGTCACAAACCCATTACCTCCAAAGACAATATTTTATATAGGTACTCTCTGAGTACACGTTCTGTATCCAAAATGTTCACAAAAAGATATAATTAATTACATTGGTATACATATAAAGTAGGTACCTATTTCTTTTTAAAGGTATATTGCGACATTTATTGTAACTTTCGTGTTTGTTTTAACATTTAATTCAGATATCACAATGAACTAATCATATACCGGGTGAATATTCTAAAACCGAACATAGGGAATCCAATTACCAAAATCATGGTAAGACAAAAAGCAGACTCAATCGTCGAAATCAATATCAGTTTATGACAACTGGCATTAATTTTTTTGTAAAATGAGGTTCACTGAGGACAAAGTATTTATAATAAACAACGTTTACACCGGAAATATTTACTCTAGTAGGTACGCCATATTTGTTTTCCGTGCATTTTAATGAGCGTCCCATTTCGCCTGTGTGCAAACCTATTTCAGTGCTCTAGGAAATTTTCATGATTTTGGTAATTGGATTTATTGCCGAATTGTTTATAAGATAATGAGAAATACAACTGAAAATGAACTAATTTGAATATCATTAGATGAGAAAGCAAATCATTTCTCGATTGGTGTCATTATGAAACCTCTAATATGGGGAGCAACGATATGCAAAAAAAAACGTTTTTCCCATGGTAATTGGATGTATGCATAAAATTTATTTTTGCATCTACTACATTATTATACTTACATGTAGTTTTACTATGGAATTAGCACGTGAAATAGTATATTAACATACAAGTGTATAATCAAGTCTTTAAAGCACGCGCAACGAGTTTAAGTGCACGACACCAAGCGGAGCGCCTTTAACGTTGCAAGTGCTTTAAAGACCAATTATACACGTGTATAGTATTTTTTATTATGCCTGCAGTATAATTTAAAAATAGGAAATACAATGAAATCATATTCACGTTATACTCGGTTATACACTGGGTGTTCGTAATTTCACGATTGCCATGGAAATGTGACCTGACGTTTGCTTATAAAAATCATCGTTTTTGTGAATAAAACGATTTCCGTTGAAAAAGATATTACACCGTCCATTAAATGGCAAAACAAACGTTGGTAGGTATAAAATCCAAATCCAGTAAAGCCTATTATAAAGAATATGAAAAGTTGTTTCCATGGATGAATATGAAGTTACTTACGAATAAAATCTTAAATGCATCGATAATGCTGGCATATATGAAGAAAATGTCAAAGGTATTTAAATCTTCTATCTTTTGGTGCATACATTCAAAACTTCAAACAATGCTGTGTTTAAAAAGTGGAACAGATTTGGAAGCATACCCTAAATTACGCGCGTTTGTGAAATCTTCAACCAAAGGATAGGTACAAACCAAAGAAATGTTCTGCATTTACAGAAAGCGACCTAAGAGGATTTTTTATTTCACCCAGATGACAGTTTCAAAAGTCATAGTTGAAGTATCATTACTTAGCTACTTTAAAGCACGTGTGTTTTAAAGGCCTTTTTTCGCACGCATCTGAGTGTTTAAAACGGAGATTGTGATTCAGGTATAATAAAAAAATAATTGCACTCTGACGTCATTAGGGCAAATTTTACGTGCAGCTTACGCGTGTTTCCATGTTTTCGCTTTATTCGACCATGTTGATGTTCCCTTAAAGTAAGCTGAAACTTTAAAGAGGTAGTTGAAACACGTGTTACCTAAAATCATGGATTGTGGGTTCATAATAGTATGCATAAGTATATAGATAAGAAGGTCTTTAAAACGTGCGATATTTCCCGCACAACCGACGCCGACGACGCGGCCGCAGCCGGTATATGCTTCAAATAGGGCAAGTGTTTTAAAGACCACTTATCCACGCATATATTTTTTGTTGTTGATGCATTTTAAGACCATAAATTACCTCTCAAAATTTGAAATTTTGTGCGTTTGATATTTGGTAAGTAATCGTTGCAGCTTTGTTATGTTTGAGGTACGAAATCTATCATTTCTGTATATGACTTTGATTTGAATTGACGTTGTTGTCCATAGCAACTTTTTAAAAACGCGTGTTTTTTAATATTGCAATTAAACACGCTGCAGAATGTTTTAAAGAAGGCTTACGATGATGCATCCATAATACAAAATAATAAATAAATACATAAAGAGCGTCGTAATTTCAATTAACACACACAACTACATTAAATTATAACAAAATAATACATTGTTGGTATCGGTTCGATCTATAGGAACTGGAAGCACACATAACTTCTGGACCGCCACCTTCTGGATTGTCCTTCCTGTTTGAATTGATGCAACCCGACAAACATTGTCCTCACCTGGATGAAGTTGAACGATACTCCCAAGCTTCCATTGAAGTGGAGGAAGGTTATCATCCTTGAGAGTCACTAACGCACCTGGTTTTAACGCCGCTTGAGGGTGGTTTGTAGTCCATTCCGTCCGTTGCTGGAGCTGGGAAAGATACTCCTTCGACCATCTGTTCCAGAACCCTTGAAACATGTGTTGCACCCGTTTCCAGTCAGACAACTCCTCGTTTGCGTTGAAAACAAAGTTTAAATGGATCGCAATAGCCAACTCCGCAATTTGAAAATGGACGAGCGATTTGAACTCGTGCCGCTGGCAAGTAACCCATGAGGAGTTCCATTAACTTTGGTTGTGCTCTGCAACATCGTATGCCTAAGACTCCCTTGACTTTACCTTTATCGCCTAATGGCCAATATTGTGTGCGTATATTTGATAATGAAGACTGAATACCACCATGTAAGTATTTCAAATGCTCAGGGCCGAATTAAGGTGTGTCCGAGCCCTAGGCACAATGAAATTTTGGGGCCCCTTCTCATAAATTATAATAACTCGTGTTCCAGCACAGTTGTGTACTTTTTCGCATATACGTTAAACCGTTCGGTGCTCCTTCTAAATATTAATTCAATTAACCGGGTCAAAAATATTAGTGCAGCGGAGAGAGCCGCGAAATCGTTCAAAAAATTTTTTCGGAGTAGAAAGAATTGGGACCCACACCATTTTGTTCAGAAATGTTTGAACCTTCAGAATCTCGCTTTACGACATTTTCCCGTGGTCCTGACAAAAGTTATAGGCCGCTAAAGTTGAATTTTACTCATTTTCGCGCGCGCGACTAGACCACCGAAAGTATTTATTTTCTCAGCAACTAAGCGATATACATCAATAATTCCTTTTGTAAAATGAAAGTACATTTATAGCAGAATCTAAAGCATTCAATTTACCTACCTTGTTATGCACAGTTTTTAGAAAAATGACCGTCAACTTCCAAAATTCGTGTAGCAGATGAAAAGTGCGCACTTTGAACTCTCATAACTTTTTATTTCACGATATCGATTTCCAATATTTATAGCTCATTCGATGCTCCAAAGCATTGTGATTATTTTATTTTCTATAACATTACCGTGAATTTTTCATAATAAAAAAGTTACGGTCATTTAAGTAAAAACCTACCGACCTCGCCGAGTCGAGAGTCGCGAGTGTGACGTAGAGGGAAGAATAGGCAGCAGCGTTCGCGCAACAAGGAGCGATGCGTTATGAGAGTTCAAAGTGCGGACTTTTCATCTGCTACAGGAATTTTGGAAGTTGACGGTCATTTTTCTAAAAACTGTGCATAACAAGGTAGGTAGGTACATTGAATGCTTTAGATTCTGCTATAAATGTACTTTCATTTTACAAAAGGAATTATTGATGTATATCGCTTAGTTGCTGAGAAAATAAATACTTTCGGTGGTCTAGTCGCCCGCGCGAAAATGAGTAAAGTTCAACTTTAGCGGCCTATAACTTTTGTCAGGACCACGGGAAAATGTCGTAAAGCGAGATTCTGAAGGTTCAAACATTTCTGAACAAAATGGTGTGGGTCCCAATTCTTTCTACTCCGAAAAAAAAACTACCTCAAATAAGCGAGCTAGCGCCGGCTCTCCGCTGCACTATATGCCAAAAGTGAAAGACATCCGTCTATAAAAATATTTTATCGGACCGAAGGCAACATTTTTTAATTGCAAATTTGGAGAAATACATAATTGTTAATTGTTTTTCCGATAGCTAATTAGAGTTAGTTTCATCATAATCATATTTTATTAAGGAATAAAGGTTTTTTGTGTGGATGGTTGATTGTGCATTTGGTTGCTTACTTTGCTTTTTTTTCAGCTTCTTTTGCCCGTTTTGGTGCATATAATAAGTGCTTATTTTATAAAAATAAATGCATTTTTATCCGCACTCTACTTAGTCATTATTTAATATAGCATACAAATATAGTGCAAATTTTTAATGTAAAGAAATAAAGCAAAAAGTACCTGTACCTACCCCTACCTGTATAGTGTAAAATTGTTGTGTTGCGTGTACTTTAAAATCTCACACGTTACGTTACGTGTCCTTGATTTTTCCGGGCCCCCATTCTTCCCGGGCCCTAGGCACCTGCCTAGTGTGCCTAATGGGTAATACGGCCCTGCAAATGCTCATAATTGATAATCATTTATTTATTTATTGAAATACTCAAAACAACAGATACATTGTATCCCATGACAGTTTTGAGGACTAAAATAACTCTTAAATTCCGTGATATGAATTATGAATAAACAATAATTGATGAGTATAAGGTAACGAAACAACAAAAAACTAACTAAATAATCATTAACAATTTCTTATCAAAAACGATACCAGGATCGTCTTGGTAATTTACAGTTTCCAAAATGATCATAGGGGTCAACGTATGACTGCTTGAAATTATTATAGGGTGTCGTTGATTAAATGGTACTTCTGCATGAGTCAATCTCCCCCCAACACGTAGCAGACCGTCATTTCCGATCAATGGTGTTAATTCTTCGTTTACTGATCGATTGGTTTTTTCTCAGTCTGCCGATTTCATCTTTAAAGTGCTGTTCTTGGCATATTTTCAAAAGTTTAGTAAATGCTTCTTCTATTTCATCTAGATTCAATAACCCGTATCGTTTTTCAGCTCTTTGACATCTGCAATTGTGGAAAAATCGGAGGCAATATGCGGTTACTCGTTTCAGTTTCGTTAGTGACAGGGTTAGTGACGAGTAACGTTCAATAATGTTGAAGTCCTTTGTCACGATTAACGCAATTTTCTGCCGTGTCCTGCGTTCCAATGTCATGTCGTTTGCATGATTGTTGGTTGCGCGGGCCAAGTGGCGTTCGAGTTCCGCAAAAATTCTGGCCCAAACCACCACAAGCTCTGGTCCACTAAGTCCTTTGCATTTGCTCCACGAGAGATAATATCCGCGGGATTTTGCTTCGTGTCTATGTGTTGCCAAATTGCCGTTTTCGTTAAGTTCTTGAATTTGGTTAACCCGATTGGCAACAAATGTGGTCCACGTTTTTGGAATTCCTGCTATCCATGCAAGGGCGATCGTGGGATAACTCCATAAATATTCATTTAAAAATGATATTTTTAACGCTGTCTTGATCCTTTCTACCAATTCCGACAGTAGATGAGCACTGCAAAGCTCTAATCTCGGCAAATTTACTGACTTAAGAGGCGCCACTCGAGATTTTGAGCATAATAATCGCATTCCAAAATGTTTGTTGTCTTGTGAAGTTCGGATGTAGATACATCCATCGTATGCTGATTCGGAAGGGTCACAAAATCCGTGTAATTCAATTGACGCATATTCTGGGTGCAATGTTACCTGTCTGGGTATTTGTAATTGATTTAACATTCCAAGTTGCGCACAATAGGTACTCAGACCGATTCATCCCAGTCCAGTCTGAGTTGCCAAAGTCGTTGCATCATAAATTTTGCTCGTACCACGATACGACTGACTATTCCCAAAGGATCAAATAGTAGCGATATGCTAGATAAGATAACTCGCTTGGTCACCTTTGACTTTGATTTTATATCTGCAACGCACTGTAGGCATCCTTGATCCGAATCCCATAAAGTACCCAAAGTTTTTGAAGTACTGTCTGTCGTGGGACTGACACTAGGGTCATTGCTTTGACTATTTATAGCTTCTCGAATCGTAGCGTCGTTGGTTCTTCATTTACGGAGATGAAATCCGCCTGAATTCAGTTTTCTGTGATCTTCGCACATATTGAAAGTGTGTCTACGCGTGTGTGGAAACCTCGAGGGAAACCTGTGATGAGATCGTCGACATAAAAGTCGAATAATCTCCGCTTCTATGGGATGTTCCCTTCCCGTTTGATTTGCCAGCTCTGTCAAGCATCTTAATAACAATAATAATAATAATATTTAATTGACTGTAAAATATGCTTACAAACAATATAAATAAACATAAGAAGCAGCAAACGTCTACAAACTTCACACAAATGTACCGAATTACATGTTTAAATACTCGGCCACGGAATAAGGTTCGAGATCGTAGAGCAGATCAGTGATAGCTCTTTTAAAAGCGTTTTTAGATGTAACAACTTTTACCTCTGTGGGGAGTTTGTTAAACATCTTCATTCCAGCATAGTAACAACTCTTCTCTGTACTAGTTATCCTATGGATAGGTATGTTATAATTTACTAGATTCATACGTGTGTCGTAAGTATGACGTGTTTTAGCACCAGAGAACAGATACTTGTGTTTGAATATAAACATAAGTAGCTCGTAAATGTAAACTGAAACCAATGTTATGCTGTCTAAAATAGCCTCTACAGGATTGATGACGTGATAGTTCAAATATAGTTCTTACAGCACATTTCTGGGTAACAAAGACTTTATGACTACAAACACTTTGGCCCCAAAATATTATACCGAAACGTAAGCTACTTTCAAAATGAGCACGGTAGATTGCTTTAAGCGTATCTGAACCTACGTATCTTCTCATCACCCTCAATGAATAAATCACAGAGTTTAGCTTCATGCACACGCGATGGATATGTTCCGTCCACTTCAGATCCGCTTGCAAGGTTACACCCAAAAAGTCAGTTTTATACGCGAGAGGCAGGTCCATACCGTCTACTTTAATGGTGTCCATGGTTGAGGGTGGCACTTTCATCGCGAAAAGAACACAATTTGTTTCCTTCTCGTTCAGCAGGAGTTTATTCGTATGGAAATATAACTTTAAGCAGTTGTAAGCTCGACCTGTTTCCACACAGAGATTGTCGTAGTGTTTCGAGCGGATGAGAATGTTAGAATCGTCAGCATAATTAATGACGATTCCATCTTCTAAATGTATTGATTGATTCATGTCGTTGATCAGAATGATGAATAATAACGGTCCGATTATACTACCTTGGGGTATTCCTATCTGGGTAGAGGCAAAATTTGATTCATCGGTGAAGTGCTGATTCATTGTGATAACCTTCTGAAGCCTATTCTGAAAATAGGACTGAATCAAGTTGTAAGCGACACCTCGGATTCCGTATTTAAACAATTTACTTAATAGAATATCCCTGTCTACCAGATCGTAGGCCTTCGAAAGGTCCAGGAATAGATCAAGGGCAATTTCGTGATTCTCAAAGGATTGTTGTACCGTACTGACGAATTGATAAACAGCTATTGTTATAGATTTCCTTCTAAGGTACCCATGTTGTGATTCGGAGAACAATTTCCCCTCGTGGAAAAAAGTGGTTATCCTGTTATACATCGCACGTTCAAAGATCTTGGAAAAGGATGAAAGAATACGCAAATCTTATTGGCAGATATAGTGCCGCTGTTGTGCCATAGCTGGATGTATATTTAGAACTTCTTCAACCCCTTCATTGACTCGTATTTTTGCTTGATGGGAAGGTAGAGTTGTTTCAGTATTTAGTGAAGATGAATAAAAGCAAAAAAAACTGTGTGGCAAGGTCTGTTTTCGCTTCGGGGTATTCAGAAATGTTGGCCGCTAGTATTGGCTGCTCTTTTCACACCAGCGAGGTTTCGTACGTTTGGACTGTGCATCATTTTCCACACATTCCCGTCCTTCTGTAAACCTTTTATGTCATGACGTCATGCCAGACCCGATACAAACTATTTGCACAGCAACTTGGAAAAGTTAGGTAATAATTTTCAATCTCCATTAATCCATTTATTCCCGAAAGAACGAAATACGAAAAATGGTCAACCAAATACGAAAATAGTAAATTATTTCTGTACACCAATCTACCCAATATTCTGTTACAACAAAAATAATTTACATAATTCCCAGCGGTATCGAACAGACATAATCGTTTCGTTGTGCCAAGTTCCCCATAAATTCCCAAAGTTAGAAACGCAAGGGTGTGCATTAAAATGATAAATAATATCAAAACAAATTTCCGTCCACTTGGCAATTGGCATATTAAAAAAATGTTCGTTATTTTTAATTTTCTCCAAAAATGCTACAACAAACGTTCGCAGAAATTGTTACCGACTCGAAACCTACCAATGTGAGGAATTCGCATATTGTATTTTTTAATTTAACATCAACGACGTTGCGGGAAAATTCATGATATTCAACATTTTGATTGATGTTAACTTACCTCAAAATGTACAAACGAGCAAAACGATTTTGATAGAAGTTCCTTCATTGTGGGGGTGAATTTATGTACACAAATGAACGGTATGCCAGGCAATTTTACCAGCGTTCAATTTAGGGAAGTTGGCCCAAATTTAAATTCCTTATGCGTTATATAGGAGGCTGTAAATTTCATATTTTGGACACTTGTTACTTTAATTTGGTGCAAGCAGTCCTGGGGGATAACATTAATGTGTCCGGATGCTATAGAATTTATGACATTCATTTCTATTTGCCACAAGACACATGACCGCTTTTGTTAATAAAAGAGTACCGAATGCAAGATTAAAATGGCAATATTTGTTTACGTTACATTACATTTACATTTACGGGAGTTATTATTATGTAATAGTTATTTACGTATTAACGGCATAATAGTGATGTTTATATTCTCGAGGGCGACAAGTTAAAAATCTCAAGGGCCTACGGCCCGAGAGCTTTTTAGTCGCCCGAGAGTATAAACATCACTATTATGCCCTTAATACATAAATACGTTAGTAAGACATAAAATAAATAATTATATTACATTATTGAAGAGGTAATAAAAATATGCATAATGGGATGGTTGTGGTAACCGAAAAATAATATACTTATTTTGTATGTCGCACCTCCTGTTTGTACTATGAACCCAAAGTTCAACTTATAGTTGCATACAGGAAGTTGGCATGGATTATTTCTTATAAGTAATTAGTATATGTAGATTCGAATGTTAGGGTCAAATCTCAAGAATTATAATGATATCGTGCCTAGAAAAAGAAATATGATATGTAGATAGAAGAACACAGATTTACTATCGTCATTTTATCTTCAAACACTGTAAACCTTAAAATTAATTATTTCCAGTGTTACTAAAAAAACTAACAAACACCGCATGTACCCTTGACCAGCTCTCATTGAAATTTTGTGGCTCTCTGTGAAACGAAACGGATCCGGAGTAAAAAATTAACTAGTGGAGCCGCGCACAGATTTTCCATATAGGTAAGTCGTAAATCGTAATTATTCCTAAGGTCACGTGACTTTTTTCGAGCGTTCCGACCTGTAAGTAGCGTAGGCCTCGGTCGAACCGATCCGTGCCGTGTCGAACCGAATCGAGTTGATTCGGTGCGTCATACTATCACAGATTTACTTCGAGAATCGTTTATAATTATCGAATGAAAATCTCACAGTCGTCAAGGGCATCCATAAATGGATGAAAAGCTTTTGACGAAAAAATTACCTACACCTTGACAAATTAAATTCGTCTCATGTGCCAATTATCAAAATCGTATGAAATGTACCTACAAGTTTAGTGTGCATTTATCTATAAATCTTCTAGTACAAAAACAGTCGCAGATAACCGCCCAATACAAAACTTATGTCTTTTCCTCGCATGGGCTAGATAGAGATGAAATATAATAGCATAATTTGTGTACATACAACTCACAGGCGATCAGTTTTGCAGGGGGCGGCTACATACGATGATTATCGTGACTGTTTTTATACTAGGAGACCTATAAGCATCAAAGATACGAATATCTTAAATTAAAAATAATGCGCACTTTTTCTAATTTTCTAAATTATTAACACCAAAAGAAAACCCAAACGAAAGCACTTGACTGAGCTTTTTATATCAGTATCTATATACACCAGTCTTTAATAAATGCTTTACCGCAGACTTTTAAACGAATCCCAACGACCATAGCGATATGTGCAAATATTTTGAATCGGTCAACTCCTCAATGATTATAATTCAGGAATCCATAATCGTACATTTCCATATTATACATTTGAATATTTTGTGCGTGTCTGTATTCCATCTGCGTTTCTACTTGGCTTTAATTAATCGTACTCCCTAATCTATAATTTCTACACCCATACTATCATACTAATTATGGTTTTATTTCAAGAAGTAATTTCGTTTATAGTTACAGTTATCACACTCAAGCGTATTTTTACCTTTTATTATAACTTGCAGCACCTCTGCCTCTTATTGAGCTTCAGAATTAAACGTAGCACGTACGTACATACGTGACATAAAAGAATGAGCTTCTTGTAAATAATAACAACTTATTTATCCTATAGAAAAAAAATCGAAATCTTCCATCAACTTACAAAACTGTCACATTTACATTCAAACGTGGATTTCATTTAAATATCTTGACAGAAAGAAAATTCAAGCGAAACTTTAGACTTTTATTTGGTTACACGTAGGTATATAGAATTATTGGATACCTTATCTTTTCAAAAGTGACATTTTGTTTTAATGCTCCTTTAGTTATAGAGATTTGAATATATCGTAATCACATGGCGTAATTGTTCAGTGCACGACTGTCTACTATCAGTGCAAAAAGTATGTAGACTCACAGCCGTCTATAATTACAAGCCATGTTGAGAAGTTTGGCAACGTTGTCCGAAAGTCAATCGGAGGGCCGATAAAAGTTTTACTGGCGTCTTGTTGTTCTTGAAAAATGGCAGTTTCCATTTTTTTTGTGTTTCGCCTTGGCGGTTTTAATACAGAAGAAAGATACTTAGGCACCTTACAATTGTATATATAATTTTTATTCATTTACAAAAATGGATAACATTTTTATTTGACTTTAAAATTTGAAACGCTGTAATTGGTAACTGCATCATAATGTGTTTTCCGAGATCTCCGAAACTGGTGAACTTCTGTAGAAAGAGATCGAGGTGAAGCACACGCTTGGGCACTTAATTTCGGCAAAAGGGCAGTAAAGTCGCTGCTCATCAGCGAGGTTTTATCAACCACCAGGTGCGATTCGGAATGGTAGACTGTAAACCGGTCGCTACTCCAGTGGGTCTAGGTGCGCAGCTTTTGAAGAGCGGAGCTACTACCGTGAGCTCGTGGGAGTAAGCCAAAAGGTTTCTTCAGAAAATCGACTGGACATGTCTGTGCTAGAATAACTGAAATACAAACTAATAAAATAATAATTGTATTCTTTCACGATAAACACTTACCATATTTACGTACCACGTAGTGTTTGAACAAATACAAGTGCCCGCTTTAGAGGTTATGACAACAGATCGATATATTTCTTTTAGCAACTTACCTGAATAATAATTTCTGTTGATTCAATACAGAGTAACGCAAATTGTTGCAATCTCACTCGGTTAAAACAAGTAAATAGGAATATTACACTCAAAACACATATAAAATACACCTGAAATCTACCAAGTAGAAATTCCCAATTAGGAAATCGGCCCTCGCTGCAGTGTTGCCATAATTCTCAGCATGGCTTGTAAATATAGATGGTTGTGGTAGACAACAATAACTTTTCGACACATTTAATTAAACTTCTACGTTGTTTAAGGTCTCTACCTACTACAACGTATCATACCATGACCGTAACAGGACCGTGTCAGGCAAAAAAATATTGTTTGCAAATTGCATGGAATAGTATGAGACTATGCCCACTAAACCGTCACCGACCAGCACCGTAACGTGCCATACAGGGAGCGTCAACGAATATTTTGACGGTGCCGATACGCTCCGTGCATGGCAAGTACAACAGAGCCAACAGGAATCGTACGGATACGACACGCGGATGCTCCGGTCACTGTAGCCGTTACGCACGGGTATGATACGGTGTTGATACGGTCTAGTGGACATAGTAGACCGTATCGTATATTTTCCGTGCCTGATACGTTCACAGTACGGTCATGATACGGTACGGTGTAGTGGGCAGATACTTTTAAGGCTATTGAATTGACTGTTGATTTATGACCTACAAATCAAATTAATCGAGCGAGTACCGATGTTTGTTTTTTAATTGTAAAATTAATTGTGTAAGTGAAAAAACTATAAACAGACATTACATTTTATATTGACAACTAGTACACGCACACTTGAACTAAACTAACTAATCAAACGCACATGACTTGTTACGTCCCTGGGTACTCGTATATTCAAATGACTAAACGTGATTGGGATATCGAAATTGGCCTACGCACCAATTGAAAATTACGTTAAGAATTGCACAATTGTGATGAATAGTTATTATAGCAATTTACTTACCATATGCCGTCTGCAGCCCGAGCGCTCGGATTGTTTAGAATCTCTTAGGTCTGCATAAATGATGTATTGACGTTGCGTTGTAGGTCTAACGTTTTATCATTGAATGGTTTTATCTCAGGGCGGAAGGCGGATGGGATAATATTTATAAATATAAGATGTTCTGTCACATTAACGTTTTGTCAATGTTGGTCGAATTTATACGTGCGGTCGTGACCATATCTTCCAAGACTTCGTAACAGACGCGATCAAATATCAATAGCATGTTTTTAATAGCCTTACTAAGACGACGACATTGAGGTTGTTTACGTCCTGTCCTCCTGTCTCGGATAATAGTATATTATATTATGAGGAGCTAAAGTGATACTTTTTATGGCGAGTCAGTGTTTGATGGCCGAGCGAAGCGAGGCCAGCAAAATACTGACGAGCCATAAGAAGTTACTTTAGCTCCGCATAATATATGCTATTTTTTCTTCAAACGTGAGAATAACGCCCAAATAATGGTTTTCAAATCGGAAGAAATATTAACCCGATCGTTATGGGTAGCCGTGAGCGCGTCGGCCGTGGTGACTATAACAATTGCTATAGTTGGCCATTATTAGTTTTGACGTTTTAATTGTGGACGAGTTTTTCGATTTCAAATAAAAATGAAATTGCACAAAAAATACTTTCGACAACTTTAGAAAATCCAGGTTTATCAGATGGAATGACTTCAACTACTCCTTCATTTGAAGCAGAAACCAATCCAGTTTTTTGAAAATACTTCATTCATTCATTAGAAATAAGACGAGCCAAACAAAACTTGACTCTTCAAAACTTGGATGCTGCAGGAACGAAGGTTTAATTTCAATAATGGTACTTTCAACATTAACTATTATTTAAATAAATAAATAGCTTCTTTGATCGACTATATTTTTATTTCTGTTAAAATCAGAAGGAAAGATCAACGCACTTGCTAGGTGAACCAAGAACCTAATGACCCTAATGTAAATAACATCAACTTGTCAAAGCAAAACAATGTGACACTGGCACTGAAGCGTTTTATTGCCTAGGCACTAAAATACTTCACTGCCGCTTGTTCGAGTGTTCTAAAAAGTCAAACTTTAACTCAGAGTGGTGGGCTACGTAATGTCAATATTATATGACGTTTGAAGAAAAAATATATTATATAATCTTGGGGTGAAATTGCAATGTCGGTTAACCAATAATAAGACAAGTTAATTAACATACAAATAACCCCAAACATTTGAGAAGCACAAGTTATGCATAGAGGTTATTTGATGTCCTTTACTTTCCACAAGTAAATTGCAACCCAGTATCAGTTTCCCATTTATGATACTCGAATATTGAAACCAAGTTTGGTAATGCGATGAATGGGTCGATAACGCGCATAACGTGAACAATATTTCCGTTAGCATAAAAGGTTGGTCGTTGGGATATAACAAAAATATGAAATGAGAAAATGAGGTGAGGGGGGTTGATTGCAAGAAACTTATGAAACGGGAATATTTAGCAATAATGTCCTATTGATTCATGTCGTTCTTTATTCAAAGACAAGACCTTGGAGGAGATTATTAAAAATGCAGGTAAAAATGATTAAAGACTGCCACAAATAAATTTTGAATGAGTGGTTTCGTCTGCTGTTAATTAACAGCCTGTTAATATAATATCTGTCAATTATTGTTCATTTAGAATAGATTTCAAGCGACCGCCGAAAGTACGGAATTATCATCTTTAGGAATAACAAGGAAAATGCAGACTAATACGGAAATTTGTATTTATTGGAAGTAAAGTGCACAGGTAGTAAAGATAATACTAGGAGCCTCCTGACAAGATTGACGCTTAAGAATATTAACATAAGTTAAAAAAGAAAATCTGTTGATATGTAAATAACATGTAAGTGTTCCTTTATCCACCAAGAACGATCGCGTAAGTGTTTACAATTTTTTGTCATTAGAAAACCCAGGGGTAATTTATATTTCAGTCCGCAACTCCAAAAACCCTATTATAGGGACGAGGTACACGCAACACAATTTTAGCATACTAAAAGAGCAATTATGACAACAACCGTCAAATCAAATGTTTTCATTCTTTCCAACCGTCAAATAATTGATGAACTGTTAATCACGTGTGTAATACTGACCACTAAACGCTTGCCCCTTAAACATATGCAATACTTCAAGAGATTTCATTTGTACACATTGAAATTTTGCAAAATGTTCTGAAACAAAATCTCTTAAAGTAGTTAGACCGCCTAGGTAAAAGTAACAAGAAGTTGGTGAAAATTTGGTAACTTATTCTCAGAGAGACGCACTTTCCAATGGTCAAAAGAAAAAAGTGTTCCTATGTGTCGTTTCTGAGATATTTGACAGTAAAAACAGGGTATTTTAACATGGGCTTTTATGGACAGACTCAGTTTTTCTGAGCTAGCGAAGGTTTTTTTATCAAGACTTAAATGATATGGACCTCATTAGAAGCGAAATTTTGTGACGAATCTAAATATGCACGGAGAAGTACATGTTCATGATGAAATAAGGAAGATACTTACCGCCGGAGCGGCGTCTGCTCTGACGCGGAGGCACGCTATGCAGCACGCGTTTAAATCTTATGACTTTTCCACTAGGTCTAGTATATAGCTGAGCTAGGGCAATCTTTTCCTTTTTCTGCTGAGCACTTTTCTTCACAACAGGCATGGTGTCACCAAAACCAGCGATATTTATAAAGGCATGCACACGTCGGCCTGCACACTGATCGGATCGAGATCAAGATAGCGGCTGGGGATCTCTGGCACGGAGGGACGAGTCGTATGATGCTTGCTAATACCACAGTCCGAGGTTTATGCCAAAGTTCTAATTGAAGAAATATTTCTGAGACACTGCACTCCTAAGAAAATGATCCCTGACAATGGAGTACAATTCATAAGTGAGGTGATGCAGAAGGTCGTGTACTGTGTTGATATTAAACTACCGGCTCATCCCCGCGTACCACGCTAAAACCTGCTCGACGCTGATTTAAAGACCCAACTATCTATTCTGGTTCGCAACCGTCATTCTCAATGGGGCAAATACATAGCAAGTGTACATTTTGCGATTAACTCCTCGGTGTGCAAGTCCACCTGAAAGCTCGCCGCGTTCGGCGTAGAGTTACAACTTTACAAGCGCATCACGATTCCTCGTATGACATGAGACAAACCGTGAACGTCGGTCCTGAGTAACGTCGAGAAAGACATTACAATCGAATTTGTGCGGAAGCAAGATGGTCTCATGGGTTATCACACCCACTACGTATGAGTTGGGCATTAGACGTAATTGCAATCGGTCGATATCACGCATCTGATCTCATGCTATTTGCAGAACCAACGGTCAGCGACCCATCTCCTGGTGACCATGACGTTAAAACTGCAAATTCATAAAAAAAGTATCACTTTCAAAACTATCCTGCTAAACCTCTTCCATCTCTTAATCGCTGCATTGCTTGAAGGTTTGGATGAATGTACCAAAGGATAGAAGATTGAAATACCTTTGACATTTCCTTCATATAGGCCAGCATTATCGATGCATTTAACACTTCGTTTGTAAAATGCTGCTTATTCATCCAACAAAACAACTTTCCATAATAGGCTTTACTGGATTTGGATTTTGCAACTACCAACTTCTTTTCTGCTTTTGCAACAAGTTATTGAATGAACGATTACCTAACCGAAGTCACTTTATTTAAAAAAACGGTTATTTTTACAGGCAAACGTCAATTGACATTTTCATGGCAATCATGGAATTAGGAACAGCCCACTGAATTAGACATGTATTCGAGTATAACATTAATAGGGTTTTATTTTATTTATCTTATTTTTTAATTATATTACAGGTATAATAAGAAATGCTATAAGAAACACGTATATAACACAGGTCAACAAAAAAATAATTTTTTTTGCACATGGGATTTACATAATATATTCTGACTATAATAAGCAAAAATAAATAAAAAAGTGCAATTAGACATCGAAAATATTTGCTTTTACAAAAGTTATAGCGATTTGATTGAAAGCTTTCAGGGGCGAAAATTAAAGCTGGAATCTTTGTTTTCCCTCAAATAAAAAGAAAAATGGAGGGTGATATTTTCCCGCGGTTACTAAGCAAAGAGGAAAAAATCCTGGAACAGTTTTAAGGCAATGGTCCATGGTTTCCCGTTCAGTGTTTCCTGGGAAACCATAGAGCTAAAAATTATGACGAGCTGACGGGTTTTGGTTTTGCATCATCGGGTATAAAATGTCTCTAAAGATGCACAGGTTACATTCTCATTTAGATTAATTTAAGGATAATACGGGAGCTTATTCGGAATAACAAGGACAACCCTTTCATCAACACATAATGGAATTTAGGCACGTTACCAAGGCCAGTAAGCTGGAAGCATGATGGATGATCATATTTGGGGGGTTGATGAGAAAAACTTCAGTTGAACATGTCAAAAACAGCAAAACTGTTTCATTTTTAAACATTTAGACTCTAAGACAAACAGATTATAAATGTAGGAACGTTACCTTATAATAAATCATGCCTATGTAAGTAAGATTTTATAGGTATTTTTATTTTTTGGTTTTTTGCATTTTTTTCGCACAAAAACAAATACATAACCTTTTTTTGTTCTAATTCTTATTTGTGGCTATACAAGCAATACAAATAAGGTATATATGTCCCATGCGCAAAAATGCTGTAGACCGGTGTAATTGATTTTTTTGTACTCCGTGGACTAAATCAACGTGTTTTGTCGTTCATTTAAGAGACTATAGTGGTACTTTTTCGCCCGGAGGGAGAAAAACGCGACGCGGGACAAAAAGTGACAGTACACACTGAATTGTCAAACACGATTTAATTATTAATGGTTACCTTTATATGTACATTTTTAGCGCATTTCCACAAAAATAAAAAAAAATGCGCTATTGTGGCCACTTTGTCCGTCCGTCCGTCCGTCCGGCTGTCCGTCCGTCCGTCCGTCCGTCCGTCCGCTAACTTTGCGACGCTACTAGTTCTTTATCTCAAGAGCTATTGTTCTACTTTTTTCGCTATTTGGTTCGTTATGGTGTCGAGTCTTGTACCAAGGAAGGAATTTTTTCTGTACCGCTTACAAAAAAAGTTATTGTAAAAAAACAAAAAAACCGTTTTTTACATGTTCCATAATTTTACACTTTTGCCGTTTATTAACGATCCTAGAGATCGTTTATAATTTTGCATTGCTTTCTGTCGCCTGCCGGTTGGTCTCTCCGTCTGTTCCTTTGTCTGTCTGTCCATCTATCTGTCCGTGTGAACGATAACTTTGTTTAGAAATGTTCGATCGCCTTTACATCTCCGTTAGTTATGAACTGAATTGCATGAAATTCAATATGGGCATAGCTTTAGCCATATAATACGCAATGCCAACAGTTGAATCGAATCGATTCAAAATTCACAGTGCCCTTTTCGCATCTCGACCATTTATAAACCGAATTGCAAACTTTTTTACTTATAAAAGTATTTTAATGAAATTTGATACATAGGCACTTGGAATAAAGGAAAATCAAACGCCAATTTCAAAATTTGGTTTTGCGCATGCGCAGTGCCAACTTTTTTATTTATGAAAGAATTTAAACGAAATTTGATACATAGGCACTTGGGATAAAGGAAAATCAAACGCCAATTTCAAAATTTGGTTTTGCGCATGCGCATTGCGCAGTGCCAACTTTTTTTATTTATGGAAGAATTTAAACGAAATTTGATACATAGGCACTTGGGATAAAGGAAAATCAAACGCCAATTTCAAAATTTAGTTTTGCGCATGCGCAGTGCCAACTTTTTTATTTATGGAAGAATTTAAACGAAATTTGATACATAGGCACTTGGGGTAAAGGAAAATCAAACGCCAATTTCAAAATTTGGTTTTGCGCATGCGCAGTGCCAACTTTTTTATTTATGGAAGAATTTAAACGAAATTTGATACATAAGCACTTCGAATAAAGGAAAATCAAACGCAAATTTCAAAATTTGGTTTTGCGCATGCGCAGTGCCAACTTTTTTATTTATGGAAGAATTTAAACGAAATTTGATACATGGGCACTTGGGATAAAGGAAAATCAAACGCCAATTTCAAAATTTGGTTTTGCGCATGCGCAGTGCCAACTTTTTTATTTATGGAAGAATTTAAATGAAATGTGATACATAGGCACATGGAATAAAGGATCATCGAGCGCCAGTCTCAAAATTTTCTTTTGCGCATGCGCAGTGCCAACTTTTTTATCTATGGCACCATTTAAGTGAAATTTGATACTTAGGCGCTTGGAACAAAGGAAAATCTAACATTAGTTTAAAAATTTAGGTTTGCGCATGCGCAGTTCCAACTTTCTTATTTAGAAAAGCATTGAAATGAAATTCTTCTCATAAACTGAAATTGAAGTAACACGTCAAAAATGGGTTGCCCATGTGCAACGCTATTTTCATATTTGTGGCCGGATTTTTACGATTTTAACAGAAGTTGCATCTTATAAATGGGAAATGAATGCAAGTGGAAATGCGCTTTATGTAAATCGTTTACGATTACTTTTTAACTTGTTATTTTTGCACCATATTTTACACTTATTATACCGTTTTCCATATATCTTGTTGAATCTGGGAGGCAGTAGGTTTCCTTATAGCTTTAGTTTTAAACGATCATTTGCACGCTGTAGTTTTTAACTACAATCTTTAAATCAAACTGACATTTATCATTATATGGCACAATTTGACATTACAAGATATGTTAATCCTAGTATCAAACAAATTCTTTCTTTCAAATTTGCACTTTAACATTGAAAGCACTTGCAACGTTTAAAGGCACTCCGCAACGTGTTGTGTTATGGTATGTTACCGACAGTTACCGATTAAATTGAAAGTTTTTCGAAGGAACTTCGACAGCTCTGGTAACTGGCTCGAGCTGCGCCTTTTCTTTTTATAGTAATGTAGGTGTAAATCATTTACGCAGAACACTACGAGTATAACACTATTATTTTATTTAATTAATATTTACATAGCTACTAGGTCGGTATTACACACTTATTTAACAATTGACGACATAAGCTCGTAAAATGAAAAACTTTGAACTGTTACTATAAATTGAACCCTTTTAGTTGCTGAGGTACGACATTTTGAAATCCACTGACTTCATATACAAACACAGTGCAATTGCTTAAATGGACTAATTCATATTTAAAAAAGGCACCTAATCTTTAATGTACCCCTATATAGTCGGCAAAAACAGCGCCAAGGACTGCATGGTGCATGCTAGTTGGTCACTTGGATAGTCACGTAAGATAATAAATTGCAAAATAACAACAAAAATAAGAAAAAAGATTTACTATAACAATTCTAAAAATGAAAAATGTATCAAACTTATAATACGAACGTAGGTACTTCAAACACTCGGATATAATAATGCTGTTAACTTGTTTGGTTGAAGTGAAAGGAGAAACACGTAATTTCTGTGCTGCGTGAGTTAAACGAGTTCAAAGTTACTTAAACCGTACTTTTAATACTAAAATTCTAAAGCTGTAAAGAAATGCTAGTGCAGGGTCCATGGTGAAATGCTCAGGTGGATAATCACTGATCTAATAAAAGAATAATTAGCGTTTAATGTATGTGAATCGATTTACCTGAATACGTTAGCTTTTGTGGATAAGATAAGCGCTCGTAAATATCAATTCATACAAATAAATAAATAATATTTTTTGCGCGATCGGTCATTTCTGATTATTTACCATGGGTGTTTCCATGACAGTACGTAGAATTTACCAGTTGCTATGATTACGACGACGCCAAAATTACTTACCGATCTAAAAACAGAACACCAAAAATACTTACCGACGCCTTTTTAAAAATCAACAGTCTGACATTACATTTAATCTTTAATTATTGTTAGGTACATTAAACGTACAATTTGTGCTGTTGTTTCCTATAGCAAGACGCTCATAAAGTCATAAAGGAAGTGCAAAGCAAGTAAACTACATCAGACACATGCACATTTTTATGAAATTATTAATTTCAATTTTGACATTTAAACTGGTTGCCTAGTGATGTACACCATACCACTTCGAACATTTCGATTTATTCTGCTGGTTAATTTCTTAGTGCATAGTTATATTGGTTGGATAATGTTAATTTCGATCGCGCAAAAATGTTATAAGCACGTCGAACGTTAAGGGTTACCGTTCTCAGACAATAATTGGAGTCGTCGCTTCGCTCCTCCTCCAAACAATTGTCTTCGAACGGTAAAAATCCCTTACCGTTCTCCATACTTAATATACTATAAAGTTGCAGTTTTGTAAATAATTGCAAATAACAATGGGAAGCGATCCTAGTGAATTAGTTAAATTGTTTGAAGGTTTTAAATTGGAGATGAGAAAAACGATTAGAGATGAAATTGGTAAGCTCAACATACCGGCTTTATTAGAAGAGCAGAAACAAAAATACGAGGAATTAAAAAGTGATAACAAGGAATTGCAAGAAACCATCCAAAAGCAAAAAAGAATCATTGAAAATCTAAGAAGGGACAACAATTTAGTTTTTTTCGGAATTCGAGATAGCGGCGCCGAAAATATAGAAGCTTTGGAAAATACCATTCAAGACCTATGTAACAATGTAGTGGAGGTTACAACAACGTCCGATAATATTAACTACGTTCGACGTTTAGGGAGAAATGAGAACAGAAATCGGCCGGTGGTTGTGTCATTCGTTTCCAATATCCATAAGAGAAAAGTTTTAAGGAACGCAAAGAAGTTGAAAGGTAGTACGATATACGTCACGGAAGATCTAGACGAAGAACAGCGTAAACGCAAAAAGAAAATGATCCAAATTAGAAATTATCATAGAGAATCGGGTCAGGCTTGTCAACTAAGGAAGAATGGATTATTGATTAACGGAAGATTCATCCATTGCCAAGAGCTACAGGGAGATCAAACGGCGCCATGCATCGAACCAACTCTTGAAAAGGATTACAGAGAAACATCCATAAGGAAAGAAGCCAAAAGTACGAAGAAACGGAAGATCAACAAAGAACCACCGTTGCTTACTCAACCACAGATGCGCGAGTCCCGAAGCCACTCCGAATCTACACCTTCAACCTCCAGCAGAAAAATTCAAGAGTGATCCAATAGAAATAGGTATTTCAACGGAATAAACATTTTGGTGTATAATGTTGCGGGACTAAAGAGTAAGTTGCATAATTTTGTTTTTGAGTTTATAGATTTTTTAAGACAATTCGAAATATTTCTGTTATTTGTGTGGAGGAATGCAATTTTATGACAGTGAAATATATTAAAGGAGTTATAATTTTTAAATAATAGATATTTGTTGCATAAAATATTTGAATGGTCAAGAATACTTATTAGTGAATTTTTGTCAGCTGAGAAATATAGATTTTCATAGATCTATTAATTAGTAATTTAGTAAATATGTTTTTTTTTTCAACAAGTCTTTCAGACGGTCAGTATGACCATGAATACGTCCACTAAGTTTATATTTATTTAATGCATCACATTGTAGTTTATTTGAATAAAGACTGTTATTATTATTATTATTAATAATGCTGTTACAAAACACTGAAACCACAAAATAGGTAGGACGTCCGCCAAAGCAATGCAAATAAACATATTGCCAGAATATGGTAATTAAAACTCTTTACAAATAATATCGAATGGATTTCCAATTTTCGTGGAAATTTAATGCAAACAGATCACGGATTAAACATTAAATGCAAAATTAATTTGAACTGGTTAATTGTCGTTTTATTAGCAGATTTCTCGTTAACTTGATTGCAGTTTGTATCAAGTTATTTACTGGTTCAACGCGTAACGTAGAAACTTGGTGGCCAAGATAGATGTTCGATAATTGTTCTTACTCTAAGGGTTCATTCTCCACTCACTCCACTCCACTTCATTCTGTGCCACATTTGTTTAACGAAGGTAAGCTGCCTTTCTACGGTATTAAAACCACTAAGGCGAAACACGGAAGAGAGGAAAAATAGTCATTTTTCAATAGCAACAAGACGCCATTAAAACTTTTATCGGCCCACGCACCGATTGGCTTTCGGACAACGTTGCCAAACTTCTCAGCAGGGCTTGTAATTTAATAGATGGCTGTGGAAAAAATAACAAGCAATTGGAAAGTGTCAAATTCATTTATTTTTTATCCTATACAACGAGAAACTTACATTTTCTCGCCTGTATGAAGACGCGAAAGAAAACAATTGCAGGCATGAAACGAGAAATTTCATTTTGCAGGATAGGCGAGGAAATAAATACGCCTTATGCTAGCTAGATGGCGCGGTTGTAATAAAATTTGAAGGAAGCTAATAAGTATTTCCACAGATAGCTAATCTGTGGTATTTCTTTTTAATTAAATAGTAAACATAAACTCGTTTAAAACTGATTTAATAAGTAAATTTACCCTATATTTATTTCATTTTACGGAATTCAAGAATTCATTTAATTACCGTAGGTACTACCTCCGTGATTTTGAATCCTTTCCCATTATCACGCGATCAATTCGTTTCAAACTGAAATCATATATATGCAGAATGTAGATATAATCTCCCATTTACTTTCAATAAGGAGCATCTGTACTATCACATTTAAGTTAACACCGACGTGTACTTTGCACTGTAAGTAGAACACCGCTTATCCGACACTACCACGAATTTAAAATGTATCCAGTGTGACTATGCAACGAATGATAAATCTAGTTATAAAACACATTTATTAACATACAAGATCACGAAGAATTTAAAGTGTGCCTAGTGCGCTTTCGTCACCAAGCATAGCATAACTCCAGTCTTAGGTAAAAGCATCTAACATTTGACAAGACCCTGAAAGGATTTAAAATATAACCGGTGTGATATCTTTCTTTCACCCGGAAAACAGTTTTTTAAGTTAATTCATAACCATATAGTGTACTTAACTCCCAGGTTCTACGCTAACTTCACACTACAAGAACAGGGAAATAAAGTCAACCCGGCAACGTTTAAAAATGGCCACTCGAATGACTATTCCCTCCAAAACTAAACAAAATCCCGCTTAAATTTGAAAAGTGGCACGTGATAAGACATCTAAGGCAGGGCCCCCTTACGTTAGTTGTAGACAACGCTTTGGCCTGAAACACAGTAGGGGAAGGAACGTAAAATAAAACACTCAAATTGTGAAAAGTTTGTTTAATAATGATCGTAATTATTATGATTGTAACAGCTCGGAAATTTAAGTCAAAATAGATTACCTACATTGCAAAAATAAACTTCGAAAATGGTAGTTCACCGAATAAAAATAGAAATAGAGGTAACATACAGGTTAAAAACAAGTTTTGGGAATCATGGGTCAGGTAAGCAGGTACCAAAATTCTAAGAGATGGTGAAATACGCAGGATGTGACTCATATCTTTGGTGCAATAAAGTCCTTTTGTTAAGTAGCAAGATGGAAAATTACATGGCCTTGTAGGCAAATTTAACTAAAAACAAGATATGTGGAAATTACGAATCGTAACTCATTTATCGCACATAGATTCTAAACTGAAGAGTTTTGATTAGCATAATGTCGCCCCCGCAATATAGGTAGCGTTGCCCCTCGTTCGGGGTTTCGAGCCTACAGTTGAAAGTCGAAGACAATCACGAAATTAGGTGTCGTAGCTCAATTTTGACTACAGTTTTTACCACCCGCGCAACTGCTCCATTCACGGAGAAAACAACAAGTCAGTACATACATCAAACGAATCGGTAATTTCCACATATTAAAATAAAATGATCAAAACTTATATGAATGTTACTTCAGGGACAAGCCCAAGTAATGAACATTAATAAACATAAATTATGCAAGCATTACACCAAAAACGCAAACAATTACAAACAATAGCATAACGGTATCACATATGTGATTATGCATTGCGGTTAAACGAAGTAAATTTCAAAAACAAAGATTCAAAGACACAAAAAATATAAAATGTGGCATGCAAAACTCAAATACGATATAAAGAAATGCAAAGATTACTACCTGCATTAAATAACACAAAATAACAACAAACATTTACGGAGTGTGTCGTTCACGACCGCCATTTAAGACAAGATGCCAAAAAAAAAACCCGTTCGTGCTTTTTAGATGGCGCAGGCAGCTTTTTCCCACCTAGAAATTGCATGGTTGCCAACTCTCAAAAATGTATGTATCGTCGCAAGTTGTATATATTATACAGGGTGGAACCTTTCAACCAGGTCAATTGATTTTGTGAGTATTTCTGTAAAATACAATGTTTATGACTTTAATAAATAAACCTCTCGCCAGGAAAAATTCCCGGTCACAGAACACCTGATCCCGGTCTATAATCTGTTTATCTTAAGGTGCGAGCGACTTCCGGGATAGTATCGTGTCAATGTTGAACGAAAAGACTTTTCCTTGGCACGATCCTATTCCGGAAGTCGCTCGCATCTTAAGAAAAACATAGATTGTAGATCGACATAAGGTGTACTGTGACCGACAATCTTTCCTGACGAGAGTAATGTATGTGTCACTCGATAAATATAACTTTGTAAATTAAAAAACATAAATACATAACGTAGCTGGTTGAATGACCACTGGTCCAAGCCAAAAAAAAAAAAAAAAAGTGTGCATATTACAATTTTAAAGTGGGGAATAGCCCGGGTAGGTATAGGGTAAATGCTAACACTAAGGCAAACCTTCCAAGAATCATGGGTTCGTCTTGCAATCAAAGTATGTTGTAATCGATTTTATTCCATGGGCTATGCAACGTGATGGTCTGGTGATGACTATTCGACAGAAAGTTCTTCATGTAATTTTAATTACTAGAATTTGTTAATTGTTAACAGTTTTATATGCTTTCATTCATAACCAATAATTAATTACTAAATTTTGTTCATGGTGAAGTGTCTATGTTGATGAAGTTTAAAAAATTCTAAATTCCAGGATAAACAAATATGAACTTCCCTATCAAACCGTGGAACACTATTAATTACTAACCTTTGTACTTCTCAATCGCGTTCCTTTGAAGGTATAAATCCAATTCTTTCAATGAGTTGACTAATTTTTAGCGCATTTCCACCAAAATAAAAAAAAACGCGCTATTGTGGCCACTTTGTCCGTACGTCCGTCCGCCCGTCCTCTCGTTTTGCGACGCTACTAGTTCTTTATCTTAAGAGCTATTGTTCTACTTTTTTCGGTATTTGGTTCGTTATGGTGTCGAGTCTTGCAACAAGGAAGGAATTTTTTCTGTACCGCTTACAAAAAAAGTTATTGTAAAAAAAAAACAAAAAACCGATTTTTACATGTTCCATAATTTTACACTTTTGCCGTTTATTAACGATCCTAGAATCGTTTATAATTTTGTATTGCTGTCTGTCGTCTGTCTGTTGGTTTGTCCGTCTGTTCCTTTGTCTGTCTGTCCCTGTATCTGTCCGTGTGAACGATAACTTTGTTTAGAAATGTCCGATCGCTTTTACATCTCCGTTAGTTATTAACTGAATTGCATGAAATGCAATATCGGCATAGCCATATAATACGCAATGCCAAAAGTTAAGTCGAATCGATTCAAAATTCACAATGCCCTTTTCGCATCTCGACCATTTATAAACCGAATTGCAAACTTTTTTACTTATAAAAGTATTTGAATGAAATTTGATACATAGGCACTTGGAATAAAGGAAAATCAAACGACAGTTTCAAAATTTGGTTTCGCGCATGCGCAGTGTCAACTTTTTTATTTATGGACGCATTTAAATGAAATTTGATACATAGGTGCTTGGAATAAAGGAAAATCTAGCACCAGTTTCAAAATTTTATTTTGCGCATGCGCAGTGACAACTTTTTTATCTATGGAAGCATTTAAGTGAAATTTGATATTTAGGCGCTTGGAACAAAGGAAAATCTAACATTAGTTTCAAAATGTAGGTTTGTGCATGCGCAGTTCCAACTTTCTTATTTAGAAAAGCATTGAAACGAAATTCTCTTCATAAACTGAACTTGAAGTAGCAGGTCAAAAATGGATTGCCCATGTGCAAACGCTATCTTTCATATTTGTGGCCGGATTTTTACGATTTTAACATAAGTTGCATCTTACAAATGTGAAATGAATGCAAGTGGAAATGCGCTATATGTAAATCATTTACGATTACTTTTTAACTTGTTTTGCTTTGTTGTGTATTGCCAATGCAAAACCCTACCATTCTCGAAAGTAATCTGGTTTAATTAACAACGTAATTGTGGAAATACAGCTCTACATATTTATGAGTGGAATTTGTGTAGGTATAATGTGCCTTGTTCTATTCACGATATTCAATTGCAAATCTTCCATAAACTTCTACTTCGCGTGTTTCAGGCTTTGTATTCCAGAGAGCGGGTATGCGCTTAAAATTCAATTTGAAATCAAATCTTTTCAAGCGATACAAGGAAATTATGTGGCGTGTTAGATTTAAATTCTTTCCTCTTTCCACCCGAAAAATAATGCGTTTTAATATAAATCAATGTTAGCATTCCCAAAATAAGTACCTACGTTTTTCTTGCGTAACTGTACAATTTATTCAGCATAAAAGTCCGTGATAAATAAACGTGTTCTCGAAAATTTGTTTCTCCATCCCAATTTTAACTCCTACTTTGTATACGGTACTTTGTAAATAGTTGTGACTACGGCAGTGTTTACTTCCATTTTCTATCAGATCCGATTTCATTGTTATTTTACTATCATCAGATTCTCATGCTTTTTCGATAATGTACCTAAGCCATTTCTCATCCTAACACGTGCAATATCCTTCCTTGCTTTATCCAAACTATCGTTTGCTCATAACTGGCGCTTTGCAGGTGGTTTATACGAGTCCCCTTTCAATTATATTATCGTGGAAGTTCGATAGAGTTGCTAGTTTGGTATCACTTACTGAAATTGATACTTTTTCTCGCATTAACAAGAAAGGGTTGTTGAATGTTCATTTTCATTTAGAAATAATGATTACCTACTACCATATCATACAATCCCTCCCCTAACGGCATATTCACCAGTCATCACTATCCATTGTTTTTCAAACTATACAGGTAACATCATGATAGCAAAATAAAAATCCGATACAACTGAATACCTAATGATCCTCGAGATCTTCGCACATACATAATTTTTACAGCACACCTTAAGGGATTGGTTCTGCCCCACCAGATCAATATAGCTTGTAAAACAAATTTTTGAACCGGCATTAGTTTAACCTTTATTCGAGGTCTGTATGTACAAAATTTAATTTAAATAGGTATCTGGAGGGGGTGCGTCGCCAACTATGTCATTGTGATTCCCCCTCCGAATTACTGAAACCGATTTTGATTTTTTAAAATATCTAGTTTATTTACTAAGACATGGGGGGTGGTAAGTTTTCAAATTGCCACCTTGTATATTAAATTTAGCTGAAAGGATTAATTATTTCCTTTTCGCTTTCTTTTATGCTCGTATTTTAATTGTATCACTCCATGATCTCAAGTTGGAATGCTTACTTACCGCAGCTCTGTTTAATGAATACTATGAAAAAAAGGGTTTTCGCAACTGTCATTTTGGTCCGGTAAACAGCAGGCTATTTCATCCCTTAAACAACAGTTCGCGATTCCGTAGCCAATCGGTCCTGAGTTCTGCCACTTATCCGGGTATTCGTAGTAGACCGGAACGTTAAGTCGTTAAGTCGACGAAAAATACTCTCAACGCATCCGGCTTCACACTTGTCGGGTAACATAAAACCATCAAGTCTTTAAGCACACGCAACGAGTTTAACGTTGCAAGTCCTTTAAATACCACTTATACATGTGTATCTTATAGTATTTTTTATTATACCTGCAGTATACCCTAAATTACTCGCGTTCGTGAAAGCTTCAGCCATAGGATAGGTACAAGCCAAAAAAATGTTCTCCATTTACAGAAAGCGACCTAAGAGGATTTTTTATTTCACCCAGATGACAGTTTCAAAAGTCATACTTGAAGTATCATTAGATGATTTAGCAACTGTAAAGTACGTGTGTTTTAAATGCCTTTTTTCGCGCGCATTTGAGTGTTTAAAACGGAGATTGTGATTCAGGTATAATAAAAAGGTGATTAAATACTGTCCAAAATAGCTTTTTTGGTACTTTCAACATTGGAAATGTTTATGGTCTCGTATATGGGTATAAAGTTACGAGTGTCTTTCACGCAGAAAAGACAACGGTGTCGCATCAAGTGAGGATTGTACCGTACTGGGCCGCGATCGATAGGTTAAGGAAAAGTCGCGAATACTGTCGACACAGCACTTACTTTTCTAGAGGGTAGATCTCAATTAGTTAGTTTAAATCACAATACATTTTCTAATGTATTGACTGTTAAGTCCGGCGTACCTCAAGGTTCTATATTAGGACCACTGCTTTATACGTTGTACACAAGTCAGTTGCACAAAGTTCTAAAGACTTGCAGTTATCATCTATATGCGGACGACACACAGTTATTATATTACTCCTTCTTTAAACATGAATTACATAATGCTTGTACAAAGATAAATGCGGATCTGAGTTTTCTCTATTCCCACTCTAAAGATCATAATTTACTGCTCAATCCTAAGAAATCCGTCGCGTTGGTATTTGGTGCAGGAGCATTACTTTCTGCTGAGAATGTAAAATTACGTATTGATGATGTACCAATTACTGTAAAAAATGTCGCTAAAAATTTAGGATTGTGCGTATAAGATAGTGATCTTCGCTTTAGAGAACATGTAAGGAACTGTATACGCAAGGCTTATGGAAATTTGAAATGCCTGTATCCGCACCGAGCATTCCTGTCCGTTAATACAAAAAAAATGTTGTGCGACTCGTTAGTGTTGTCGCAATTTAATCATTGTGACATGGTCTATGGGCCATGTCTTGATGCTGCCTCTGACAAACGTATACAGGTTCTTCAAAATGATTGTGTTCGCTTCATTTTTGGTCTTAGGCGTCGCAGTCATATCTCTCACAAATTGAGAGAATTAGCGTGGCTTAATATGTCACAAAGGCGGAAGCTTCATTCTTTATGTGTGTATCACTCTTTAATTACTACTGGGTTTCCGAAATATCTTAATAACAAGATACGATACCGTACCGACGTACACAACGTGAATATACGGGGAAAGGGATTATTATCGACGCCCTCCTTCAAGTTTATTTCTAAATCAGCTTATCTGAAATCATTTTCTTACAACGCAGTTGTAATGTACAATGCCCTTTCACCCGAATTGAAACGCTTGCCCTTAAAATTATTTAAATATCGTATGACATCTTTAATGTTAGACGATTAACGTGCACAAAGCAAATATGGCAATCACAGTAGGCATCACTGTCTATAGGGTAACACTGGTCGGATTATATTTACATTCTGTCAGTTATGGGTTCTTTCGCAGCAATTTTGAGGTTAAGTGGTAGAGCGGAGAAGAGCAGTCCCTCAGTATTGCTCTTCAACCGAACTTCGCCTTTGGGGTTGCAGTCTATTGCATATACGTGCATCTGTATCTTTAAAATATGTACTACCTAATCGTATTTGTCAACTGCTGCATCACCCAATAAAGCTATATTATTATTATTATTATTATTATTATTATTATTATTATTACTTAATAGTGCTCAATTGTTTTATTAATTCTAATTTAAAATTCTGGCACATCTCCTTGAATAGGATTACGAGAATGTTATGAAGCTTATTAGTCAGAAGGGTCATGTTTGCTGCGACACGAGCGAGTTTGCGAGCGAGTGAAGCAAGTGTTCCGAGTGAATATGGATTATTTGTGTTTTGCATATGGCTTTATACGGTTTCTCTGTCTCCAATAGTTGCATGGAGTTAGTGATGTGGATTGTAAAATAACGATTTGTAAGTTACATAAAAAACGGTTATATTACGCGTAACTTACAAGAGGTCGGTTTTTTTGTAATTTATGCATTTTATGAAATTTACGTAACTTACGTTTTTTATTTAGAAAACCGTAATTTTTGTAAATTTACATAAATGTAATACCTATTCGATACATTTTGATCGGTACTACCACAGACCATCAACGGTACTACCAACGTAAACGATTCACCGTTGAATCTAGTTTGGTTTAATGAAGATGACACAGCATCTAATTCGCGATCTGGAACTTCTTCTTCCAAACGACGCCTAATGACGAAATACCTACTGCTTGGGTTTTTTATCTATTACACCAAAATATATAAATTAACAAGTGTTTTTGTTTTCAAACACTCCACAAAATTCAAAAAGATTTATGGAATATTTAAAAAAACCTAAAAAACATAAATGACAGGTTATTTTACAAAATATTTGTAAATTAAGTAAAAAACATAAATTACTGGTAATTTTACTGTAAAATTACAGTTTTTTTTTAATGGTAAGTTACATAAATTACATAAAATACTATAAAAAAAATAAACAATTGGTAATTTTACACGTAATATTACGCACTTAAAAAAAGCGTGTTATTTCACATCACTACATGGAGTGCGAAATCCGAGTCGAAATTTGTAAATGTTTAATCCTCGTATTTAAATAATTTTTAAACTTTAAACTTTAAATATCTCGGTTTGAACGTGTGGGAATAAACTCTGCACGTATCCTGAAGTGCCAATAAAGAAAACGAAAGTAATTAAGTTTAATAATATTTCACTACCCTCAAATTATTTCATTGCATCCTGACGGAGATAAACATAATGGTAATAATGCAATATGCACAATGTTTTATATTCTCTTATTCTCATATTATAACGCGTGCCACAATTAAAAGAGACCCTACCCTTTCATAAATTACTACTGCGCAATGACTATTTTGTCCTTGCTATGAAATCTGTTTGTTTCTACTAGAGTCAAAGAAAGGAAATCGACATAAAACGCCTAAAATCTTGAGTTTAGAGAGAAATCAACCCGAATTTGCCTCGAGCAAAAAAATTTCGTCTTACGCCATAAAATCTTAATTATCCTTTCGTTGCATAAATAATTACCATGTCGGTAGATAAACATAGTGAAACTCCATGTAGATGAATATTTAATGTAAGTAATTGAGGTTGGATTTTTGTAAAATGCTAGTAGACTTTCTTATGTTTTTTTTTTGCTGTATAAGTTCCAGAGATCAGAGAGAAATGTTTATAGAATTTTACTTAACGACCCATCCCAATGTTATCCCTAATCGCGCCCCGTTAGTGTGCTGTTTTTCGGTCTGAATGTATTTTATTCGTTTCCACGTTTTATTGAATATGTAAACATGGATTTGTCTCCAACAAAAGACGTTCAAATGCCATATATATTGGCTTAGTAATATAGGGATGAATATCCTCGGTTTATAGATATTTACCCCCCTGCGATATGTTGAGGATCCAATAAAAATTAATCACATCATTATAACTCGCCTCTAGCTCATCTATCGCATCATTATGCGGTAGCTGTAACATTCGAGAGTTGCCAAATATTCTCAAAATTGCCTTTTAAACTCTAATCGCGTTGCCTAATATATTATTAGTACATGTCGTCGGTGGATAATGTTACGCGTGTCTCATTATTAAGTGTGCCCTACAGTTTTCAGTTTTAGAGCGGAAGTTCTTGTTCTTATTACGACGCGCCGTTTCAAGCACCAATCAGTTGCATCATTTTTATTTTCTAAGCACCTAGGAAAGATGTCACGCTCACGTCAAAATTAAAGGCTCGAGGTATATAAAGTACGGCACTTTCAACGCCATGTATCGACCACTTTACTAAGATAATTTTGCCCAAAAGAAGAGAAATAGGAGTCAGCGGAATTACCTTGCCGATACGGTGATCCCAAATGTTATCTAATTTAGTCGAATTTAGAAATTTTTGTCTTACCACGCGTCTTGTCACGACAAACGTAATGTTATGTAGGTTATGATTTGGTAATACCTTTTTGGGGTGTTTTTATTTACATCCCACCAAAGAATATAGTAACTTTTTGGTCACACATCAAAACGTGGATATTTTTCTTTTAATTACAAATTATCACAATGATAAAAAGCAGTAATGTACTGTTTTTTTGTAAAGTTCTATGCTGAAAGCTTCTATGTGGTTTAAAGTAGGTTAAATTGTTAATAAAAAGTCCTATGTTTAAAAATACTGTAACGGGTAGTTACAATACTTAAACTGATTATTTTAAAACTTATCAAAATATGGGTGGCACCGAATAGCTCAATGGATAATATTGATATAATGAATATAGAAATTAATTGAAACTTAAATGGGAATAAGTTCATAAACTGAAACTCTAAAAAAAATTAGGAAACTTAATGTTGTACTTGAAATTTTGTACACATTACCGTAATATTTTACGATTTTTTTAATGCTAACAAAATACAAAAAATCACCATACCTTTTTAATGCGTATTATTTGAAAATGTCAAGATCCAGAGAATCCTGCGTAGTGGAAAATTCCCCTAGGTCAGCGTTCTTTGGTATGTGCAGTTTCTGTACGAGAAATAGAAAAACCCCAACACCGGTTGGCAATTGAATTCTTAGTTCGTCCCAGATTAAATAGTTTTAAACGAACGCTTCAATAATTTCAGCCTTCAATCGGCTCAAAGGTATTAATTGGCAAGTTCGCACTTGTGATGTCGATTCAACTTTGCACACATCACAATTTTTTTTATCGCAAGCGGATCACGTAGCCTGAGACTTACGCACTATTGCTAAGCGCTCCTTAAAATCATGGGCGCTTCTTAGATAAATGCGCATTTCCTAACATTTATTGACGGTTGACATCCAACCATACAAATGACCCTACATCCATACAGAGAAAATCTACCAAAACTCCGCATCCTTCCTGCCTATAAACGTGTTTTTTTCATTTTATTCTTATAAAAATTTGCGAATTATACTCGATTACATTACGATTATCTACTAGTAATGGTTTATGTTGGTAACAATTGACCGAGATTTTTTTGGGTTACATGATCTCGAAGGTGCAGTACTTTAATGTATGTCGTAGCTATCTAGGGCATTTAGTCAAAACTATACAGAATATACAGTAATATTTATTAAGAAGTAGACATAGATTTGCGTGTATTGTATTACTCGTAATTTTATGCAGCCATAACATCTTAAAACAAATAAAGATCTGGCTGCCATATTATTTAATTCGAATATTGTTGCTTTGGCTTCCGTATTTTTGTTTTCGTTGACATTGTCAATTGAAATTGGCGGTATCAGTTTAAAGAGCGTAAAAGATTTATTTTCTGTTAAGCCAAAACAACAATATTCAAATTAATTAATAATTATGGTTGTATAAAATTAGGTGCTCTTCAGAAGAAATGTTGTCATTTAAAAGTAGACAGAGCGACAAACAATACACGTAAATCCCTATGTCTACTTCTTAATAAATATCACTGTATATCTGTTTTCAGCCTTCTACAATCTCATTACATTGGGGCTTCGTACAAGGGGTAGGTACTTGTTTTAAATGGATATAATCATGTAAAAGTACAAACCAAAAATGCTAACCTCTACTTACGAATAAGGAATAAATGTGGGTATAAATCAAAGTTCAGTTTAGTGTACACATAGAATAATACCGTGAGACACAAAAGTTTGCTGTATATCATTGTTTCAATTAAGCTGTAGGCATTCGGTATCCCTATATATATATATATCCTCTCGCACAGAAAATACCTAGATGGGAATGGACGACAAAGACAGAAACACCAACTCTAAGTTACCATAACGCAACTTTTAGTAACTTTCTCTAATCCACCTTTACATGAGACGTGATCATTTCTTTCACGGAATGCTGATGAGTAAAGTTCTTCTTGATGAGTGTTAAATTCGTTGGAGACGTACATGAAAGGAAACCTTTACTTTATTAATTTGCAATTGAACTTCGAACAAGTACCTATGGAATACCCAGTGTTTGCTACAGATTGAAATTGTAATTTATGTAATAATAAAACTTTTTTGACAAATAATTCGAAGCTTTTCATTTTCATAGTTACCTTACGAACGTTTTTAAATACAAACTCTTGAATACTTACCATATTGTAATGAGTTACAAAGCTCATCACAATGTTATTTTTGACATTGTTTTATAATTCAAACTAATTTTCCTCGACAACATAAATTATTTGGGATCACCTGTCACCGTTCTACACAACGAAATCATTTGCCCTGTTCCTTTCACAATCAGTCTTGCGCCGTTCTCTGTGGCGATCACTCCATTATTTGTTGAAATTGATGGGATTGGTTAGTCATCAACGCTAATTGAAAATAAATTACAAACTCGGCGTTTGTCCACCATAATACCTAGTATATTATGTGGTGAGAAAAGGATGACCTACACCGAAAATAAGAAATTCAGCCAAATTTAACGATTTTTACGTGACGTCAGTGGTGTGTGAAAAAACTACGCTAAATAATCTATAGATACATTGTGATAGGATAACATCTGCTTGACGACAGCGTAAAACGTTAATCGATTATATCCCGAGAACTGAGTACTCCGAAAGGGGTTGTAATATGTCGAACCTTTATAGAATGCGGTGGTGGAGGAGGTAGGGAGTACCTATTATTAACAAGCTCCTAGCGAGTTTATAATTTTGCGGTGTCTGTCCGTCTAGCTGTCTGTCCGTCCGCCCGTTAGCACGATATCTCGTAAACGAATGGACCGATTACGATGAAATTTGACAGGTGGATTCTTTATCAGATTTGTAGATCAGAGTTCGTAAATTGGCAATGTAGGCCAAAAAAATAAGGAAAGCCCTTTTGACATCTCCGTTAGTTATGCACCGAATTGCATGAAATTCAATATAGGCATAGATTTAGCCACATAATACGCAATACCAAGAGTTGAGGCTAATCGAGTCAGCATTCACAGTGCCCTTTTCGCATCTCGACCATTTATGAACCAAATTGCAAACTTTTTTTATTTATGAAGGTATTTACATGAAATTTGATACGTAGGCACTTGGGATAAAAGGAAACCTAACAGTCCAGTCAAAATAAAGTTAGGGCTGGATGTTGTCACTTCACTAAACGAAACCAAGTGTATTCTATCCGCTGAATCCGAAAATCATAGTCCCCCTGGTCAGAAACTCTCGGAACATAATGAAGAAAAAATGGCAAAATCGGTTCTTTTCGCATCTGACTTCAATTACTACCTCTTTAACTACTGCTCTGAGCGAAAAAATGAATAGATATGAATGCGAAACAGAACGAGATTTTCCCATTTTTTTCGTTTTTTGTTAATAACAATATCACAGATTAGTGAAAATATGTTTCGGGAGTTTCCAGCAAGGGAGACTATAATCTTCGGATTCAGCGGATTTTTTTACATAGAATACACTTGGTCTCGTTGAGTAAAGTGATAACATCCACTTTAGACTACTTTTAGAGCTAATTTGACGGGACTATAACGCCAGTTGCAAAATTTCTTATTTATGAGAGCATTTAAATAAAGCAGTTCGTTTACTATATTTGTTTACACGTTTATTTCGTTTATTTCTATTTTGCTTTACAGGATAGTCCTTTGTCTGCTTTTTATCATTGTATATTTCTCTGCTTGACCATTTTAGAGTGTTAGACTATTATTGGAAGAAGCTCTGTTTTGAATTATTCGGTTTTCGATGTGTTCCTCGAAGACTTCTAACTCTTTCTCTTGGTCACGAGCAGATGTCAATTCTTGATGAAAAATTCTTTTTTTGGCAAAATAACTATAGATAACGAGTGATCAAACATTAGTTGCTTGCGAGTCGCCTTTGGAAAATCAAGTTACGTACAATTTACTATGTAAGCAAAAATTCCACAGATGACTCGACAGCAACCCATTTCTGATCGCATAGTATAATTGATTGGAAAAAGATAGAGCTACATAAAATATCCATAAGTAAGTCTATTCGCGGAATGTCCTCTTTATTTTTCAGAACTATATAACGGTAGGTTAGGTTGATGCTGCGTATAAACGGCCGGCTAGCTCAGGGTTGGAAGATAAACGGGCTTGAGATAATTCACAGCGGTTGATTCGGTTCGGCCTAAATCTTCGTAATTCTTTAAAAATTTAACTCTGTATAAAACTGGGAAGACACAAGGGAAGTAACAATGGAATTCGATTAGGAAATACTGTGTCCAAGATAAGAATGTCTATAATGGGGATCTCGGAAACCATAGAAGATACGAAGCTGGTAAAATTAAGGAAATGTTGCGCAAATAAAGGGCAATTATTAGGCTGTAAAGAAAATTCCGATTACTTCCGAAGATATACCAGAAAAACCGAAAATTGCATTTCATTTTTATTATTTTCTGATGTTTCTGGAACAGATACAATAAAATGGAAAACTTCTCATTGCCAATATTTGAGCGATATACAAGACAACGTCGAGAGAAAGTGAAATATAACGAATGAAGCAGGTATCTAATACGTGTATAATTAACAGATTATCTGAAATTTAGGCTGTCAATCTACACATTTGTGAACAAAGAACAAAGGTATCAAACGAGCTGTCCCCTCATTTATACTAAGCTGCCATAAACGTCAAGGAGCGCATTATTGCGAGACACCGAAATATATACAAAAAATACTTTAAACCAATGGGACGGATAATTTAAAAAGAACACCCTAATGCTTAAATAGGAGAGCCACACCCCAACTGCAAAATCAACCAAACCGATTCCAAATCAAAAGTTGTTTGATATATGAATGCGGAGTTTTCAACATTATCGATATACCGCATGATGGACACTCCGTATTCTCGTCAATCTTGGACGAGTAAAACAGACCACATTTCGAAAACGCTGCTCGTACTGTAAACCTGGCAGTTGATTACATACTTTCTAGAAATTCCATTAATTTCCAGAAAATCATCAATCGAAACCGCCGTGCCAATAATGGCAAAGCCACACTAGCGAGACAGTTGAAGCCAAAGTTCGAGAAGCCAACAAAAACCAATCCCAAACCAAATAAGCCTAATATGACTATAAACGAGTTACCATTAGCCCAACCGAACAAAACGATTCTCGACTCGGAAAACATTCGAAAACCACGAAAACACAGACAACATCAACACAAAAATATTTTGAGGAATATGTAACAAAATTTCAGTTCAAAGCGAACCAGCATCTCTTTGGACCTCAGGATTTTGCAGACTAACAAAAACAAAATAGGAAAATGATTCGCCACAGCAATCGAACCCACATAACGAAATGACGCTAAAACAAAACCAATACGAAAAGACAAATTGCAATACGACCTTGCCCAATAGTGGAATTGTAATTTAAAAAAAAGCAGTTTGTGCAGTGATGTCTTTTGGAAATATGTGACAAAGTTAAGGGATGCTTCCATTCGATTAGTTTTCAACATATATCCATTTGAAAATTATCAAATTTAAAACATGGACTCTTATGGAGAAACGTGCTAGCCTGGTATAAACGGTGCGATAAAACATTGTATTCGCATCATTTCGGAATGATACTGCCCTCTGAAGATTTCTTGTTTCATTAGGAATTCAATAATATGAGGCAAAGTACTTTCCATGGGATTAACTTTCGAGTTATCTTGATTCGTCGACGTCACAACGGGTCAGATCGGCTGCAGTCATAGGCGGCCGCCATGTTGCACTGGAAGTCGGGTGGCCCGCGCTGTTTATTGATCGGTGATGGCCGCTTTTGACTCTTGGATGGCGTTTGACTTTCCCGCATACACTTTACGCTTCAAATAATTCCAAAAAAAGAAATCCAGTGGGGTCAAATGGCACGATTTTCGGGGTCAGTTGACATTTATTTGTTTGTATATTTATTGGAGTAAAGGAGGCAGTAATAGAAGCAAAACAGGCATCATGGAGAGTATTTGGAGAAAAAATGGAAACAGATAGTACAAGTAACCAGAAGCTCTTTTACAAAGTATTAAAAAATCTAAAAAAAGGGAAAACACTACACGGACCTACAGAAATGAAAGACAACGAAGGAGTGATCTTAAAAACTGAACCAGAAATAATGGGAAGATGGAAGCAATACTTTTGCAATCTGCTAAGCGGCATAGACAAAAGTAGAGATCAAGTAAAGGAACAAAATATTGAATTGGTAGAAGCAACAAACAAAGAAAAGCAACAAGAAACAACTGAACCGATATCAGTAGAAGAACTGATCGACGCCATCAAACTACTAAAAAACAACAAATCACCGGGACACGACGGAATTACAGGAGAAATGGTAAAAAACATGGGCGATGAAGCAACCAACTTGTTAAAGACAATATACACTAAAGCATGGGAACAGGAAATCATGCCTACTGATTGGGAGATTGGGGTAATTGTACCCATACATAAAATAGGAGACAACAAAAATTGCAACAACTATAGAGGGATAACGCTACTAAGCACCATCATGAAGATCTATGAGCAGCTGATAAACAAAAAGTTAAAAGAAATTACAGAACACACACTGGATGAAGCACAAAGTGGTTTCAGAAAGGGCAGGAGCGTGCAGGACCACATTTTCACTATAAAACAAGTAATGGAAAAGGAAGGGAAAACGGGGAAGGGCTATATAGCATTTATAGATTTGATGAAAGCGTTTGACACGGTTCCAAGAGATAGAATATGGGAAAGCCTACACCGCAGAGGAGTTGATGATAAGCTTGTTAGGGTAATCAAGAGTATGTACAAAACAACAAAAAACTACGTCATTTGGAGAAACATGAAGTCAACGATGTTTATAACAACAAAAGGACTACGACAAGGAGGGGGACTCAGCCCAACTCTTTTCAACATCTTTATAGATGATATCATTCGAAACTGCGACACTGAAATAAAAAAGTCAGTCATTGGATACAAGAATATGAATAGAGTACTTATATCACACTGTGCATTTGCAGATGATATAGCTATATTGGCAGACACTGAGAAAGATCTCCAACATAATCTAACAGTATGGAACCAACAATTGGAAAACAGTGGTATGAAGATAAACACAGCAAAAACAAAAGTAATGGCTTTAACATCTGAAAAACTAAACATGAACATAAATATCAGTGGTACAAAAATAGAACAAGTGAAACATTTTAAATATCTAGGTGTAATAATAGATGCTACAAGTAATAATGAACCAGAAATTAACTATCGAGTAGAAAGTGCATTAAAACTGTATTTTGCCCTAAATAAATGTTTTATCGGTAAACGCGAAGTCTCATATAATACAAAACTAAACGTTTATAAAACTATATACAGACCAGTTCTAACTTATGGGTGCGAAACGTGGGTTTTAACTAAAAATCAAAAAAGCAAAATACAAGCGGTAGAAATGAAATACCTTAGACGTGTAAGAGGAGTGTCAAGAGTGGATTGCGTCAGGAACACCCAAATACGACAAGACCTTGGAGTAGAGTCAGTACTAGAGTTTATTGAAAACCGACAACTGAGCTGGTGGGGACATCTCCAAAGAATGAGTAGCAGCAGGCCAGTCAAGAATGTATGGGAAGCTAGGAGTCAGAATAAACGAAAAAGAGGCAGACCTAAAGAAACTTGGGACAAAATAATAACCAAAATATTAGAGACAAGGGGGAAAACATGGACCGGAGCGAAAAAGAAAGAATGGGCGAACTTCACACACAAACAATGAATAGAAGAATTGCACTGTGCAGACATAATGTTATCAGAACAATTATAATTTATTATCTACTATGTAATGTAGTGAAATATCTAAGTTAAAGCTGAATGTGTAGCATACCCCTACACCGAAAGGTAAAAGGGTTTTTAATTATATTGCGGATTACACATACAGAATAAATAAATAAATAAATAAATAAATAAATAAATAAATATATATATATATATATATATATATATTTATTTATTTATTTATTTATTTATATATATATATATATATATATATTTATTTATTTATTTATTTATTTATTTATTTATTCTGTATGTGTAATCCGCAACTAGACACGGGATCCACCATCAATTTTACAAACAGGTGATGAAATTCAGAAAACGCCCTTCGCTTCATATTGATGGTACCTACCTATTGACCAATTTACGTTTTTGTCTGTTTAATTTGGGTACTACCATATCGCTAGTATGTGCCTTCGAAGTCTCGCACACAAAAAATTGCTTGCGATTAATTGCACCGCATCGCAACCTGTTAGAAAAGGCAAGTAAATTTACCTGCGATTAATTGCATGGCATCGGAAGTTGCATATGTACAAAATAAAAATTACGTTAGCGATCTTAGAATTGCGCCATGGATTGAAGTGGTCTGTACTCAGAACAACACAACCTTTTCCTTCAGTTTTCAATTAATTAAGGAAGTGTTTTACAAAAGCTTTTTAAAGATGACGTTACGCGCTGAAAATAAATAAGTTGCCTGCAGAATGTGTCTGCTGTGAAAGACATTGTCTTTTTTAATGAAAAAAAGGTAAGCGCTTCTTATTCTGAAAGTGAGATTTAGCCGGTAATTGACAGAAGGTTGGATGCTATTAATCATGGACGCCAACGAGCTTTCTACGAATATCCTTAGACAAGCGCCCCGCTGTAAATATCTTATGAGCAAAAAGGCAGTCTGTGCTTGAAGATATTAATCTTTCATTGTGTTCAAACGTAAATTGCAGGCCGTTTTCTTTCATCTTTAAAATTTTTTATTTTTAATTACTAAGAAATTTAATATGCTAACCACTTTTTGTGCAATTAAGGACTATCCTGTGTTCTTTTATTTCTTTAAATGAATTGAGAGAGTTGAAAACCCTTATTTGCATGGAATAGCATTGAATCTTGTGGCACTGGCAAACATTTTACTGTAACAATTAATTAACTTTAAAAACCCCTTACCTTGCGGAAGTTTAGCCTTTTATCTCCTCTTCAAGAATGAAAATCAAAACCCGATGTTACTGGTTTAATTACTCTCGAATAAATTTCTTCCATATACTAGCAAAATAAAGACGATCTACCTAATTGCATTTTTTTTTAGTTTCTAAGTTTTTTGTGGTAAAATATTCGTTTGGTTCATAAGAAAATACAAAAAAATATGCAACTCGGCCACGTATCAATGCTAGGTTTGATCTTTCTTTAAACCTTCATTTTTATACGTAATAATTTCTTGGCAGAGTCCTTTCTTTAGATCCAATTATTATCAATAAAATGTGACACAAACCTGTTTGCTGTCGTAGATTCTCACAGCTTGGTTCCTTTAGGAATATTATGTTTACGTTAACTCAAATTTTTATATAAATTCCTAAAAATAATCGAACAAGTACAGCTATTGATGGGGACGAGGTTTTCTTCAGATTACGATTGATATTATCCTTCCTTAAATATGGAAAACAAATTGCTTCGTGACTGTACAGCTGAACTTTCTGCACCACCCTGGTAAGCTCAGATTTTTGTTGTTGTCAGTGTGAACTTGTTTATGCACCGGAATAAAAAGCCACTTCCTCACGGTACTGAATATTAATTTTCCAGATTTATTAATTGAGTTGTGCTTCGAGTAATCGCACAAATTAATTGTCTTTAAATTTCACGAAGTAACTGAACGTATTTTCTCTTGAAATCGAATTGCGATTCACGCGTTGTACGTGCTTGCTCTCAAAATTAAGCTAAAAATACCGGCCCTCCTGTTGCGATGGCCACTTGTATTTCGCCCGCCAGAAAAATCGAAACGGTACATCCGTCATGCCAGCGAGTTTTCTGTTTTTTATACATAGACACGCGAAATCCCCCCTTCCTCTCCATAGCAGCGATTTTTAAAACTGGTAATACGGTCGAGCTAGCGTTTATCTACTAAAGACAATCTACGTTTTACTCGAAACACGTAAATTGATCACCCTTATCTCACGAGATACTTTCATTCACGTTAATTATGAAGCGGTATATGTGTAAATTTCCCTATGTTGAACGAAATACAAATGCTAAAAAATATTTTTTTAAACTGCAAAGCGGGCATCTGTTACGGGTTCTCTTCTTAATTTAAAATTTTCAAATTAAGAATACAAATCGATGTGTTTCGGAGTTTTTTCCGTATAGTACATTATAACGTTAAAAATGAATTTGTTCCATACACATGGAGCGCTGTACATGTAGAACGCATGAATTATTATACACCAAGATACATTATATAATATATACCAAGGTAGAGAAATCTAGTATTATTGCCTGAGCAACAAGATTACATCCCGAGGCGCTCGAGCGGCCCTAGCCCCATCTACCTGCGAATCATTTTTAGGCAACAAGAAACCCGCTCTGAAAAGGACGCCATGCGAATAGCAACCACTTGATTCACCAGAAGACCGACACAAAAACCTGCCGTAGAAGGCAGGATCAAGTTCAATACGATACGATCTAATATACAGGGTCATTCTTGACGAGTCAGAAAGATATGGAGAACCTTTTAAAATGAAACTAAACTGATAAGTCCTTTAAGGGTTTTGGCACATGTGAATTGAACTAGAATATTTTCAAGATGGCGCCACTTCCGCAAATACCGGAAGTAGCCATCAACTTTGATATTTTAAATAGGGACCCCCTATCTTTTTTACATTTTCGGATTCTACGTCCACAAGAATTCAATTTATTTTCGTTAAAGTGGTACGCTGGTACCTAATAAATGCTCATAAACAAAATATAAATCCTCTAAATTAATATGCAATTAAGTATTTAAAAGTGATAATATCTTCCCTATGAAATATGTATAAATTCTCCACAAATTATGGATATCAAAACCCCTGAAGATACGTGACCCGTTCTACCGTTAGGTATAAGAAAGAAAAGAAATAATGTATGAAATTTTAAATTAATCTGTCGCTGCTGATGGGCTTTCGAAATTAATTATGCGTAAAGATTTTTGAAAAAATCCCCATTAACACTACTTGGATGTGCTGCGCGTCGTTGATGTTAGAGTGAAATGCCCGTGCCGGGTACATCTATGACATTTTAACAACACTTTAAGGAACCGTGGTTTTGTGTTATTATGCTCGCCAGGAGAGAATTCCGATCAAAGAACACCTGATGCCGGTATACATAACAATGGTATGGTTAAATATGAAGAACATACGATTGTAAACCGGTATCAGGTGTTCTGTGACTTGCATTCTCTCCTTGCGAGCGTTATATGTTCTGAAGGGCTGTAGATGAAGGTAGACTTTGATTTTTCTGTTATATCGAGCAGAATTTCAGCTAGCCGACGGCAATAATTTTTTCGAGAAAGTAACATATTTTAAATCAAAATTTGTAGTACGAAAAGTCTTGATTTTGTAACTACCCGTTGCACGCTAGATTCACCTAAGTACATACATAATTCATTCATATTTTCATATTCGTCAACTTCATTTGCGGTCATCGATTACCAGCCATAACTGTAGTTTTTGCGGTTACAGAATTTGTATTGCTCGATTATTCACTTTATTCAGAATAAAATAGACTTTTCCTTTCTGCGCGTTGTACATACCCTTAATAACTAAAAATTATATATAATAAATTTTAAAAATAATGCTTTCTGTTGTATGTTCTCCTTCATTAACGGCAAGAATTCTAATTATTATTCTCTTTTGTTCTTAAAATGCCTTAATTGCACCTATTAATTACAACCCGCTTTCCAAGTACGTGATCAAATGGTATGATTTAATTTTTGAGCTTATAGGGAAATCCCTGTTTTCAATGATTTCTTTGTTACCTACGCACCGGCTTATTCTCTTCATAAATCACCGCTTTATTAAAAAATATATTCATTAATAATGTCTATTCTTCCGTAAATTTCCGTAATTATTCATTACTAAGGTACTCGACTTCGTTAGCTTGGAAGTTGAAGACAATGTAAGAATTTCGCACAGATTACCATACATTGCGTGGACGTGTCGCCTTTATGAAAAACGGTATTAGAAATCACCTAATAACTTACCTAAAATGTTTAATAAGCATGCATATAGAATGTATGAATTCGTTTCCAAACTGTGTGGAATTACCCAAACAACAAATTTGACGTTTGACACGTTTTGTTCTCAGAGAGCTCACGAGTAAATAGAGTCACAATTCTCAAGAGTCAAAAGTCTAGTCTTCTAAATAGTGAAAGGTGGCATTGCGATTACTAACGCAAAAGTATCAAAGTCCTCGTGTGAGATCGAACGGACTTCGGCGCATTCTTGTGTGGCAGTTTATTACTCTACCATCTTGTCGCAAAAGTGCGCCATTTCAGTGGATTTCGCCAAAATCTCTCCATAAAATGGTACTCAAAGACCGCGATTCGAGCTTCAAGACAAACCGCGTGACAAATTCAGAAATAAATAGCTGCGCTACTGCTGCTTGCCGCCATTGCGGTTGATGTAACTTTTTAGAAATGAAATCTTTGAGAATGACTCCTCCGCAATATTGGATTTTAAATGACAAAAACTTTCAATATTGAAAGAAGAGGAGCAGTTTTACAGCGACTGTACTTTATAATTCAACAATTGCTTAAAATAAAAAATAAAATGTGTCGTCTTATCTTAGCAATATTGTAGTAATTACTGTCTTTCTAGTAAAACCTTTATATAGTCGCTTTAGAGTAATGTATGTAGAATTTATATTTTCAAAAACCACTCTAAAAAATGATTGTATAAGCCCAGGAGTCATTCTCAAACTTCGATATAATTTTAGAATGCAATTTATCAGTGGCGGCCTCTATTAGTTCTTATGAATTGTATGTCGTCCTTAAGGTATCGTAATGCGTAGAAAATACGACGAAAGTCAAGATTCATCGAGTTCTGATGATGAGTGGGAATTAGTGCTATGTAATTGTAAAAGGACTAAGAGCACACTCCGTCCAAGAATTCCCATAATTACAGCGATATTGTGGATCGCTATGCGGACTATGAATGCTCACATTATTAAGTTGGAGTAAATATTCATTTTCCACTACCAATATTGACACGTACTTCTTCGTTTTTTCCCTTTTTCCCTTTCTTTCCTTAATAAAATAATGCGTGTCTTCGAAAAATCAAACTGCACTTGTGTCCTGTGTTTTCCAAAACGGTGATAACATACCTTTATCTTGAAATTGAATTAGTGTACGCAGCGATAACAGGTCTTGTCGCAGACCGGAGATAAACTTTTACAATACCTACGCAAATAATATATAGATGTTCCTTATTTTACTACCACAAAATAACTTTACAATGAAATTGAACAAATTAAACAAAGCAATTATTTAAACGAAACTAAAATTATTAAATAATTCTGATTCCTCTAATTAGTCAATATGATCGGATTTGCGTTTTCAACTAAATATATGCTTTAAAGTAATTGAAACTCACACACAGGATGTCCCCCATCGTTATTCGAAATGCCGAATCCAAACAAACGTTCGCATTACGTAATTTGCACAACAATGTAGGTATATGTGCTACTGCTAAATTACCGCTTTCTACAATCAGCAAACTTAATACAGTTTACACAATGTGTAAAAAGTTACTTTAACGTTGTTATTACCTAGGTACTGCAGCTAAGGCGTTGGTTAACTTAGGAAACATGAAGCATTTTTTATTCGTTATTGCAATGAACGAATCAGAAAAACAGTTACATATCGGATTATCAATAAAGTAACCTTTTCTTTAATGGACCACTCTGTGTTGTTTACATATTTTGAAAGAAAATGAGATTTTAAGGAATGTTTGACATTTAACCAAGAGTAGGTAAATTGAAATTAAAGGAACTATTATAATCAACTCAAGTTTTTATCATAATCGATGTGTAACACATTCAGATGCGTTTAATCCCAACATGTTATACTAAATTTGAGTATATTGTTTCAGGCACTGGCAATTTGGCAGTTGGTACTGCACCGTAAATAATTTCATTGCCTACGTAACTGTTGCAGCAAGTGTATTTACACTAACAGGGATATCATGCGATAGGTAAGTACCTAGCCACCTTTTTGCTCATTGGTTTTTAAAGTGTAACCATTGATTAACATGGGAATCAATGAACTAACATTATAATTTAATCCATTATGCGCAATTGCCATTAAAAATGTTTGTTAACGTAAATATTGTCAATTAATATTATGAACAGGATATTCGTGACTGTGGCCTGCTTGCAGGTACGCCACTGCTTAATCATTTTCAATATTAGTGCACCGGACTAGTTTCGAATATATCCTAGGTAAATCGTCTCAATATTTACCATTGTAACTAACAGTGTGACTAAAACATTCCGACTAAACTATCCATTGCCATTTACATAGCCCAAAATAAAACTTTATTTAAAAAATGTTTATATACAGGGTGGGTCATTAGTGTGCGGGTGGAAGATTGTGGGTTTATTAACGCACATATTTCAAATTCATTGTCGGGGCATGTTGAATTGTTATTGCTATGTTACCTGTTGGTCAGTTACCTAGCCCAAAAATATTTTCAACAAAATTGCAGTTGTTATACAGGGTGATTTGTATCAAAGTTGCATTTTTTAAATACATCCCCCTGTATATTCGCGTACGTACGTCGCGCTGACACACAATTTGCGTTTGAAGTTTTGACCCCACCATCAGTAAGATCTGGTTGGGAGCTACCACATCCCTTTGTCGGTACTTTCAACGTCCCGTTGCCCCGCAATTCGCGTTTAAAGTATTGACTCCACCAAATTATTAACATTTACTAAAAAAATCAATGTTACTCAAGTCCTTTTTGGAGTTTTTTAAGCTTATTCTTCAATAGGGACTATCATATCATCTAAACGTGTATATAAAAACGGAGAAAATGACACCACATAGAACTCGCTACGATAATTCTCCGAAGGACAATTTTCATTTGAAAAATAAAGTTTTTTCCCGAAAAAACGAATATTTCGCTAACCTCTTAATTTTTTATATTGAAAACATTTGTAGTTACTTGAATTATAAAATAGTATATTTCAATAACATCTCGTTAAAAGAAAATCATTTTTGCGGAAATGAACAATAAAAAACAAAAAAACACCTTTTCCTTGATTTTTTCGGTTATTTGAGGTTATGTATAAGAAAGCGACTGGAAACAAAGTTGTAATTTTTTTCACGATCTACAACTTGAACATTTTTGATCTCAACTTTTGCCCGAAATAGCCGTCATACGATTTTCACCCTCCCCAAAAACTTAGTCCCACTTTCCCGCTTACGTATTTATTTTTATTTTGTATTTGTTATATACCATTTTAACATATCCACTTGGAAAAGTTTCATTAACAATTTTCTTTTTTAAAAAGTCCAATTTGCCTGAACTGTTAATCATAAGAAAACGGCCTATAAACAGGTGATTACGGCAGGGGACAATATATACTTTTTTGCATATTTTTTGTCACAAATTGTTGTCATAATATCAAAACATCTTTTTTTAAGTAAGATTTTTAGTGGTTTTGTAAACATATATCTGAAAATTGGTTGTCAAATTTTGGTTTAAAAAAACGCGCTTTATCTGCACAAGCGATGTGCACAATTTATGGGTACTTGTTATAAATGGGTTACAGTGCTGTCTTACATAACTTAATAAATGTCATTATTAAAGGGTGAAATTCCTGTGTATCTACAACAAAGGACCATTTAAAAAACGCATACCTCATCCACCATTTCACGTACACAAGTTCCAAAATGTTTGTATTTTATTATAAATGTATTAAAAACAGTTTCGTTTCTTTAGAATAATCTGATTTTACTTTGACAGGTATCTGGCTATTGTACATCCCTTGCAGCCAAGGATGTCAAAAACATCATCATTAGTTACAATCGTCCTTATATGGATAGCTAGTATGATTAGTGGATTCCCGTGCCTGCTATATTCGACGACAGTAACATACAAGTAGGTGCTCACTAACTATTTCTTATTTTAAGGTTTCTTTTGAGATGTAATTCGCATAAGCAATGGTTAACGTCCGACACGAGGGGTTATTCTTATACGTAATTACAATCAATACTCAAAAGAAACAAACATTCAAATGACTTTACGACAAAACAAAATTTGGTTCGACTAAGAGCCCTTTCACACGATCCGCTTTTTTAACGGACCGGTAAACGGACGGACCGGTGAAATTACCGGATACTGTAGAAACACACTAAGTTGTATTCAATTCACACGCACCAACGTCCGTTAAAAAATCGGCACACTCCTAATAAGCCATCCGTGTGCCAATGAAAATCGCTCAAGTGTCGTTCTCTTTAAGAGGAAGTCTATGAGAACGGAAAATGGAGACGTGCTAACCACTGCCCTCTCGCGGCTTCAGTTGTGATCCAGATTATCATGGCAGTTAGCGCGTGCTTCCAAATAGAGCGGACGAACGGCGGAGATAGCTCTTCCGAAAGACGTATCTTCTTTCTTCGTATTTGATGCAATCAAATTTAGAAGAAAGAAAATCACTACTGCTCATTCCTTCTAAGTTACTGAAACCACATCCAGATCTGTACTCAAGATTCAATTGGTCCATATCGTCCAATAGTAAATCCTTCATACATATTGTGCTCTACTTTGAAGGCTTGCACGTACCCAAAACCGTAGTTTGCGCAGTGTTTTTTCTTCATTCTCGAACATGATAACCGCAACTAAAGAAATTAGTAAATCCTCGTCAGTGAATATTGCGACTAAAATAAAAGAATGCCAACACATATGTAGACGTTTTTACAGTCGCTGGCTTTGCCTATTGGCATTGCCTTCGGCAAAGCGCTGCATAATGTGGACGTAAAAAATGTATCGTCCTACAGTTTATATGGATGTTTCAGGACGTGCTTAAGGAAGCGCGACAAAATTTTAATTAGCTCTCGGATCCAATTATCCAACTTGTTAAACATAATACAATACGTCAATCGACACTTAATGCTGTCAAGTTATAAAAGACAAATTAGTAACGGCGGACGCTGTATTTCTATATTAAACTAAATTTTATAATCCCAGAATTATATTTTTCTTCCAACAACAAATCACTTTCGTGTCATAAACAGACAATTAGTTTGCTGAACTTCTGTTGGAAAATTTTCAATTAAATCTGCGTGCATCTAAAGTAATTTAGAAAAGTTGATTAATTTTGTTTTGTGAGTAGGTATGGCGTAAAGGAATCTTAATATATTATTCATTTTGTGAATACACTTGTAAACCTAAAATCAATCAGTGATTTGTATAGCTTTATTGAACTGAACCTTTTCAAGATCGGTGTAAAACTGCACGTGGGCTAACCTTTAATAAGTCCTACCAATTTTGTCGTGTGCCGAATTCAAATAGACGTTAATGTATCGGACAGCCCCATATAATTTGCAATTCGTATACCGCAGATTGTATGTCGTAAATGACGTTCCCGCAAAATTAGTAACTTATTAGCGAGTTTGCGGACACGTATTTTCCGTTACGTTAGACGGCCATTTTTTCTTATGATATAACGTAAGGGAAATTTAGTGAAACGCGCTTGCGGATAAATTTATTGTTGCTGGAATTTGATTGGTTTACGTTATTTATAAACATAAGGTATAATAGTGTCTTTATACGGTATAATTCTTAAGTTTTTTTACGTTATAAGATATAACGACAAGTTTTGTAACGTAAAATGTACATCCGCAAACTCGCTATTACCTATAGGGTTTTCGCTATAAAAAGCGTTGCACGTCATTGATTTGATGACGTCAACAATACACGGCATTGCCAAATATTTCTAAGGTATGCTGATATATTAATCTTTTATTTAGGAAACACTTTTTTCTCCAACCACCTGAATAAGACGCTATTTTGTGACAGTGTTCGGTACCTAAAATTGACGTTTTGCGGATTAATCGCTTTCACCATGGCAACTGTACAAAAAGTTGATACTTTTGGTCCTAGTACCAAAAAGAAATTGACCTTGAAAGTTGGCCAATTAAAAAATTACAATCACGGAGATATGTCACATTGACATCGTTTTACATTGCAGGTTATAAGATATTTTTATACATACATATTAAATATTTTTGCATATTCAATGCAAATGCTGTTACCTATACGTATGTACATGTATTGAAAATGATTTACGCTCGCTATTTTTATTTAAACCATGTGTAACGTAATTTACATATTCCGTGAACGTAATTTTAATACGTATACAACCCGCCGTCGAGCGTAACGCCATCTACTTCAGACCCATTGCACTATTATCTGTCATTTTGAATTCAAAATTTGAAAAAGTTAATTACAATTAATTTTAATTAAAAAACTGTATGGTAAGTTTTTTATTTCAATACAAAATATAACAATATTAATTGTGTATACAATAAAATGACTGAAACTGATAGCGACATGGATTGCACTCCGCCAGAGATTATAGAAACGGCAGAATATGCTACCTCAAGATTTATTTGCTCCCTACAAAGTCGCGAGAGGTGAGAAGTAAGAAGTAAGAACGAATAGGTTATAAGTTAACCTAAAAACTAGAGTGGCATGACACGTGAGGACAAGAAAGCAGAAGTTCTTATACTATAGTAGTGAAACTGTGACTGAATCTAATTTCGAATATAATTTGAAGTAAAGGGGGTTGGAGAAAAAATTTTATGTTTTATTCGTACAAAAAATGCGTTTTCGGGACTCGGAAGGTTGCTGGACTCCCCTAACGCGTCGTCCAGCAACTATCTTCCTCGTCCCGAAAACTGACATTTTTTGTACTAATGAAACAAATAACTATTAGGTTATGTTTCTTCCATCCAGATGAACTAGAAAATTCAGAGATAATTTTTTGGGCTCTCTGTGTGAAACCAACCTACTGTGCATAAATAAAACCCATTCCTACTGTGCTGCGACGGTTTCAAGGAAAGTGCAGTCTACTAAATCTGTAGTCGCATTTTGTTTATAACCTATTGCTGCCGTTGTGAGCAGAAAGATGAGGAATGTGGGCACTGCGGCATTATGTAAATGTTTCGGAAGTTATAAACCATTGCATAGGCCATCAGCAAATAAATATCAAGTTAATGCTTGCTTGAAATCTTGACTGATTTTACGTTATTTGGCCAACTCTTGCTGTAGTGGAATTTGAGACTAGTAAGTTCAACCGAGACAAAAACACAAGAAATTTTATTGAACTACATAAAATGATAATCAACATAAACTGATATGATCGTAAAAAGGTGAAAGATACTTTTCAGACTACGTAACATTCCATTTTGTTAACATAAAAGAAAATAAATTTTAATACACAGTTCTCGTGACTTAGGTAATTGCAGTTTTATGTATTGTCAGGTTAATCGTCATCACTCAACTATCATTTTCACCCAGTTTATAATGATTGGGGCCATTTCTGCAATATCCAATTGTTTTTCGCGTTCATACTATTCCTTTATTATCTTTTCGGTGTGATTAATTGAATTTTTCCACATTTCTGAGGTTACAATCGCAAGTGCTTCCTTCTACAAGTTTATTGTGTAACCAATCTTGAAAATCTGCTTTTCTCCACGAGTTGTTTGGATTTTGTGTCAATAAGGTGTTGTGGTAAGAAGCATTGTCCAATACAATAACACTTGGTTCTTCTAAATTTACTAATAATTGTTTTTCAAACCAATGTAAACAGTTTTCACGATTCATTTCTCCGTGGTCATCGCCAGTACCTAATTTTAGATGCAAATACGAGATCTGCGATATCAAAGCTTCGTTTTGTTTAACAGCTTGGGAAATTCTGCTGACCGTAGGAATGTTTAAATGTAATCAAAGATCACACTAGATAGACAGCGCTGTATAAATTTTAGACTCTCATAATTCGTCCCGCCAAATAAGTCGACTGCGTCCTCCAGCGGCAATGTTTTTATGAGAATAGTACAAACTACCTGGCGGGGTAAGAAGACGCGCGAAATGGCAAAGCACAGTTATTTTTAGAATAAAGGGCTATTGTATGGGATATCGGTGTCATTCCTAAGCGCAACCTTGTGTGGGTGTTATAGATGTTTTTATCTGGTTACCTTACTGTAAATTAAAATACCGAATATTCACATCTTGATTTAAATTAAATTTTTTATCGTAACACAACGAAGTGCTCGTGTTTCCGTCTGTCCGTCCGTCCGTCCATCCGTTCCATCGAGATCTCGGCCCCTGGGCCACCTAGAGACTTCGGGTTTTCGCTAATTGATAGCCGTTATGGTCTATATTTGCCCATTTCGATCAGTTTCGTATTTTCCATATTTTGCGCAGACTGCGCAATGCCAACTTTCATATTTATGGAGATATTTCTTTGAAATTTTAACCACAGACGCTTCTAGTTCCGACTCACTTTAGCTGGACACAATTTTATTATGTAGGAGGCTAAGCGGGATATCTCGTTTATCCCAATCATAAAATGCTTAATTACAACAAATCTAAATTAGATAAATGTGTGGTTACAATGTAAATATGCCTGTAAGTAGGTGCATATTATCACAGATTTATAGTATACATATCTGTATCTGTGATATTATATTTGAAGGTATGCTAAAGTATCGTAGATACGTGAAACTAAAAGTTTTCAGAAATTATGCTAAGAAAAAAGACGCTTTTGCAATTATTAATTTAATCCGAAAATCTGGAAAATGTATTGGTTAGCGCTGGTTAAAAAAAAACAAAGGGAATATTGTGTACAACTTTCAAATTATTTCTTTCATTGTAACTAACGTCCTGACTGTAATAGAATCTACCTCGTCTTGAATGACGCCCACTTACAAATGTAATTTTATCCCAATGATAGTGAGGAATGTTCAGTAGGTCATGTTTATGTGTCTCGTGTTTAGACAATAATCACTCTTTGTATTTATGATATTATGATTCGAACTCGTACGAAGACGGCTTCGGATGAATCAGTTACGTTCTTAACTTTGAAAGCCCCCTATAAATATTTTTATGGAACTACTTAAACGCGAAACAACTCTTGCATATACGCTGGCTATCTAGTGTAGTATGATCTATGATGTAATGCTGCCACAACGCGCTGAAGGTAATCACAATTAGTAGAAGTAGTCAGAAGTAGGGATGGGCGATAACTGTTTTCACCTATCGATAAGTATCGGGTACTTATCGATATTTCGATAGTTATCGATATATCGATAGTTATCGATATATCGATAGTTATCGATATATCGATAGTTATCGATATATGAATACTATCGATAGGTATCGATATGTCGATAGTTATCGCTAGGGATGGGCGATAACTGTTTTCACCTATCGATATAAGTATCGGGTACTTACCCATCGATATATTTTACTTATCGATATGCCGATAATTATCGAAATATCGATGGTTATCGATACACCGATAACTATCGAAAGATCGATAACTGTCGCTATATCGATAAGTATCGGTATATCGATAGTTCTCGTTATGGCGATAGTTTTTAATATATAGGTATCGATATAATATTACCGATAATTTTTTTGAAAGCGTGTCTAAAAACTGCATGAGTTTACTTTTATATTTTGGCGAGAGCCCGACAAGACAAGAGGGCTCTTTTAACAAAATATGAAAATAACCGAATGCAGTTCTTGCAACTTTAATGGAGTTACCATATTAACTGTGCAATTATCGCAGTGCTCTTTAGCTTTCTACAATGCAATTACCGCTGTAATTAAGCGGTAATTGCACGCCTCATTTGAGAGAAATATTCGACGTATCGATAGTTATCGACAGGGATAGTTATCTTATCGAGTTTTATTAATAAAATCCATTTTCCGGTTTATTCTCGTGTAAAGTGACTATTAATAGTTACTCGACGTTTCTTTGCTACCTTTATCAAGAGTTTTTTGTTAGATTTCGTAAATGTCAATCAATTGAAACTGTATATCTAAATTTGAAGTGTTCTTAGCTTTTTCTGTTTTTTTGTGACTGGTCCTCTGTAACCATCAATCAGATACCGATACATAGGCCATGATTACACCCTTTGATTGTCTTCTTTATTTTATCTAAAGAGTAGCCATTTTGATGCAACATTTTGTTCAAGTTTTTGAAGTGCTTCTTTTTTTGAGCAATCGTCAGTAAGACGAAAAGATCTATTTTCTAAAGATTTTATTACTGCGTTTATTTGGCATGGATGATGATGTGACGTAGCGCTTCTCTTGAGAAAGGGAGCAAAGTTAAGTTTCCGAAACGTTGAGCAACTAAAAATAGTAAATGTACACGAGAGTAAACCCGAAAATGGATTTTATTAATAAAAATAGTAGCGCTCGTTGAAACCTCAACAGTAACATAATTTTATCGTACCAATAGTTATCGACATATCGATATATCAATAGTTATCGACATATCGATATATCAATAGTTATCGATATATCGATACTTATCGATAAGTATCGATATATCGATTTTTTTAGCTGTACCTATTGTTATTCGATATATCGATAACTATCGATACCTATCGATATATCGAAAAAAATTCCCATGCCTAGTCAGAAGTACATAATTGAAACCATTCTTACCTCTCGAACTGAACCCAATGGTAATAAGGGACCCCCATTATCTCGTTCCTGTTCAAAATATTGAATTAAAGACGCAAGGAGTGGAGTTCCTTCGCTTTACTGTTCAAATATTTCGGCATTGTGGCGAGTACAAATGCAAATAACGGTAGAATGTACACAAACAGCAATTTTGTTCTGAAAAGAACACATTTTTTTGCACTAAGAGCGAAGATGAATAATAACAACAACCACAAGAATCACCGAAAACTTTCACACGCAAAAACCGAACCAAAGTGTCAAATGTCAACAAATAACGTTTGACAATATTGTAAAAAAAATTCCGAATCTGCCAACTTATTCTCCCAAAAAGTAACTAAATAATAATGAATATAAATTCGCCAAATCTTGATTTAAATTGGCATGCCATTTTCTTCTGTTGATGACGTGAAACGCTTTTTATAGCGAAAACCCTATAACAGCCTGATCTGAAACAGTTATAAAATCAAAATATAATAGTTATCTATTATACAAGACGATAAAGGGATATTTTAACCATTGAGTGAAAGATGTTAATTCACGAGATGGTTAGTTTCCCTTTATCGTCGTATACCTACAACACAAAGTTTTATTTTATATCAGAAGCCATATATAAATCATTGTAAAGCTTCTGAAAGTTTTGAATTTAATTTAGAGGCGTCAAAAATAGCAAGCTTAGGTTCTGCCGTCGTGATCGTTTGAAAAGCTTATTCGAGGTCATCCAATTGTCTAGACTCTAGAGAATAGATATAACTAAGTAAAAGATAAAAATTGAAGTTTTGAGTAGATTTTAGATTTGAATTAACAAAACAATTGCGCACTGTTAAGTAAGTACCGTATCGACAGTATCCGCAAGTTTTCATTAATCTATCGATTGCGGCCGAGTACGGTACAATTAACACTTGACGCGACACCACTGTCCTCTTTTCTGCTTGACGAAACTGGTAACTTCATACCCATACACAAAACATAAGCATTATCAATGCTAAAAAATGCAGTCGTGGAATAACAAATATTACACAAAAATGCCTTTATATGTTTCCCATAAGTGTGGCAGTATCCAGGATTTATCTCTAGAAGAAAGTCACCGATTAGTAATGTTAAAAAGGCCATTTAGAAAACTTAAGTATGGGCTTCTGGATGCTTCAAGTAAAGGCAAACATATCGCATATTTGAAACATGTAGCGATTCTTGAGGGATATGAAACGGGATTGGGGATTGACCGGCTAGTCAGAGAAGAGTAGGTCTCCCAGTGAAACAATCCAGAGCGACTGCAAACCCGTATAGGGTGGGTTCCAGACAGGCACAAACTCCTGCCAGAATGAAACTAAAAATAAAATAAAAATTAAGGACCATACCATAGCAAAACTCCTGGCACTAGGGGGTTCTGGTTTCTTGTCTGAATAATCAGCAATAGCTAACATATAATTATTTAATTTCAATAACCAATTATTAATGTAACCAATGCTGTATCTTGGTAATATCAATATTATAACATTAAAACTCAAAACAATAATCAGAACATCTATTATATCTTATTTCGAGAGAACCAATATAGTAACGGAATTAGCTTTCTAATCGAATCGATAAATGCAATAAATCTTTAACGAATAATAAATAGGGACAATATGTCCACAAGCGGAATACTCGCTACAGTAAATACATGCAACGATACAACAAAAGCATAAAGATAAATAAGGAATGTAAACTTAAATTAATGTTGAATTGGGATAATGCTGTACCTACTATCTTTGTTCCTTATTAACTCGATGCTATTCAAAAGAAATTCAAGAAAGTGAAATCCGAGGTGAAATCTTCAAATGCTTCTTCTTAGTAACGTAATGCAGCATTCTTTGTAAGAATTTGCAAGATACTGGTACTTTATAAATACAAAACTGTCTCCACGTCATACTGAATAGTTGACAGTTATTTTTTATGTTGCAGGTATAGAAACAAATCACGAATAGCGTGTATACTAGTGTGGCCAGATGGACAACCGACTGATTCTAGCATGGATTTTGCGTAAGTATCAAAAGATCATCCCAATTCATAGTGATAAATTTGCATTTCGATGAAACATCAACTTATTTTAACTGCTTATAGTATTTTTTATTTATTTGTTTGCTTCCTATGAAAATACATTCATTTCCATGGTCATTAACCGTCAGATTCGTATACACGCGCTTCGGAGCTTCGTTTTGATGCTTTGCAATCTCGGCCTGCTTGGTCTAAAAAGAATTTCAAGCGCATTTTTACTTTTACAGATTTCAGAGGATCATGATAAATGGGAGAAATATAATTTATGTTGAGCTGAAGGACCACTTCGGTCAATAATACGGCAAAATGTTATTAAGAAAAGTGGTATAGAATATAAAATTATGTCCATATGCATACGTCGGATCATATTTTGCCTTATTAACGAGTGACAAAAAGCGAGTTGATGATTTTGAACTTTCTATCCGTTCGTTCGTCCGATCGTGCGTCGGTCCGTCTGTCTGTGTACATGATAATCCACGAACGGTTTCGAATTTCCTAATTCTGTTTTCAGTAATAGGTAGACAATGATTAAGGGGCTAACTGATTAAATTTTGGTCAATACTCGTCAACCGGAAGTGACCTTGTCGCTCCCTGTCTATATTGGTACAGTTTATTATTTTACTGAAATGTCCCCTTCATAAAAATGATTTTTTCTCAACTGGCATGTTTAGTACTGGATTATTGAAAATCGATAATACTGTTTAATTTTAATTAATTGTTTAATGAAATGATCGATTCACGAAATAACCGATTAATGAAATAATTGATTAATCAAGTAATCGATTAATTGATAGATGACTGATAGATAACCTCCTGCGCGTTACATAGTGACGTGTACAATTTATTTTTTATTTTTGATCGTAATAGTCCAGTATGCAGATAATTTTGACCTGGAAAAGGTGGTGTAAAAGATTTAATGTTTTAAATGGTCCATTTGGGTCCAAATGACATGTATTTGAAGAGAGCGCACCAATTTTTTCCCGACACAACTTTTGGGAGCCAAAAAACCACAAAATGTTTGGACTTTCTGTTATCAGTTTTTCGCTTAAAACTCGAAAATAATCCATATTTTATGAATAACACTTGTATAGTAAATTAAAGAAAACAAAATTCTATCTCGATCAAAAGATGAGCAAACAAAAACGGTCCAAGAGAAACATTTTTACAAGCGACCAAAAAACACCCTTTTTTTCCAACTTTCCTAAGAAACAGAGTTAACCATTTTTTTATGCTCTTAATGTTTTAACTCATTCAGTGCTCTGAAATGGAACGTGAAAAGTGTCTTTGCCATCAAGCATCATAACGTTCCAGTCAGCGTTGTCAAATATTGTCTGGCAGAATGCTTGTGCACTCGAAGTTGGTGTACTCTCAGTGTGAAGGACAGCAGAGGTTTCAAAGAGTGTTCAAAGTAAGAAGCAGAGAAGCACCACTCAAAAGCGGAGAAAGAAACGATCGAGGTCTTGTTGTGGTGATGATGGCCATGCCATGGGCAATGGCTGTACACATCCTTTTCCATGAGTCCCGAACGCCTCCTTTCTCCTTCATTATGATCGTTTGCAACAACACTTTAAGAGACTCGGGAATGACATCATCAACATCGTTAAAGAGTCATTTAGAGGTGGATACTTTTTTGTATCATATACCTGAGATCGGATTTTTTACCACTATCTGTCTGATTATTCAATTCGTCGGAGGTTTCTTTGAGCTAGTTGAAAATGAATTGCATGGCCTCATCCACGTACGAAGTAGGGAAAAAACCTCGTTTCATCTTACTTTTTGGCCTCGACTACAATTTTTTGTGGTATAGTCGGTGGAACGATCCATCAAAGGCGACTAGATCGTTTAATTGACTGATTCGTCCAACAATTGTGTCCTCCCATTCATCCCCATGTTTTTTAGCAGCTTGACGGAACACCTCCTGTGTCTCCAGCTTCCTCAAAATCGTCTGCATTTCCCTCCCCACATGGGAAACTTTGCTGTCTAAAATTTAAAACAAGAGCTTTTGATCTTAGTGTAGGAGTGGTTGCACGTGATGATCCCGCCCGTACAGCAGAACGAATTGTTGCTGCAGCTATCATCCTCGGATTGAGATATTTCTAATAGCAGGATGTGTGAACGCTTACCTCACGTCGGTTCTGCAAACAGTTGGCAATTGACATATTACATACAATGTGACAATTTGAAAACTTACCACCCCCCATATCTTAGTAAATAAACAAGATAGAGAGATAGAGCTTTCCAACAACGTATCACACATGGGGGGTCACTATTTAAGATTTAAAAGTTGGGGTGGCTGGGGCGCAGGGGGTTGGAGGGGGTGCGTCGCCAACTATGTCATTGTGATTCCCCCTCCGAATTACCGAAACGGATTTTGATTTTTTTTAATATCTCGTTTATTTACTAAGATATGGGGGGTGGTAAGTTTTCAAATTGTCACCCTGTATATAATTGTGAATAAAATCGTTTACAGTTCTACACCACCTTTTGCAGGAATCGGCCCTTCTGACTGCTCCGCATACTGGACTATAAGCCCGGAGAGATAGGTCTTCTCTTATGCCCGTTTGCACCGACAAATTTAAGTGGAGCTTAGCTTAAGCGTCCCTTAAAATCCATGGCAACGATTATTGAGACAATGGTTACCATGGATTTTAAGGGGCGCTTAAGATTTAAATTTATCGGTGCAAATGGGCATTATTGTCATAACATTGTTCCGAAATTAATTTGGAAACAACGTTTAGGCGATTACATTTTCATGCCAATACATATTTTACTACATATCTTACTAACGACGAAGAATACAAGTAAAAACGTTTAACACGATTCTCCCAAGCAATTACTTGTAATTACTGATTCTGGTATAAATATACATAATTATTGTGTAAAAAATGAACTGAACACGTATGTACGTGAAAGACACGATTTTTGCTTATTTATTTAAAGATGTACCTATTTTATTTCGTAAGCTTAGTGTATTCTTACATTGACGAGCTTTTAAGGCACCGACTTTCGCTTTATTTCCTGTATTTATATAGAAACGAAAATAAGATTTACTTCCCTTTCTGAGATATTGGAGTTTATTTGACAGCATTTTATCTCACAATATTTTTGATGTAAACCTCCAGGATTAAACGTAAATTTATCCAATTTAACGACATTTTGATTTTCCTGTCTGCCTTCAGTTCAGTTTATCTTTTCCGTAATTTATTTGTTTTTTCCTGGGTATATTTGTTAATTTGACGTAAATACACATATCTTTGTGGGTGGCTGAAGTAAATACGCAGGTAAACTGTAGGCTATGCGTATGATAACCTTCATGTTTTAATGTTATTTACTTTTGAGTCGAATGGATTCAAAATTCACAGGTGCCCTTTTCGCATCTCAACCGGATTGTAAACTTTTTTATTTATAAAAGTATTTAAATGAAATTTGATACATAGGCACTTGGAATAAAGGAAAATCAAATGCCAGTTTCAAAATTTGGTTATGCTCATGCGCAGTGCCAACTTTTTTATTTATGGAAGCTTTTAAATAAAAATTGATACATAGGCGCTTGGAACAAAGGAAAATCTAACTTTAGTTTTAACACTTAGGTTTGCGGGTGCGCAGTTTACGATTACTTTTTTAACTTGTTAATTTTGGTACTCTTTTGTTTCTTGCCATAGTGAAGCATGGACATTTTACCCTCCCTTATTTTTCAGGTATCAAGTAGTATTCATCATTTTAACATACTTGGTGCCCATGGTGTTAATGGTCTGTTGTTACACTGCGATGGGCAAAGTTCTGTGGGGATCTCATTCAATCGGTGAAATGACGCAAAGGCAGTTAGATTCGATAAAGTCTAAACGAAAGGTAAGTGGATTTAAGTTAATTTAATTATTAATTCAATCGTTCAATGAAATTGTGACGGTTTAGCGTATATTCAAGTTCCCAATACTCCGCATTATACAGGGTGTTTCTGAATATGAAGTATAACTACAGAAGGGACTAATTCTTTGTCTTATTTTTATTAAAGTTCTTTATAGACCAAAAGTACAATTAGGAGGTGTATTTATACTTTGGATTAAAAGACTACAATTTTTCAAAAATTCACTGACATGATATTATTTTCTTTGTCAATTCATTCTATCAACAACGCCTATACTTCTTAACCATATTTTAGTTCAACATTTTTGCTTTAACAATTTTATGACTAAATGTTCATATAATCATAGGTCCACAAACGCTTCCTTACTAATCTACAGTTAAGCAGAAGGGCTTACATAATTGATGATATCAATGGTAGTGAAAATTTACAGGGGATTATGTTCCATTTTATACCCCTAAACTTTTTTTGGGTGCACCACTGGTAGATTGTAAAATAAGAATGTGATTTTCCGATTTGTTTGGAAACTTTTTAGTCTCTTGTAATTTTTTTGTATTTGTGACAGTTATCGAAAAAGAAATAAAAATCAATTGTCGGTAGTACCAAATGATACTGAAATTTTTAAAATGGGCCCGGGGGTCCTGGATTTATTTAAATAATTTCTTATTTTTATTAGTTTTGAGAGTTCGCATTTCAAATTGTATCTTGTGTTGGTATATGTTTATAATAATAATAATAATAATAAAATATAATCAATCTCTTCCACTGTCCATTTATTTGTATTGGCAGCAACCTTAAACTGTATCAAGTTGGTGAATCACGGTGATTTTCCATAGAATGTCAATGGCTTAATCCGAATTTTTAATCCAAAAATACATTCGCATGGTTCCGCGACTTCTTTGCAAGACGATTGTGGAACAGCCACTAGATCTTCTGTTATCATCGATGACACATCTCTTTTTTCGCTTTCTTCCGTCAATAACACCCATTTTCTTCTTAGGTCATTGTATTTACTTATTTAGCTTCTGTTTCATTTTCTAGCGTATGAATCGTATCTTGAACATTTTGTATCTCACCCTGAATCATACCTCTTATTCCTTGTTGGCTTGATTCATTTTTAGCTTTAATTTACTGCTGACCAGCTTCCACGGCTACAATTTTAGCTGCCATTGACTGTTGACCGGCTTTCATCTGTTGCATCAAATGCAGAAGTTTTTTTCGACTGGCATAAACTTCCACTAATTGATCGCTTAAACACAACTCCACACCTGCTACCAATGTAACGTAAATTTAATTACGTGATTTATTTATTTACAGTAAATATATAACAGTCTTGAAATGGAATAATTTATATCAGTTGAGTAGTATTTATCACTGACAATTTATATGATAACACGAGCGCATCGATGTTTGGAACTCCCTCAAAACACAATTCCATTTGCTTATGCCTACAGTAAACAACAATCTTTCTAAAATATCTGGAATATTCGCTACAATATATTTTCTATGGATTGTCTGGTTCCGATAGCAACGACAGTACAATGTTCAACGTTGTCCAGGAAGTTAAAGTGCAGGTTTATTTTTTATTTTTTACTTTTGGGGTTAATTCTGTCAATAATGCCGCATCTTTTAGTTCTAAACGTGATAAGGTAACAAGATTCAATGGAGCTCCGTGTGATTTTGGACATACACACTTAATAGATTTTTAGCAATATTTATTTCCATATGAATATTCTGATCTAATGTATACACATGCCTTTTCGCAAGGGATAGTGCCTCTCAATAAATCGCTTTTTAAACCGTCATACCTTTTAGTTAGAAAAATGAACATAGGACTGTTTTTAATCACTATTAGATTACAAAACGTCTGAGAGCGACATTGCAAGAATTCCTGATTGCCTTTAAAAGGCTGCTTTACAACAAACTTTTCAGAAATCTCGTTACGTTGAAAGGTATTCTTAAAATAATTTTCACAATCTCATTCTTCGACGGGAAAAACGTTTAGACGTGATTTACTACAAGAACTTTGTGTATTATGAAAGTAGCTTGCGAATCTTGAGCTAGAAGAACTTTTGAAATTAGTTATGCATATCTTTGACTAACACAATTGCTGTGAGCTGTGAATAATAATACTTAGGTGTGTTACAGATGTCGTTATAGTTGTTAATGATACAAGTTCGATATGAACATCATAATGAAACGCGTATAACGTTATAAACTCGAGGCGTGACGGAGTGATCTTAGTTATACAAGTTTCAATAATAACGTTTATATCGAACGTGTATCATTCAAAATTTAATCTACAACGCTCCAAATAGGTTTTATTCGTTTTCTGAGTTATCTAAACGTTATTGGTAAATTAAAATTCATTTTATCAAGTCCCATACACTAGTGGAGATTTCTAAATCATCCTACTGATCTGTTTTTTTTTCTTTTGGCAGTATCAGCATGTATTACATTGCTACCCTGTGTGTGAATTTTTGGTGTCACTATGTACAGGGTGGTTCAAATTTGTGCTCACCATTGGATTAAATAGGGGCAAAGCTTCCCTTTTTGTGATTAAAAAGAAATCTTTGAAAATAACTGAAAAACTGTAAATGTGAAATTTCGTTTTCATTTTATTATCTTAAACGGTCGGAAATGGATGGTTCCCGTCAGCACCTTCTATGGCACATTTTTCGGGGAATCTTATCTTATAATATCTCCGTAACACGCCCGATATAGAAGCTACAGGCTTCTTATTTCTTATGGACCCCATACTGGATTTTTGCAGGGATTTTTCTTATTGGCTTGATCGATAAAATCTTCTTCTTGACCTTGCAAATTCCCTTGATCGATGAAATCTTCTCCTTGAAATGTTCGTGGACCTGGACTTTCTGCTTGTCTCTTGTCTTCCCCAGAAATAATGCCCGTAACTCTCCAGGCTGTTCCGGTTACGCAATTTATACTGCGAAAGATATGATTTTCAATACCAAACACGAAAACCGTCAGAATATCCGACAAACATTCCTCGTTTGCCTTTTTGGTCTCATTTATTGCTCTTTTCCCTTGAAAAACCCTGTGCCAAAAACATGGAAAATATAAATATCACCTTCCCTCCGTGAAAAGTTCTAAGGTGATTTTTCTACACCACTTGGTCTGCGATTTAAAATCTTGCAAATAATTCGGCATGCTTCTCGCCAAAAGCATTGTTCGACGCAAATCGATAACTGTTCTCTTTACGGCCATCGCACTGCAAGGTTTTCATTGGACGGACGAGTTGAGTTTGTATGATTTGTGACACTTCCGTAATTTTTCCAGAGGTTTCCGATTTTTCCTTGAGGAAATATTCAGCTCCACCCAAGGAAGTGCATTCCATTGGTCCGCACAAATCGACATGTAGAATGGTTCCAGCCGTCGCGTCGTAGCGCACTGACTTCGTGATTCAAAATTGCTCGGGTGATTTTTTTCCATCCACGATGAAGGCGATTTTCTGATTTTTCAAAATTTTCTTGACCTGTTGTTTGTTCTGATGTCCGAATTTTTCATGTGCGTGCGTCCATGTTGAAAACAAACTTGGGAAGCGCCGACAAAACCCCTCCCCTTGCAGCACCTTTTATGGCCAAAACTTTACGACAATACTTCAGCCGGTAAGACACAAAGAAAAGCTTCGGTGTTGTATTATGCACGAACAAACGTAGAAAAATACTTAACCGCGAATTCGGCTTCCAGCTGCACAAACAAAACTTCTTCAATCTTCAAACTCACATTGAAACCAAAACTTTCGATGCTGGCTGTGGCTTCAAATGAATAATTAACTGGCCGTAATTCAACGATGGAATTCGCAAGAAGAGAAAAAATCTTCAACGAAACGTAACTCGGCTAAAAGACGACTTATATTTTCAATGAAACGTTGAACGTGGCAAAAAACGACACTTTTCTTGTTAACGTCCTATTTAAGGCGAAACTCTTCTTTCGATATTAAAAATTACAACAACCAATCATACACAGTCGACAACAAAGACTATCCTATCAATGCACGTTATTAGGCCGACAAAAATAGAGGTCGATTATTTTTCTAAATCAAATTGTTATCAGACATTAAAAGATAAATCCAAACTTAAATTCTAGGAAAAAATTAAATTTCATCCCTCTTAATTATACAGAAAAGGCGATAAATCACATCTACCTGTCTATTAAATTAAGCATCATTTACATTTGATAACAAAGAAAGACCCAAAAAATTTCTGGAACTTTCTACGTTTAAATAAAATGTAAACAAAAACAACCTTGACCGCTTTCTCGTATAGCACAATAAGCTCCATGCCGTTACATAGACTAACGACAATTAATAAAATGAATTAGGAAAATTAATAACACAAAAAGGAGACCACCCTTGTCCATCTTAATTAGGATTTCCGAAAATTTCTTCCTGCCGGACGAAATAAATACAGCAATCCATATTGTTGCAAATATTTTTTTATTTAATCCGTTTTCAAGAGTACCTATGAGGGATAGAGCTTCTTACAATAAAGTGCTCAAATACCTTGTCATTGACTCATAGCGGTATTTCAAATAAGTAAGGAATACATCGAATGATTGTCGTTCTTGAGAGTTCAATGAATAATAATGTTGAACACATTGAATCTTCAATACCCATCTTAATATTTGCATATATATGTTGGAGACACACGACGAATTCGGCCGTTGGTTGTTCTATTTGAACATATCGCCATATGTCCATAATACAAAAACAAGATGCCGAAATTTGGCATGTGATTATTGTAGTGTGTAAATAAGTGCCATCTATCAAGGAAGTTGCAGAAAGAGTAGAAATGTAATGGCTTCCACTTATGTGTGTTTTGTACCTTTGTGTTCATGTCTAATAAAGCAACGTAAAGATAAACGGTTATACTTACGTTACGTTTATTTGTTGACCCACGACACCACAATTATGTCAATTTGAACACATCCGGAATAGATTAAGTTAATTTTATGACCCAATAAATCGATTAATGCAACGTTTTACGTTTTACTTTAACATTTAGACCACTATCAGATCAGATGAAACCAGATCACTATCAAATAAGCACAAATATTTATTTTTTTACTACAGCCCATTTAGAGGCATCGATAAAAAACGGAATACATTGAATTAAATTAAATTATCTGATAGACTTTCGAACAGGACCCTTCATCGTTCCAACAGTTAAATCCAGTGATAGTGAATGTTTCGTAACGTATATTTCAGAATAAGTTCCGTTTTTATCAGAGAGGGCAAGTCACTGGTTTTTATATCAAAAAACCATATTAACTCATTATATACGCGTTAGTAAAGCTGACTGATGCTGCTCCATTGCAATTTTTTTCCAACGCTCTCAGATCTAATTAGTTATTTAGCAAACCCGTATATAATATATCAAAGTATAAAATAATTACCCCATAATTCACACAAAATAAAATTTGCATTCACTTTAGAGCAAAATCCTATGCACGAGTAAAATAGTATACTCAACTCTCTATTAACACTTCCTGTAATTCTGAGTGTCTCCATATTCAAACAATCTAGAGCATATTTTGTAAAATAAAATTATACAATTAAGACAGTACTTTCAACTGAAATTAATTAAACCATTGCAAGTTAGCAATTGCCGCATTAGCTTTCATACGTATTCAGCAAGGCGTACACAGTTCTCCATTAACGTTCCTATGGTGCTCGGGTCTCTATAATAATTGTATTACAAGTTCGTTATTAATTCAAGCTTTTAAATGTTGCACATTTCGAATTGCATGCCGTGTTTATCGACAGAGTTAAAAGCAATTAGTTGTTTGCTAATGCAATCTTAAAAAAACACAACATCTTATAAAAAGGTCCAATTATGTACATAAAGGCATTCGATTTGAAATGTTATGGGTTTGATTGAGCGATAGCTATTGTTATATTTTAACTGTGCGTCTGATCGATCGACAAACTGCATTTACTAGCGCCATAGTGTAAAGAATAGAACACTAAGCTAGCGCCTAAGATACGATAAAAGTTCTTTAATGAACTGATGATGGTTGCCAGCGGGAAAATTTTTCCACTTATCCGTTTCGTGATTGTGTAACAATTAAATATGTGAAAAAGTGGGTTCTAACTTCTAAGGGCACAATTACAGAATTTTTTACTGCTTATTTTCGTCGTCAAATGTAATTTCTGTAAAACTAAAAAGAACTGCGGGCATTTCTGCACCCCTGTCTGCGCTGTATTTTGCATTACCTATTAGCATATTATATATGAACGATTTGGGGATAGACAATCTCAGTTTAATGAAATGTATTAATCTAATCTGCTAATTTAAAATTTTGTGCTCGTCAGGTTAATGAGCAATTCAAATTTTTCTGATGGCACTCTAAGTTGAAGCTGTAGTGTTCTGGAAGTTGTTTTATATTACTTTAAATCGTTTTTCTAAAATAGCAATACGTTTGCTCGGGAAATTTTTCGAATGAAACAAATCCCTTTATGTGATGATTTTCTCCGTCCGTCTGTTACCGTCGAACTCGAGAACGAAAAGACACAGCGATGTCAAACCTTCGCCAATGGATGTCTTAAGTTCAAGGATCAGTGCTATTAAATATGATCCGGATTAGAAATCGTGTTTCTGAATGTGAGCTTGGTGTTAAAAATTCCCCTACTGAAAATGGTATGCCACTCATCGTATCTTGCTGTTACTTGTTATGTTGACTTTGAGCAAACGTAACAAAATTACCACGAAATAAGCACACAGTAAGCTCGGGCAAAGTAGAGGTGGGTCAGGGGTGAATAATGGAGTTCTTGTACACTAGCAAAAATGAAGTGCAGGGAAGGAAAATGTAGTAACAGTAAACCGTATAGTCTCCACTTAGTCTTAGTAATTCTCAAAGGAGGAAACAAGGCAGACTTCGATATCCTTGTTCTGGTCTTGATAAGCAGAGTTGGACTGGGTCACTGCGTCAACTGGGTCACCTGGGTCACTAAATTAAACTGGGTCACTGGGTCGCTGAGTCACGTCATACTCTTTTCAGTTAGACCCAGTGACCCAGTTTGACCCAGTGACTCAACTTGACCCAGTTTGACCCAGTGACCCAGTTTGATCCAGCGACCCAATTTCACCCGGAGACCCAATTCGACCCAGTAACCTAGTTTGATCGAATAACGCAGTTAAGTCAGTGCCCTCGGTTCAAGTGTACAGATTATGAAATAAATGAAATGCTGGTTTGTTGAAAATAATACTCGATTGCTTGACAACTGCCATTTCTGTGATGTTTGCTTTAATTCTGCCGTAAAAAACTTTCCATGTCCCGAATTGTATTAGAATAATGTTATTTCTTTGCTTCAGGGCTTACCAGTTTGCTTACAGGTGTTCATTCACATTTAATTTTTTCTACTAGTTAGCTTAATCCAAATAAATCTTTTCTCTAAATACTTTCATTGACTACTTGACTACAAACTATAAACAAATGCATTTGATTTTTTTAGGTATTAGTTCTCTTGAATGAAATTGGGCTACGTGCTTGTTGGCGAATATTATTGAGGAAGTTTTTTTTTAAATTAAAAGTTACTTGAAATTGTTTTGGATGATACCTAACAATAATTTAATTACTGGGCCACCGGGTCAAGACGGGTCACTGAGTAAAGCTGGGTCAAGCTGGGCTACAGGGTCAAACTGGGTCACCGGGTCAAGCTGGGTCACCGGGTCACCGGGTCAACTGGGTCACTGGGTCACCGGGTCAGTAAACTAACTGGGTCACCGGGTCACTGGGTCACTCTATGCTTGACCCAGTCCAACTCTGTTGATAAGTCAAAGAAATAAAATAATTGACAAGGATAGAACATAAACAAGAATCGTTGTCACAATCGAGGGTAATTTAATAACTGATTTCACAATATTACAAATAGGACACTGTCCTTTGGACACAATTCATTCGATATACATATGTGATACAATTCTAGCAAAAACAAAAAAGTTTCTTAATTAATTTCTAATTAATGCGCGATTTTGTAGGGCCTGTTACAACTCACTAATACCATGTTAGTTATGTTATATTAGTTCTTATATGTAGGTATACTTATAATTGGAAGCCCATAACATTCTATTATAGTTTAAGACACCGAAAGAATTGTAATTACATGCACCATCAACAAGCTCTCAATGAAATTTCGTGATTTCTATGTTAAACGGGTCCGGAGTAAAAAAATAAACAGTGGAGCCGCACGCATTGTTCATAATAATGTATTCAAACTACCTTCTAATGGCACGGCGCTTTTCTGTCTTATCTGTAACAGATAACAACACCAACAAACAAACAAGAGGGATAGTTAACGTCCGACACTAATCAGGTGAATCCTATATCGTAATTAATACTCAATAAGAATCAATAATAATGACATTACATTAGCAAAAGCAAAATTTTGACACGACCACGGATCGTCGTACTAATCAGTTTATAATAGCTATTTATATATCAAGTACATAAACTCGGTCTTTATGGACGAGCCGTTTATTTAGCCGAGCGAGCTTGCGAGCGAGGCACAAATAAACAAGGCGAGTCCCCATAAAGCCTATTTATGGACGCGATATATTCAAAGCTTTATGTACGACTGCAACAACCCTTAAAAATGAAAATTTCATGGAATTCAATAAACGATAAAATCTATACATCATTGACAACAGATGTCAAGCAATTGTCAAATATTTGTAAAATACTTGAATTTACCTTGGATTGACACTGTCACATTGACAGGCGGCCGTTTTACTTTATCATTATGGACTAGGCCATAATATTGCAAATTATGGCCGCTAATAGCGACTATAATCACCGTATTATCAAGCAGTCGTACATAAAAGCATTTATTTGTTACTCAGTTGTAAACGTTGATTAACAAGACAAAACGCAAACGGGTAAACGTCATCTTTAAACGCTACTGACTTGTAAAACTGACAGCTGACGTGTACAAATTTTACAAGTTAGTAATCTAGTAATTTCATTGGCCAGAATTAATGCAAAGTCTCTGTTACATAGATAATATGATATTTTAGACATTTCTTCGAGATCAATTTAAGAACTAATTATTTACGTTTATAAATGAGTAACAAATCAAATATTGTACATTATACGCCAGGTAATAGTTTTTACTGGCTCTAGGAGATGACAGGCTCGCCTGACGGCTCGCCAGTCAACTTCTCCTATCGCCAGTAAAAACTCACTTACCTGGCTAATAATGTAAAATACTATTTAACTACTTTAAGATGCACAAATAACTAAATTTGTATACAACAGCAATGTAATGTACTGTAATGTAAATAAGGTAGTATGAACACATTCTTCGGAGTGATACAAATAACGTTATTAAGAATCGTAGATATCTCTTTCGGCTAGGTCTCCGTAATTGCAAAAACTAATTTACAAAGCAACCGTATATCAAAGCTAATCTGAAGGATACAATATAATCAAACTAACAGGACTGAATCTTCGGAGTAACACAAGTAATCGTGGTAATGTAGATCAAATCGGGTCTCGAAATCGGGCAGGTAAAATCTTCGGTAACGGCAAAAGAAAATTACGTAGGATTACAAATATCAAAGCGATTCACAAAGCTAATATTCTCCAAAAGGTTTCGTAAATACTTGCAGTTAGACAAGAACAATTAGGTATATCTCCAGGTGTAAATTTTCGAAGTAGGTAATTTAGTATAGGGAATGCGTATGCAGAAAAGAAAAGAAGATGTGACTCTAGTGGTGAACCAAAGAACTAAGGGACAAAGAAAATACCTAGATGGTTCGAGAATACTAAATTTAAATTAAAGCGTTGAGTGAGAAACATAAAGAGGCGCAACTCGATTAATTTAGATGAGGCTTATTCCGAGATGTCACAATTATAATACTTCGGCGATTTCGTAAAGAGTAGTCGATGTCCGCAGTTGCAGTAGCGGTTATGTGGTTGGGCGGCGCCGGCGCGGCGTTTAGGTATCAGTCTTACACACTCACACCCCTCCCGCTGTAGACTGTGGGGTGCTGGAAGCTTCGGCGAGTGAGATGGGGAATATGTATCACAATTGTTGCGCCTCTTTACTGTTTCTCACTCAACAATCAACGAGTAAAATTCGAAGTTACTTAAATGGAATATAAATTTGAAATATCAATTTGCCCTCCTAAAAATTGCCGCTCTAGGCGCGTAACAAGTCCGCCTTGTGGAAAATACACCCCTGGATGTAGTCCAAGGGAGAGTAATGAAAAAACGAGAGCGAAGACGCAAAAGACACCTTACTGTGCACATAAATGTTAACAAGTTAAAAAGTAATCGTAAACGATTTACATAAAGCGCATTTCCACTTGCATTCATTTCCCATTTGTAAGATGCAACTTCTGTTAAAATCGTAAAAATCCGGCCACAAATATGAAAGATAGCGTTGCACATGGGCAATCCATTGTTGACGTGCTACTTCAATTTCAGTTTATGAGAAGAATTTCATTTCAATGCTTTTCTAAATAAGAAAGTTGGAACTGCGCATGCGCAAACCTAAATTTTAAAACTAATGTTAGATTTTCCTTTGTTCCAAGCGCCTAAGTATCACATTTCACTTAAATAGTTCCATAGATAAAATAGTTGGCACTGCGCATGCGCAAAATAAAATTTTGAAACTGGCGTTTGATTTTCCTTTATCCCAAGTGCCTATGTATCAAATTTCATTTAAATTCTTCCATAAATAAAAAAGTTAGCACTGCGCATGCGCAAAACCAAATTTTGAAATTGGCGTTTGATTTTCCTTTATCCCAAGTGCCTATGTATCAAATTTCGTTTAAATTCTTCCATAAATAAAAAAGTTGGCACTGCGCATGCGCAAAACCAAATTTTGAAATTGGCGTTTGATTTTCCTTTATTCCAAGTGCCTATGTATCAAATTTCATTCAAATACTTTTATAAGTAAAAAAGTTTGCAATTCGGTATATAAATGGACGAGATGCGAAAAGGGCACTGTGAATTTTGAATCGATTCGATTCAACTTTTGGCATTGCGTATTATATGGCTAAAGCTATGCCCATATTGAATTTCATGCAATTCAGTTCATAACTAACGGAGATGTAAAAGCAATCGCACATTTCTAAACAAAGTTATCGTCCACACGGACAGATAGATGGACAGACAGACAAAGGAACAGACGGACAGACCAACAGGCAGACGACAGATAGCAATGCAAAATTATAAACGATCTCTAGGATCGTTAATAAACGGCAAAAGTGTAAAATTATGGAACATGTAAAAAACGGTTTTTTGTTTTTTTTACAATAACTTTTTTTGTAAGCGGTACAGAAAAAATTCCTTCCTTGGTACAAGACTCGACACCATAACGAACCAAATAGCGAAAAAAGTAGAACAATAGCTCTTAAGATAAAGAACTAGTAGCGTCGCAAAACGAGCGGACGGACGGACGGACGGACAAAGTGGCCACAATAGCGCATTTTTTTTTATTTTTGTGGAAATGCGCTAAAAATTTAAGAGGATGATGCTTTCGAAAAAAGCAAATTCAAACACGTGTCTTAATCGCGGACCACTTTTTCTGAAATGTTAACTGAAGATGAACACACGTCAAATCTCAAAATGGATTGTGTATGCGCAAAGCCAACGTTCTTAGTTGCAGGGGGATTTTTTTGGAATTAACAGAAGGTGCTTTTGAAATAACGGTTTGTCGTCAGCTTGGTTAAATGGCTAAAAATTTGGGTGGGGTACTATTTTTTCGGAAAAAAAAACTGTTAACCTGAAATGCGCTTTTTGTAAATCGTTCACTTGTTTATTTATTTATTTATTTATTTATTTATTGTCCCTCTTGTTCTAGGCCCTCAACAGGCTTACGCCCTATTACAGAGGCTTACGCCCAATTACAGAGTTATCATTATGACGTTATAGGAACAGTGGGATATCAAATAAAGCTCAATTGGAATTTAGTGTACGGGCTGATTAAATTCGTGGGTCACCACTGTGTTTCTATAAGGGTGAGAGGTACAGTGTACGTTAAATGGTGGCAAAGTTGCCCCTTTTTGTGACTAATAAAAGGCATTTGAAATTTTTCAAAAATCTGAGATTTCACCGAAAAATTCCCGTCAGCACCTTCTATGGGCACTTTTTTTCGGAGAATCTGAATTTGTTATCAGACTTTCCACACCACCCTAGATGTAAAAGCTACATACTACTACTTTCTGATTTCCTATTGGACTTTTACGGAATGAGATAGAGGACAAAAAAACGAAAAAAATGGCCGTCAAACAGATTCACATTCTCTGAAAAAAAAATGCACATAGAAGGGCCTAACGGGAACCGTCGATTTCCGACCGTTTAAGCTAGGGAAAATCGAGGAGAAAATAAAAACGGAACTTGAATCTTACAGTTGTTCGGTAATAGTTATTTAGTTATTTTCAAAAAATTTTCTAAAATGTTAACCTCCAGGTTCTACGGTAACACTACAAGAACACAGAAATAAAATCAAAGCGGCAATGTTTAAAAATGGCCACCCGAATGACCATTCCCTCCAAAAGCTAAACAGATCCCGCTTAAATTTGAAATCCAAAGTAGCACGTGATCAAGCATCTAAGGCAGGCCCGGTCCCCTTAGGTTATTTGTAAACAACGCTATGACCTGTAGTACAGTATGGAAGGATCAATGTAATCGCGCAATAGTATAATTCGTATTTTGAATGTCTGCATTTTGATCACTTATTTTAAGCTACAAAACAAAGAACTGGCTGTGGTACAAGCAGGTAACAAAACAAGGAAGCTGTACAACAGGTGACTCATCTTTGGTGCAATCAAACCTTTCTGTTAAAAGCAAGATGGAAAATTACATGACCTTGCTAGTCAAATCATGTGGAAATCAGTGAATTGCAACTCATATATTGCACATAGATTCTAAACCGAAGAGTTCGTGTTAGTAGTAGAATCTCGCCCTCGAGATAGGTAACTCGCCTCTTATCCGGGGTATGCAAGCCTACAGTTGACAGTCTAGGTCAATCACAGCATTAGGTTTTTTGCCACTCGCGTGAAAATGTTAGTTCACAAACAAGTACATACATCAAACAATTCGATAAGTTCTGCATATTTAAAAAAATGATCATAATATAATATATAATGAACATAAATCGAATAACATTTACATTAAAAATGAAAAAGATTGGATAACAAGAATGGTTAACGGTATGTCTTATTCACGTGATACATTGAGGCTAAGTTGTCAATTTCAAAAATAAAGATGTCAAATTATAAAGAAATGCAAAGATTTTCCTTGGTGACGTCCGGCTCGCACCTAGAATAGTATTGGTAGTGAATCAGATACGTTCTTTTTGCAAATATTGAAAATCTTAGACTCTACCGTTAAATTTGGTAGGAATTCCTAAAAGAAACTTCCGGAGCAAACTTCGTTCTTTGGATATCATTAAAGATATTCGTTTTCTTTAAATATTTTTTGACATTTTTCTATGAATCTTGATAGAATCTAATCGAAATTTTAGAAATATTCGTAAAAATTTGATTTTTCCTTAAAACGTGTGTTTTTGACAAGTTTTACCTATGGTGTTTGAGACCTGGACCTTAGTAGAGGGTTGAATTCAAGTTTAAGCTTAACCCCAGTACCCTTCGTTTCTCAGGATCCCTAGATCGAATCTTCTTAATGTTAAATAGTACATCAAACATATTCTCCATGGTATCCGTAACGATAGTAATACCCAATTTGACCACAACCTCTAAACTTGATTTCGGTTACGTGACCGAACTGGACCGCTAGTGATTTAGAGTGCATTTCAGTCAACATTGGAAAAGAAATGCGCTTTGTCCGCCCGTCCGTGCGTCTGTTTTTTTTTCCTAGAGTATGTTCTTCAACTGTTACATAGGGCGGAATAGGTGTCAAACGAAAGCTGTGAGGAGATAAACCCCCTCTAGGAATAGAAAATTCAACTACTCCTTCACTGTTCAAGATAATCTGTTTTCTTACTGACGTTGCTCAACTACTCATTCAGCTTTAATAATCGGGTTATCATTTGATGAATTTTTCTTGACCACGTGTATTTTAATCAGGGTGGAATGTGGAAACGATTTACTTAGTTTGATAAGAAGTGAATTTTGGGCATTTGAATTGGACCCAAAGGTTATTTTTCGTTATTTTTGCCTTCATTTGCGAATAGGTGAGAATCTTCATTACAGTGAAACAGAACTCTATTAAAAAAATGCATATCGAACGATCCTCTACGTAGCTGAAAAACAATAGCGACGATGGAAAGTTTCTAAACAAAGTTATCGTGCACACAGACAGAGACGAACAGACAGACAATAATAATAAGGTTGTGGATCACACAATTCGCCAGACTCTGAATCTGAATCTGCTTTATATTTTCAACCAAATTTTATCCTTATCCAACCGGATAACGATCCGTCGTTTGAGAACGGAAGTTTTCTCAACCAGGTCAGTATAAAAATTCACATAGAATTTAATGTCGGTCCCATCTTGCACAAATGGTAGTTAGTAGTGGTAGGACGTGAGTTATGGGAAGTGGTAGGACAAGATGAGAGGCGCTGGGAAAGGAGAAATTGGTTTATACTGTTAAGGTGGTCCCTAATGAAATTAGAAAGGAAACTTATAATCACGAGTCTTAATTAGTTATAATTTCTCTTGGGCGGTCATCAATACTCGCGTGATGGACTAAAATTGTGTTTTACGGCTCGTGTCCACGTGGATGGCCGGATTGGTGTGTTTGTCATTCATTACTTTCTGTTAGTCAACTGCAAATAACGGTGTAGAAGCATTTAAAAAATCGTTATGTAAAAACGTAGGCATTCCGATCAAAGATACTATTTTGTAATATCCGAGAGATGTTTCTGAATGGTTTATATGCGAAAGATGGGTCTTACGTGCGCACAAATTTCGCCAACATGGTTTTGCTGGATACGAATACATAACTTTGAAAAAAATTCGGGCTGCCCTTGTAGAACGTCAAATTGGAATCCAGAGCACGATCCTTGTAACTGTATTATTATAGATGCAATAAATAGTGATATACAAAAGCTATAAATAAACCGAATCACTTTTATATGCCGCAACGAAGACCAAAAAACCTACCACAGGCCCTTCTAAATCCTATATTAACATAACCATATTCATAACGCCTTTAATAACCTACATACCTCATTAAGTTATATTCCTATCTATTAATCAAAAAGTGCCTCTCTGTTAAGACTTAATTATTACAGTCATAAAGTAAAAAAAAGCGGACACGTACCATGTAGATGCTCCAAACGATGTGTTTACATTTACTAATTTTGAAGATTAAGTTAGATAACGCGGCGTACATCTGAAACAAATAATGAATATACGAATTGCTTGTGATTTCAATACTTGACAATGCAAATGGCAGCACCTCATTTGTATAGAATTAGTTTTTCTTTTTATGGCTACCCGATATATTAACAAAAAACAAATCTTGTTCCCCGCATACATTATATACGTAACGATGGTATAAATATAGCAATCGGTGTTTCTTCCGCCTTGGGTGTCAACTGAAAGTTACGTGCACATACTTGGAAAGTTATTTGCCGAGAGATGTCAGAATTTTGATTTAGCAGGTGTGGAAGGATATTCGACGTTTGTTAATCGTTTGCGTGTGTGGAACCCTCATTACCACTTGCTGCTTAGAGCGCTGTGATATCTTCTAATTGGAATTTTCATTCTGTCAAAGTCGAAGAAGTCTGAACCAAGACAAATCGTAAACGTCTGAATGAACCCACGAGATTTCATGCAAAAATCTTGTCCGGTGGGCGAAGCTCGTGCTGTCGTAATTTTCGCAGTCAATCAGATTAGTGCTAGTAGTCGAAAGTGATCCAAAAATGTGTGAACGAGTTTTAGAAACTCACTGTGCAACATCGTTTAAATGTGCATATCGGAATGAAGTCTCTGTTCCACTTCGCGCTCTTTTGGAATGTGACAAATTTATGTATTATCACGCGATCTAGACAACTCCAGCAAAAAAAGTACACATATTATGCGTGTAAGGTTTGAGCTTCAATGGTAGGTAGGTTTAAAGTGATTACCACATGCAAGTTAAATTTAGAGCAGTTCATTGTATGCAAATACAGCAAATAAATAGTCACTAATATTCCTGTTTTGGATCACAGTAAGGCGATAAGAGTTACTGTTATCAAATGTAATGATTGCATGCCACACTTCAGCTGTCTTCCGCGTTGTACTGTGCAAACGTAATGAACTAATGATACATTCTATTCATATTATACATTAACATTTATCATTATCAATGGGCATTCCATTATTTAATATACTGTGGATATTGATAGATAAAAGGAAATGAGATCCGGCCTATGCTATTCGCAGGTTCCTCCAATTTCGTCAATGGTACTAGCACTTCCAAGTGATAGTGAAAGTTTACGAGCTTAATTGGCCACCAATAGCGTTAATTTTTACGTATCTCTAAACAGTCATAACATCCAAACTTTAACTTGATACCTCGACATATGCTTGGCGTCGCCGCCTCTCTCAGGATTTAGTCAACTGTCGTGGGGATGAGTCCCTGTTAGGCCCTATCAGTGGCGTTTCACCACTACTTGGTTCTGTAACATGCTTCCCTCCTCCTTCCTCGTATACCACTATCTGGCTGTTGTATGTATTGGCCGCCGCCACCAGTGACTCGTATCCTCCCCGCAATCCCTGCTTTCTGTGGTCCCTAAGGTATGCTTCGACCTATGTCCCCATATTGGCATATTGATCATACCGGGGTTCTAGTTCCACTACGTTTCCTATCAACTGTGGGTAGAAATCTTCCAGGTTTTCCCTGATGTATGCGTTGGTTTCTTCTCTAATCCTTTTGGTTAATTTCCTGTGAGGCTGTGATGTCACTGGGAATCCCCTCACTTGATGCCCAATCGCTCCAACAGTCAGTCCCCATCCTTATTTATCCTGACGCACTCTAGGATGTACTCTTCCTTACTTCTTCGGCCATCCTGTTTGGTCTCTGTTGCTACTAGTTAAGAAAAAGTAGTTGAACATTGAAAAGTGAACGCTGGAAAGAGATAATTGAATTGAATTATGATTTGCACAGTGAGACGTGCCCATGCAGTCTAGTCTAACTTAGCCGCCCTGCATAATGTGTGTTGAAATCGATCGAACGGAGCAGACTTCTTATTTATCCCGTATAATGAATTTGTTTGACAACATTGTCATTCTACCCGCACAAAAAATTTCCAGCCCTCGGAATATTGGCCTACGGATTTCCCCAAGTATACAAAAACGTGTCATTTTTCACGCCCATGTGTATTGCTAACCCGCGATATTCTGGCGTCTCGTTTATCTAGACTACCTGGTTAATCGCCCCCCGCGGCCCGCGTCTCTATTCTATCACTAGTTTAATTTGATTTAAATTATAACCTTAACCCTAGTACTTAGCTTTTCGCCCTATTGATTTGGTTTCTATACTGTTTTGCCAGAATTTAATTAAGACCACGCGTTTAATTCGCTTTATTCATTCATGTCTTTATAAAGGCAAATTTCACTTGGGCTTCAGCCCGATTTAAGCCCGGATCCTTCTCGCCAGGGACCACCGTCCTCTTTGCCGGTCCAGACTAAACTCCCCACAGTCATATCATAACATCCAAACTTTAACTAGGCAAATATTATTTACTATATGATCATCAGCGTTTCCAGATACTTCTCGCCATACTATGGGCTACTGTGTTTTTCGGCCTTTCTTTAAAGTGGTTCTCAACTGGTGGGTCGCGACTCCCGTGGGGTCGCAGACGTGTCCGAGGAGGCTTCTTCCAGCCTGATTTCAAAAAAGGATCGCGGAGGTGTTTATAGAAACCAATTACGTTCAATGAGATCGATTTCAGCTTTATCTCGGCACAATTTTATTACGTAGGAGCATTGAATACAAATCTTTTTTCAATGGTAGGAGACTAAACGGGATCTCGTTTACTCCAATTACAAAATGAGATAAATGTAGGGTTGCAATGTAAATATGCCTGGGTATATCGGTATTTGAAGATTAGGTAAAGTATCGTAATTGACACTAAAACTTTTACGAAATTATGCTAAGAAAAGACTTTTGCAAATGTTAATTTAATCCGAAAAATCTGGAAAATGTATTGGTTGGCGTTGGTTAAAAAATACAAAGGGAATGTATAAAACTTTTCAAATTATATTTTTCATTTTAACGTCCTGTCTGTAACAGAACCTATCTTTTCCTGAATGACGGACACATGTAATTTTATCATAATGAATGTGAGGAATGTTCACAAAATTTAATCAGTCAGTCCCTTGGCCATTGTCTACCTATTGCTGAAAACAGAGTTGGAAAATTCGAAACCGATCGCGAGTTATCATGTAGGTACACAATTTATCATTATCATGTATCCATATGGACGGACCAGAAAGTCTAGTTGATGAGTATTGATCAAAATTGAGCATTGCTTACCTATTAGTGAAACCGAATTGGAAAATTATCGTGTACAGAGAAGGACGGACGTACGGACAGTAGAACTGGGTCGCTCGTTAATAAATAAAATTTGTAGGTCTTTAAATTCCTATTCACAGTTGAAATGAAGGCCGTTCGATAACTTCTCCTGTTTTCATTATTGACACCCTTCGATTGGTCCAAATTGTGTCAACCGTAATCTACTGGCACATATTGAGCAGTTATTATCCCGCGCAATTTAGAGAATTAAATGTAGTATAGTATGGTACATTGGTACCAGTATTCACATAATATGTTACCAACATGTACGTAACCTAACACGACGAAGAATGCTTGAGCATTTTGGCACGTTTTTTAATCCTGCGATTACGATACCAAGGTAGTTTTTAAATACCATTAATTTTTGCAGAATATGCATTTCCAATTCCATATTAACACATGATAGTAACGATTATAGATCGTACCAATCCGGGTAAATCAAGATTCATTGTTTCAAAAAGTAGCTTACCCTTACAGCAGACTTTCCTTTGCATTCTTGGAATTGCCCTTCACAAAAAAAACGACTTTTGCACACACTAACACACAAAATCTTAACGAATGAACAATACATTCTTACTGCGGTGGTTGTAAGAGAATGACTGATTTACTTCAATTTGGAAAACGTAAACGTTATATTGCTTGTACCGGTTCTTAAATGGCGAATAATATCGGCCGCTAATTTCTACCTGTACTCACCTTGATAGTTTATGCACTGTATTGTATAACTTTAAAACAAGATACGATTTTTCAGTAAGGAAACTCTGCCCGCATTCGGAAACACGACTTACAATCCACATATTCAATAGCACCGATCGTGAGCTCGTAGAAATCGATTGGCGAAGGCTTTACATCGCTGTCTCTTTTCGTTTTCGAGTTGGAGGATGAACAGGCGGACTGACAGACGGACTTTCGAAAAATATTCCTAAGAAATGATTATCCTTTGTCCTATCTCCCAATTTTTTTCCGAGTTTACTAAAAAAAAGGTTTCTCCAAACGTTAATCCCATATCTTCCCTTCATGTTTAGCATTTGACCATGATTTGGTCTTAGCTGGAGATTTGCCATGTAGCTAGGTTTCAATAGTGGTTTCATCTGTTTGTATGTCCCTTGCCTTTTTGCGTGTGTAGTTTTCTCTCAGTTCTCCAGTTTCTACCTTGCATTTTCATGTAATGTATTGGGTTTAAGAGAAATATTGTATAAGACCATTAATGGCCCCGTGAGAAGTGCAGCATAGTCTTTAATTAAAAAACTAGGGATTTGACCATAACAAGCCTTTAACAGTCTTTCAAGTTGCGTCATCTAATAAAGTAATATCTTTAACTGGTGGATGCAAATTGACTTAATATAATCAATGGAAGGTAATTGCAGATGGCGTGCATGTATAATAGCATAAAATTGGGAAAAGTGCTCACTGTACCTATATAATAAAGTTTGCTGTGAAGAAAAAGTTGTTCGGTTCACGAGATCAAATAGACATTTATTATTATTATTATAATACTGGGAAAGTTGTTATATGTAGAACAATACGTGACGTCCAAAGAAGTGCTTGGCTTGGACACGCTAGGGAAGTATTTGCCGAATGCAGTGATTTAAATACTCCACTTACCCGGTATCCTCGAAAAATCTCGTTTGAATTAATGAAGTTAAAAAAAAACGTCTCAACCTTTGCAATCTAACTGTCATAAGCGTTTTAATTGTGTTGGTTATTTGCATGTTATTAATTGTACAGTATCATTCGTTCGAACTTCATCACCATTTTATACTAGTGAGGTCGCTTAATGTAAAATTTTTATATTCTATTTACCAGCCGGATACAAGCACCAAATTTTGCATGAAGTTCCCGACACCATAACAAACAATTTCCGAAGGGTAATCACTTCAAGGGGTCAGTGGGAACCCTTATAATAAGGGTTCGAACCCCTAAAAATTGACATTTTGTTATTTTTCTCGAAAACTTAAATTTTTACACAGGTTTTTCTTCACTACAACATGTATACCTTCCACTTCCGGTTATTGATGTAAACCGAGCTGCATGAACATAAAAACTACATGTACCCTTTTAACCGAGGTTTTAACGCCGATTTTCTGCATATTAACTGCGATCGTGTACGCTTAAAAGGAATTTTCCGCATGATTTTTGGGAAATAGACGCTAGGAAAATTTTGATGGTTTTTAAAACCCTTTTTCTTATTATAAAAGTGAGATTTGCATCTAAACTATTCATTAGATAAATTAAAGAGGGCACTTTTACAAAAGCTACTATAAAATCTATATGAGCAAACCGTCGTTTGAAATTCAAAGTCTATATTGTCATCATTAGATAACTTTTAGGATAGATAAATGGTACACTTTTTACGGAAATATACGTTTTGAATAATCATCCGATCGCTCGCTCGCTTGATGGCTTCAATTCCATCGATTTAAAAGAGAACAGATGGACCGATTACGATGAAATTTTGCAGGTGGATCCTTTATCGGAGTTCGTGAATTGGCAATGTAGGTCAAAAACTAAGGAAGGCCCTTTTGATATGAACCGAATTGCATGAAATTCAAACTGCGCCTAACTTTAGCAATATTTTACGCAATGACAAAAGTTGAGCCTAATCGATACAACACTCACAGTGCCTTTTTAGCGTATTTTTGCAAATTTGTTTGTAAAAACTTCCAACGCTAATTGCGAGTGACATCGGAGGTGGATAGTCCCCGACAAGATCTTACTGATGGTGGAGTCAAAACTGGCTAATAGAATACTGAAAATCTTATACGAACACTTTGATAATTTTTGTCATCTCGGTCATTTATGAACCGAATTGCATGAAATTCGAACTGGCCATAGCCAGTACCACATCCATTGAAATGTTACCGATCATCGGCGTACCACCGGGGGGGTGGGGGCGAAAAGACGCACTCAGTGCCTTCAGGTGCTTTCAATTTCGCCCGAAAACCGTATAAAAATAAAGTTGTAACAAATGGGTCACTGAACATTTAATCAGTTCTTCCTTCGGTGATGATAAGCAATATACTTACACACTGAATACAGAATTGGAAAATTGGAAACCGTTCGGGGGTTATCTTGTCCACAGACGGACCGACGGACAGAAATCGTGAACTCGCTAGGAGCTCTTTAATAATCCGTAATGAAAATGGTCGATCTGTAAAAACCACATTTCGTAAAATAGTGAATATTTTCGGTCGTTATAATCGTCCTACAATTAAGAATTTAGTGAAAAATTTGAGTCAAATGGGGCAGTACACCAGCTAGCAACACCAACGGCTGTGAGCGATAGTGTTCCGGAGGATCCAAATTTGTCAATTCCACGGCGTTCTCAACTGAGCTTGACCCCCAGCACTACATGGCGTATATTTCGCAGATATTAGGCTCTTAAGCCTGTTGGTGCAAGAATTGAAGCCAGCAGATCATGATCAACGTCGACAGTTTGCTGATTTCATCAGGTGCTGGATTTTCAGACGAAATCATTTTTTCTGACAAACCTCATTTCAGAGCTGAGTCGGGCGTTATAAAAAACCGACCGAGCGACAAGCGGTAATTGCTCGCGAACATTTGAGTTCCGAGCACTCCTAAAAGTGCTCGAGTGGTTTATCGCAAGTGCTAGGGAAAAGTGCTCGTGAGCTGAAAAAACGCTCGGGGCAGAAAAAGCGAAAGTTAATGCTTAATCCTTCAGCGCTTGAGGGCGGTTAAAAGCGCTCGCGAGCGGAAAGAACTCGCAAACAAAAAAAAAACGCCCAGGAGCGGAAAAAGTGCTCGCGAGCGGAAAAAGAGCTTGCGTTTCCGCTCGTAGGCAGAAAAAAGCGCTCGAGCGCCGAGCATTTTAAGCAGACACTCGAGTATCGAACACCAAGCGACCGCTTCGAAAAGTGCTTTTTTCCGCTTGGAACGCTTTTTCAAGCGAAACGCTCGCGAGCAGTACCCAGCTGTGCCTCATTTTCATTTAAATGGCTACGTTAACAAACACAATTGTCGCATCTGGGCTTCTGAAAATCCAAGGCTCACTGTTGGGTGTGCACTAGGCGTCGGTGTCATTGGACCGTATTTTTTTTGAAGATGAGGCTGATGCTGCCGTTTACGATTAATGGAGTGAGCTATAGAGACATGATAACCAATTTTTTATGACCCATTTGGAATGACATGGATTGTAGTTTCAACAGGACGGGGCAACTTGCCACACAGCTCAAGAAACAATCGATTTATTGAAAACTAAATTTGATGGACGTTTCATTTCACGTAGAAGTGATTGGCTATCAAGATCATGCGATCTAACACCTTTAGATCATTTCTTCTGGGGTTGGGGAACTTTCAGGATATAGATAAAGGACATGAAGTGTTGGTTCCAATCTTTGCTGATAACGGAAGAAATGAGTAATACTGAGCAAACAACTGCAAAAAATCCACGGACATTTAAAAATATGCCAAGAAGCCACAAATTTAAAAATGAAGAAATTGCTTTAGTTTGTAGGCGGTCACCTCACGAAATCTTTCTTAGGTAGGTACTCAATGTTGCAACAGGAATCGTTTTATTTCATGCTCAATTAAGACTAATTTTTTTGTCTGATAGAAACTAATTGCATTGATTTATGATCTATTAAATCCGATGGAATAAAACGCTTTCGGCCGTTACGCATATATTCTTACATTTGACGAGCTTGTCGAGTTTCAAATTAGCACGTTTTGATTACTGAACAGATAATTGGCACGTCAATACGAATTAGTGTAGCGAGAGTATAAAGGGATTATTAGCCAACGACTAGGATAACGTCGTAAAAGTGTACTCAATACTGTATAAACAATAGTGTTTGACAAAATATTGCAAGCAAGTCTCTAAATAGATGTGCAAGCGGATATATTATCACATTAGGATTTCTCTATTATTATGTAAATTAACAATTATTACAGTCTAGTATTTTGCTTAGAAGATTTGACAATTCGTATAAGAAAGTCATTATGACCGCAGTCTGTTTTGAAATTTTCTATACCTAAGCCAAAACAGGAATTTGGCCCCCGGTCTAAGCATAAATCGATGTACAAGATTTGACAGTCTTTCGATTCCGTTTATGTTCAGCAATGGTATTCCGTAATAGATAGCGTGTGGTAAGAATTCATTACAAACTAATTTAGTTTGCAGTATAATGTGGAAGTTTGTTGGTAGCGTAGCGTGATTAGAAATGATACTATAATTTAAAGGAATGTATACGAGATTGACACACTGTTTAATCCGTTATTTTCTTATCGTCGCAAAACTTGTTTATATACTTAGTAAAACAAAAAGGAATTTCAATTGATTATGGTAAAAAACCGGAAATGATGATGCTTGGTCATAAGGTCGATCGTCGACGTTATCAGGGGACGGGTCGTTAATTATGGTATATAGCACCGAAATGGTCGTTATTATAGGGGTGTTACCCTATATTCTTAATTTTTCAAATAAACAAATTACTAAGTCTTCAAGTGTATACCGTGTTGATTATATTAATAGGTCTACTGACAACCACGATAACCTTAAAGTTCAAGCGTAGGTGTTATATATGATTCTATCGTACTATACGATATACAAGACTAGGCGCACATGTTATTTGGTGATTTTTTAATTTAAATATTCAAACTGACGACCGTCACTAAATCGAATCGCATCCAAATGTAATATATGGAGAATGTTAACTGCAATTAGAATGAAGACGGTACCTTGAATAATTTTCTAATTCGTGATGTCAATACATTTACTAAAGAACTAAATAAATGGAGGATAAAGTATAATCAACCTTTCGGAATGTATCGTTTTCACCCTAAAAAAGCAGGGATCTCTAATGATGCTCGATACTCGCCACAAAATGGAAAATTTCTTAATGCAAATTTCTTGTTCTGCCTCCCTGCTTTAAATCCGTCTAATAATCTTTATTAAGGCACTCAAGATTGGCATCCTTGAACGGTCGCGTAGGTTCAAGTATATAAAGACGGCCCTGTCTTCGCGATTGATTAAACACGCTTTCGTTACAAAAGTACAGGCTACCTTAAAAATTGGTCGTTGTCTTTGTAGTGCGATAATTAATATTAATTACGTGTATAAAGGTGGAAATTATTTATGTATCTGGTTCAAAGTGTGCGAAAGCGATTGTATACTTAAGTTATTTGAAGATGTTAAATAAATTGACCAATTGCACTAACGTTATTTAGATAATTATAACCTTCATTCGCGAAGGTAAATGACCGATATACACGATAACGAAAGCAATTTGCACTTATTTTTGGCACTTAACAGGCCACCTTAAAATGCATTCGTTACCCGTTTTGATATGTACCAGCCGAGGCCCGAGACCCCTACAATTACCACAACTAAATAACTAAGATAGATTTGCTTTACTTTCTATAAAATTTGGTTTGCAAATAACCCATTATCATCGTTCCTTCCAATTTCGTCTTTATTACTTAACATTAAGTAAACCACTGGATCCGAACCCATCATTATTCGTGTTTGTAGGTAGGTATGTATAGAAACGTATCGATCCTTAAAAGTAGGTAGTTAAAGCTAATTATTTGATTTATGGTTTCGTGTATATTCGCCCTAACAGTGTTTATCCTCTCTAACTTCGTACATTCGTCAATGCTCAATTTGCATTGAAAACTTGGCGCCTCATCAGCTGGGAGTTCACCTGTATTTTAACAATAATTAAAGTAACTTCGAGAGTAACTCTTTAGGTATATAATTTAATCTGGTAATACAAGTTATTTTAAACAAAGTTTGGGTAATTCGACGCAGTCTGGTATGTAATTCAAGTACTTACAAGTTTCAATAATTCCACAAAATATCACATTACTGATATAGATATCATATACTCCCAAACCGTGTAGATCATGGTACAGCTTTCATAGGGTGCAGGGTAATTGGTTGAAGAGGAGGTGGTACAAAAATCCCATTTTGTGATATATGAAAAAAATAATTGTGCTTGACCCAAATAGTGCCCTGTCAATCAAATACCAAGATAATGCGTTTCGAAAGTTAGGAAAAACCCATAATGAAGGTTTACAAATTATGGTGGAGTTTTTTTTTTAATAAGTAAAGGTTTAATGAAAATAATAGAACAGGAACAAATTACCTACATATAAGAACGGGATTTTAAAGGTAAGGTTCCTAAAATGCATTCGACATTGCCTTTTTAGATTTCTAGACTGATTCGCTGGTAAATAAACTGAGGTTTTACCAATTGCCGCTGTCATGATTTTGGCTTCATTTCCCCAGGGACCCATGGTTACTACAGCGAATCCATTGAAAAAAAAGTAGGTTCTAAGGTAGCGTAAATATTTTTCTTCCTGCTTTCTGCTAGAGCGGCTGCAGAACTTGCTTCCTTCACCGAGGAGAAAAGATATGAAGGACATAAGGTATCAACACAAGTAAAGTCCCATGCCAGACATCGTCCTTCCATCCAAGGTGTTCTCCCATCGGGTCGTTTTTTATTCATTCCAAAAAGATGAGGAGGTTCTAAGATGGCTGAATAACCAGCCTCATGAAATGTTCTTTCTGACATTCTAAGATGTTTCGATGGCGACTGTATTTTCCTGTGTTCTTCTGACAAGATAAACCATGATGCCCAAACTGACCACATTGTCACCACATTTACAGATATGAGGAGTACAAACTGTGGCACCTAAGCGTAAAGCAACACTTATCTGCAAAACAGAATCTTCAAGATGTGTGGAGATTTGCCTGGCGAGAAGAGCTTGTAACCAAGCGCCTGACTCTTTTTCTTTCAGTGCTAACAGCCTTGCTTGATGTACTCGATTATTGACGAATTTATTGAACAATTGATCGAATAACTTTTCAACCAAAGGAGTGTCTCAAGATTTCTGGATGTGACAGGTTCTTGAGGTTCATCAAGTATGTTCCATTGGTGAATTGTATCATAAATCCATTCTGCATCATTGAAATCAATAATCTGAGAAACGACACGAAGCACGAAAAAGATCGAAGTCAAATAGGCTGGGAGAGCTAATCTTTCCGCACTTCTGACTCCCAAACCACTATTATTAACAGGCAGACTGGACTGTAACGATACTGTATCAGTCATTTCAATATTACAAACAGATCCAATAGCTTTTGTAAATTCATTATCAAGAGCAGCTAGTCAGTAACAAGGTATGCAGGAGATGTACGTAAAACGTATAACAGCTTTGGTACAGCTAGACAATCCTTGAGTAAAAATAGTCCATGATGAGCTGATATTGATTTTAAACGAGCCGACAAAATGTTGAAGTTTTCTAATTTGGCCGTGAGATAAGTCTTTATAGAAGATGTGTTCAAAGGAGATCCCAATAACATAAAGGAATTCACATCGGGAAACTGAATACCTGGAGCTGCACGAAGGATACGAGAGCAAGCTGGCTGTTTCTGTTCTTCGAATCCGCCTGTTCAGAAAGCTTCACATTTTGCTACATTTAGCTGAATTTTTGATGGATTCGGGATCATCTAAAACTGTGTCAAATTCACCACCTAAAGTCCAACTTTAAAAGGAGATTTCAGGCTTTTCAGTTTATCCAAGCGCATTAGACAAAATAACAAAGGTCCTAACGGGTCACGTTGTTGTACTCCACAAGCGGATAAAATGACATTCCTGCCGTAAGATAACGGTGATGGAAAGCCATAGGCTTGATGTACCAATCTGTAGTATGCTGGGAAAAGGTTCATCCAAGCAGAAAGAACATTGTCACGACGAACCATATTAAAGGCATTAGTAAAATCCAATTTCAGTAAAACTTTGCAAAAGTCAGAATTAACTTCAATGAATCTTCTGGCACCATGAGCAACAGCGTCTGCACCTCCCTTAGTTCCAAAACACAATCATTAAGGTCTGCAAAACTCTCCAGCTCTCTGATCTACGGCAATAGGCCTTATTCCTCCATCCTTTTTATTCAGAGCTATCAGTGAAGCTTCGAAGAAAATATGACGGAAGAATTCAGGTATTTCCCCTCGTACGATCAAATTCACAAGTCTTGTTAGTGATAATCCAAGCTGAGATGATGGATGTTAAAGATCCGTTGACTTTCCAAGCAAATCGTGAAAATGTTGTGGTCGAAAACCCTCGATACTTCCAGCGGAATCATGAGGAAAGCTTGCTACAGCGGATAGCAATTATTTCAAAGTAATTTCCGGAAATGGTGGCAAATCATCTGGAATAGGCAAGAGGTCAATATTAGGGGGAGACAGTGGATGTTTCATTTCCAGCATTCGAAGTGACTCCTCAGAGTAAGCAGCGATAGAGTCAACTGAACATAGAATACGTACAGCTCCGCTAATATTTCCTGCTTCAATTTTCGAAGTAACCCGACGACCTAAAAGATTACCTCCATCTCCAAAAACTCTGCAGATTTACCCTCTCCAAAAAGATCTGATGTATCACTTAAATTAGAAAGATTCTTGAGATTTCGTTTAATCACATTAGTCAAGAGAAGTTTTTCGGTCAGTTTTTTTTATCCAGGTAATTTGAAAACGTTATATGCAAACAAAGACAATTGCTTCCAACTTTCAAAAGAGTGTTTATCAATGCAATGATTGATAGTGTCGGACAAAGAATCAGCAATAAGTTCACGGAGAGACCGGTGGAATCCTTTTTATCACTGTAAATGAATGTTTTAGTGTTTGCAAAGTAGAAAGCAGATTATCGTGGTTAATGACATCTGGAGTTGTCCTATCATTTTGAATCGTTTGATTTTGTTGTCAGGAAAAGCTTCTTACATTTAACCGAGTTAAAGTGTCTTTTCAAACCATGTTTTGTCGTGCACAAATGATTGTGTGGTTCTGAATTAATTTCTGGGTGACTTTTTCCTAAATGAATATTGAATCCTCTTTGCGATTGAAAAATTCTGTCACATTCATTACATTTATAACTTTGACAATCACTGGTGTCAAACAAAAAATTGTCTTCTTTGTCTAAATAAATGTTTTTAGAAGGCTCAGCATCAAGCAAATTTTGTGAACAGATATTGAAGTTCTTAATTGAGGATATAGTAGATGGATATGTATATTTTCTTGTAAATCTAACTTTTTCTTTTGTCAAAGTCAATTTGAAATTCGCACCAGGTGCCTTGTTTTGCACCTAAGTGAAATATAATAATTCGAAAACTTGTCTAGACCTATAGAACTAGTTTAGGCTAGACGTCGATCTCAGTTGAAAATTCGAGTTTTCCAGTATCTATCTAAGTGTGGTTCTTTTTTATGGTTATAACGTGGATCGCATTTTTGGATGGATTTGTCTATCTAAAATTTTAACATTATTTTGAGTCCAATTTAAGCGATGAGCTGCCGTAATATTTTATTTCATAGACTGCAGTAATTTCCGGTAAAAATCTAGAACTGTTTAATTATAATCACTGCAAACAAAATTGAGATGTGAATTTTACACAGGATCTCTATCCTGATTTCTGAACTCTAACGCAGAATCAAATTGACTGCCGACTATAGCTTGCAATAAAATTCAAATTTACGTTATTTACACGGAAAGTGGGAGCAAAGTGAAAATACCTCACAGGTATCCCATTCATTAGTGTTCTTAAGGTCGCATAAAAATTAGTCATTTAAACGAATTAATTTGTTATTCACCGTTAGCTGAATGTTTTTATCGTTCCGGACTTCTATTTGTAGGTTGCTGAAGATCTATAATCTTCTCGTGTTTATAAGATTTATATACCTAAGTCAAAAAAATTAATTGGTGTACAACAATAAGCATTTGTCTAAAGTCTGCAAAAAAGATACAGATAACAAACCTGGCTTCGGCTCAAAAATTTAAACGCGATGATGTATGGTTTGGTAACTCGCTTATGATTTAATATAAAACTGAAAAATCGTCTGACCTGGCCATCACACTAACTTTCACAGCCGATCCAAAACTCATACGTTCTCTGAAATAAATGAGTGGGGTTATAAATTTGTTCTTCTGCCAACACTTAATTTGACAAAATAGTGTGGTTTTAATTTATTGTGGACTCATAGTAGCACCTGGATTGAGCCTATATATACATAATTTACATTTACATGCTACACTATTAGCGTGACAGAATTTTCTCACAATTGGTCACTTGCTCGTAACTAAATTGCACTGTTAAGGGAAATGTTGAGGAGTCCAAACTATGACCGATTTATTCAGTATTAACTAAATGCTTAAGTTAGATATTCAATTAAAACACTACGTCTTAAGACGTTAATTACACTCCAAAGATTAATGTGGTGATTTAATTTTATATACGTCCAAGTATGTTTTCTCCTATTATCTTCTATTACTTAACACGTTTTTAAGAACATAATTTACAGATAAAAAGTGAAATATGAGTTTAAATTTAATGGACTCGCCTCCACTTACAAAGAAGCTTTAATTTATTTTTTCAGATTTTGGCACATGATTTTATTTACTATTAATCGTATATTAACCGCACGTTTGCGTAGCAAATCATATCTCAAATTATATATAATTAATTAAAATCTTGTATGGGTCAAATGTCACTCGCCTGAAGAAAAGATTGGCCAACGAGGATTATTTGCCTCGCCTCTTTTAAATCGGTGTGGTAGTAAAGTAGAGATTATCATCATAATGTATTATTAGGAAGATATTTAATAATAAGGCAATTCAGTTTATGTATTGCAATGTGAAACTTGAATAGGTAAGCCACAATCTATTAATTAATTGAAGCTTACATTAATTAATTCAATTTAAAATTCTAATTAAGGTGGCAATATGTTGGCAATATGTTTTAGTCCATGAACGATGTCGTGAAACAGCGTTTGGGTTAAAGGCGGTAGATGTTGCTTTTAATTTTGTATGTGAAGATTCCCCCCCCCCGTTGTGGATGTTTTTTGTGTTAAATCGTCGCCAGTGTTGCAGAGAATCTGCTAATCCGAAAGTGAGATTGTCAATTGGCACGTTTGCAGACCAGAAACAAAACCATATTTTGGTATAATACATTTTCTATTGAACTGCCCCTACAAAAAAAAACGCACCGAAAAATTTCCATTCAGGGGACCCACCTTTTAACTTTAACTTTATTTAAATTTTTAGCAATTATAAATAACTGATTGAAATATCCAATTTATCACTACATATTTCTTTATTCCTGTCTTACACAGTGGTGAATTGCCCATTAGAGCCTATTCAATATCCGCTCGCGGCCATAGTTTGGGAAGCACTGATTGAGACGATAAAATGCAAATTTTTTTAAATAAAAAACCGCGTTAAGCATATACAACGAATCACTACAGCCGATATAAAAACAAATGATCTAGCGCTAGCGGATATTGCTAATGCGTTCACCAATGCAATTCGCTTCCTTCACACTTCACAAAAATAATAAAGAATATAGAGGGGGCCCGTATCCTAGAGAGCACAATATTCGGTTAATTTATTTGTGGTCCCCAGAAATATTCATCCTATCCCAGAAACTGTCAGTCTCTATCCCATTCCCTCCTCTTCTACCAGAGAAAAATTCGCGAGGGCGAGATCTTCAAACACCCAAACAATTTCAAACGCGACGAGGGATGAACGGTTGTGCATGTACACACAAACGGAAGTATACACAGAAAAATAATAATTTGAATTAAATGTATCCAGTTTGATATAAGTATAAGCATTGAATAAAAACACTATTTTTATTCAATGGTATAAGGTATACTCGTATATAAGGAAGTAATGCCCAATTTTGATTTAAATAATTCTCAAACAGAGCTGGGCAGAATACTTTCAAAAAGTATTTGAATACTAAATAGTAAATACTTTACACAAATCCAAGGTATTTGAATACTAAATACTTTTACGTTCAGCACAAGCGAATACTAGATACAGATACATTGAAAAGTATTCAAATACTTAAAAAAATAAGTATTCAAATACTTTAGAATGTATTCGAATACTTTCAAAAGTATTCAAATACTTTCAAAGGTATTCGAATACTTTCAAAAGTATTCTAATACTATCAAAAGTATTCGAATACTTGTCACTTAAATACATTAAAAATTTAAAATAGTATTCTAGATAAAAGGCTTAATACTATTTAAAAAATCAAGTTATACTTTGTATGGGGTTAGCTTTTTTTATATTTCTGTTGTTATATACAAATTTAAGGGGTGTAAAAGCGTATTATTATTATTATATTATTATATAGGAGGTACCTACCAGGACCTTTCTTATACCAGTTATATCCTTAAGAATACGTGTACCCAGTTTTCAAAGCGATCGTACGTCGTGTACATGATACGTACGCCTTTCTGAAATTAATCCTAGCGATTTTGGAACAGATCCATTTTTGACTATCCGTTTGTCCGTGTGCATGATAACTTGTTTAGAAACGTGCGATCGCTTTGAAAATTGGTACACATGGTCTTAAGGATATAAGAAAGGTCCCTATTGTTTTTAAGTTACGTAGACTATCGAGTTCGGTATTCAGATGTATCGGATTTTTATATTTGATTTTGTGACAATGGAAACTTTCCCTAAACATTTCTAAATTGTTCTCAAATATTTGAATAACTTAAAAGTACTGCCTTTTTTTGAGGCCGGAAAAAAAATTGTCTGAGATCGAGATCGATCGAGAGTCCATAATTTCAAACAGTTTGAAGATTGGGCTACTAGATCAAAAGTTACAGCCCTTTGAATTTTCTTTCGAAATTGGTTTCTAGTCTATAACTTTTGATTGAGAAGTCTGATCGAAAAAGTACGAATTGTTTGGATTCTACGCACCAAAATTAATAAGAAAAAGTGTTTTCCCGAGAAATTTTGGTGTAGTCGATTTTTGGTAAAAAAGGAAGGTTATACACTGCCTTTTTTTAAACCCCGAAATAAAAATTGTCTCAGATCGACCCGGAAAAAAATTTGTACCGCCTACGCTATTAGTTTCTCATATAATGTTCGACTCAGATCGTATAAACATAAAATTCGTATTGCGGCCAGGCTCCCTCTGGATAATATGATTAAGTTTCAATGATTCCGTTACAAAATAAATCTACCTAACATACTATATAAATTACAATTAGAATTTGTAAAAACCCGAAATTGTACTCAAGCTCGAAAGCTTGGATTCTGCGCACTCTATACCATGTATTGGGTGTTGCATCTAAGACCCCTCGGATCATAATCCTTTTACTATAAAAGATACCGAAAAAAGTCTTAGAGAAAAATTGTACGCAATTACCGCCGGCATGTTTCTAAAATATTTTTGAAGAACAGGGGCGTGCTATATTCCAGTGGCGTATCGAACTTGCATTTTTTAAATGGAACACCCCATATTTGATTATTGATTTGGGGAGTCCTTAAAAAGTACTTATTATTTTATGTAATATGTTATACCCATAACTTTAACGATTTCGCTGTTATAACCTTTTTTCGTTAAATTTTGACAGTTCGAAATTTTTTTGAGAGAAACTAAATCGCACAGGGGGCAAAGTTTTGGACTGAGGCACAGGTTAAGAGCTCTTCCACAGTTACATAATTTTTTTATTTTGACGAAAAAAGGTTATAGCAGCGAAATCGTTAAAGTTAGGGCTGTAATATGTTACATAAAAAAATAAGCATTTTTCAAGTACGTTCCAAATCAGTAATAAAATATGATGTGTTCCACTAAAAAAACGCAAGTTTGATACGCCACTAAAATACCAGACGCCCCTGGTGATAAAAATTTTTTTAGAAATGTGGCGACGGTAAATGTGTACAATTTTGCTATAGGACATTTGTCGGTATATTTTATGGTAAAGGAATTACGATCCGAGGGATCTTAGGTGCTACACCCTGTATATACAACAAAATAAAGTACTTATACTACCTACTTAATTTTTTGCAATAAAAAGTACCCTGTTATGAGCGATTGTATAAAGCAAAAATTATCCTCTTCAACAATGCGCGAACCATTAGCATACAAACCGCCACTACGCCACTAATGTGCCGAAATATTTTTGGACTAACTATAATAACTTTATCAAGATGGGAAAGAATAAATATTTGTTTTTTGTTTAATCATACATACTTATAAAGAAATTTATGAAAGAACTATTAAAAGACTAATAAAAATAAATAGCGTGGATAGCCCTCAAAGACCTAAAAAAGAACGTAAAGATTGGTATTAAAAATACATATACGTCTAAAGTTGCTGTTGAACACGTCTTTAACAACTAACAATTAGCATGTGGGTTTTATTTAACGTAACGGCAACATCAATTTTGTGATAAATAATCGTTAAAATTTAAATTTTTTAAAAGTGAAATTAGAGTTTGGTTAGGGAAATGGAATGTAACGGCCCAATTCCACTTAAATAGCTTAAATGGGTATGTAGACGTATTACATGAGTTCCGACACCAAATGATAAATAATTGCGAATAGCCCACACGCAACTCCATCACTATTTTTATTGGTATTACCAGAAAATAAATTATTTTGTTTAATCTTCTATATTAATGTCAAAAAATCCATCCAAATACTGAATAATTATTTAAGTGGATGTTGATGCTAATGCGGGTTGTGTCATTTGCAAAATGCGTCAATAATCCAGCTATGTGGGAACCACAAATCCGTAGAACGTGTTTATTAAAATTAATATAATAAAATAATTGTTTGCGCAATATTTGTACTTGTTTAATGGAAGGGAATTAATTTCTGTCTAAATTTGCATAAACAACGTTAATACAGCAGGACGTTTTTAGATATTTTTAAATAAGATAACTAATAAATTTATTCCCTGCCGTAAATGATTTGAATTTATAATGTTATCTGATAGATGTAACAATTAATATAAATTTGTTGAAATAATTGCATAATGTGGGGTGGTATCAAGGCGAACTCTCGATTGCTTACGCTGCAAATCTGACACAGTTACGCGACTACCTGCACGTAGCATTGTCGATTTCCTATTGAATTATGCACATAAATAACCTCAGCGTTTAGTACTTTTTGCAACAATTTCATTACTAATTTTACGTACAGTGCACACGAATAATCGATAATTAATCATACCTCCATTCCACAGCGACCATGACTGTCATAATTATGTTACAAATAACTGCGGCTACCGTTTAATTGTAAAATGTAAATATAGGACGTTCCCCTTAGTGAAATGTTACGTCTATCATTATGAACATTCTCTGATATTATTTCGGGACTCCTTCAGTTACAGTTTATTGTAGTCACAGTACGATAATTATATACCGCGATAAAGCGAGTTTGCACAACGGTCTACAGCCGAAAATAGATAAGCCTAACCCACATTTGTTATCCCTATCAGTTTATAGTCAGTGAACCTGGTGACGTAACAAATTGGTAGATTGCGCTCTAGATAAGGTTGGCTAAAACCCACGAATGTCCGTAAGTTTGGCTTACTGTGATTGCGGATCATAGATGAGGTGCCTGACATCAAACTAGTATAAAGAATTTTTATCTCCCTCTAGTTATGTGATAATTACTGACTGGATTTGCAATTTATCTTTACTCAATGTCAATGTCACCAACCTTGCAAATACTATGAGGATGTTACACAATTTCATATGGTCAATGTACCGCCCAGACAAAACACTAAAATGGAAAGGTAGTGGGCCACGAAGATCACTACTGGTAACTTCTTTGTTGTGCATAGTGACCTACTCCTCAAAAAAAGAGAATTCCAATATGAATGGCAATTACATTCACACATCAGCAATTACAACAGAATGCATTTTTTACAATCCTGTTTGAATCCATTGCAACTAGTCCATTGAATTTTAAATTTAAGATTTCATACGTTTTTTAATAGTTTGATCATTTAGTGTAATTTGCTGTAAAGATCGTAATTGCCCGATAAATGTAGATCACTGACACTTTTATATAGTAATCAAGGATACTTATTTATTATTTATTTATTAATTGGTTATGAAGTAGTGAGAGATTGCTTGTTTTTTACTCGTACAAACCTTTCCATTATGTTTTAATGGCTCCATAATTTGCATTCTCTACCCTCTGTAACCTTCGAGTGGTTTTCCAGTTCAAAAAAGGTCGACGTTGGCATTTTAATATGCACACCGATATTTAGTTAAGGACCATAAAATTTAAGTGTTGAAATATTAAAAAAATCTGTGCAAATCCATTGGTACCATAGTTAACGTAATCCAATAATATTTTTAGTGCTGCCACACTTGAATGGATGTCTGTTTAAAGGGGTTTATTTGTTTCCATTTAGTTTTACTTTTACAATCATGTCCTTTGACATAATCTAAATTGCAAATAATACATTGTTGTCTAGCAGTCGAAACTAGACCGCCATCATGAACACGTGTGCCCGATCTTATATTTCATCTAAAATGATTTTATTTATGTAGTTGTGGTAGTCAATGGAATTCATGTGTGGTAATTGTTTACCATAACTAATTACGACCTCTAATTATGCTTGAAAACCGCTCTAGCAATAAATTTAAATGTGCTATAACTGTAAGTGTAATTGATGGTTCATCGTATAGAATAGAAGTCTCCTCTATGGCGTGGCGCTTTCGAATGGAAATCGTAGTAACAACGGGGGTCGTTTAGAAACAGTAGATGTGGTGTTTCAACAAAAGGTTGGTATTAAATCATTTTGATGAAACACAGTTCAAGAATATTGACTGTTTAGTCAGTAAGGTGGATGGTAACCAACCTATCACTATCCTACTTTGAAGAGAAAGGGGCTCACTCTGAAAATATAATAAACACTGTGGTAATCATTTAGTAATCCCGAAACGCATGGCAATCATCCGGAAATCCTTAGAAATTAGTTGTGCAGTAGGGGGTGCCAGCTTGAAGGTTTTCTGGCAATACGAATTCGTGTGGAAATCCTGGGAAAGCAGTTCAGGAAACTATTATGCAGTGAGTTAGATTGAAATCAAGAAAATGAAAAATGTAATGCCCGTGATTGTGTCGTAGTCATTTTTATTTTTTGACAACCCCAATGTTCAACCCTAAACCAGAAACTGTAAAATTGTGCTCCACCTGTGTCGAGGTCAAAATCTAAATTCTAACGGGAATAATTGTACTCGTAGCAAAGAGTAATTATGGTTACTCTTTGCTCGTAGTTAGATGCGGTTTTGTCGTTGATAGGTTGGTATTGTTTGATGTGAAGTGTCAATAAATGTCAACTTATTTGTTGAATTTATTAGTTTTTGACAAAAATGTGAAATTGTTATAACGTTACAAATCCTGATAATTGGTGGCGATCAAGTTTTACAAACGCAAATGCATAAATTTTATTACAAGAGACGCTGAACATGTAATCTTGAAACCCCTTTTTTCTAACAAAATTCGATTCATTTTGAAGCATTTAGCAGTGTTATTTATCTGTTATTCGCTGGCAAAGGTCATCTAAATCTTTGACTGGAGGGGGAAATATTGATTTTTTGAGATCTGGTTATAGAAAAGTTTCTTGGAGATACGTAGCTAGAATGAAGTAACAGGGATGGCCGGTATTTTTCTAGGTAGAAGAAGTTTTTGATAAAGGGTTCCGCTACAATATTTGTAAAGGAACCATCAGCATAATTTACAGTGGGGGCAAGACCACCTGGTTACGGACCTGGCCTTAAATCGCAGGATTTTGGGTGATAGATAATGTCTGTTTGTCTGTATTTCTGCGTATATGTATTTATACATTATTGAATGTGCAGTGTTCGTCCACAACAACATTCACCTGTTTGTTTCTAATGCCAAGGTTCACAATTACAATACAAGACGTGGTAAGTTTATTAGAACCCCAGTTTCAAAATCTAGTATTTTTAACAATTCTTTCATTGTAACAGCTATAAAAATATACAATAGCCTACCAAATACCTTAAAGGCAAGTAACAATTCTGGTTTTAAAAAAAATTTGTTACGGTAAATATGAATAAAGTTTATCTATCTATCATATAACCCGGCCATCGTAATATTTGTTTTATGCGTAATTAAGTGTAGTCGCATTGATGAAGTTCATCATCATGCAACTTTCCATAAAAAGGTTGCCCAGTTTAGTTAAATCTGAACTGTGGTTAAGGGTCTTTGGTTCGAATCCGGGTTCGGGCATGGATATTTGTAAATGTATAGTGGGTTGATTTGGTAGAGCAGCCTTGGCTGAAACCCCGCCCACTCAAAAACAAGGGCAAAATAAAATAGAAGTAAAAAATAAAGACATTGATGATTTTTCTCCGTTTTTTCAATAAAAGAAAGTCTTTTTAATTAAAAAAACCAGGTGTCAAATTCTTGACAGAATAGCTTCCTAGCTGAAACCAAAAATTGCCCAACATATGTACGCACTTACAGACGGGAAAAATTTATTCTTTAAAAGTTGCTTAAAATGATCTAAAACGTCAACATTTGATGAAATTTCGCATTATACCTAGTTCCATAAATAAGAAAGTTGCATTTCTACGCATGCGCAACACGATTTTTGCGCATGCATTTTGTTTGCTTTTATTAGAGGGACCTACCATCCAATTTCGTTTAAATTGCTTCAGAAACAAGATCGTTGCGTTTTGCACATATGCAACACAATTTTTTGACTTTGACAATTTTTTTCTCCGTTTTTTGATAATATAACCCGGCCCAATTTTTTGTAGGTTGTACACAGGAAAATAAGGTCTTCCAAATAATAGAATAAAAATTTTAGGTTGCTATTTGAAAAAAAAAGTTCGATGCCGTTACGGCGCTCCAAAATTTTTTTTCAAAAATCCGGCCCGTTATTTTTCTGTTCGGTATGCCTAAAACATATATACAAAATTTCAACAAAATCCGTCGAGCCGTTTTCTCAGAAAATTGCCAACAAACGTACGTACGTACATACGTACATACAGACGGAAAAAATTTTTATTCTTTAAAAGTGGCTTAAAATGGTCTAAAACGTCGACATTTGATGAAATTTTGAAATGTTCAAAAAACGGCTATCGCAATAGCTACCTTAGCACATGCTAGGAAGCTAAAAATGTTGCGTTGCTATTTAAAACCAGGTGTCAAATTCTTGACAGAATAGCTTCCTAGCTGAAACGAAAAATTGCCAACATATGTTTTTTTACGCATGCATTTTGTTTGCTTTTACTAGAGGGACCTACCATCCAAATTTCGTTAAAATTGCTCCATAAATAAGAAAGTTGCATTTCTGCGCATGCGCAACACGATTTTTGCGCATGCAATTTGTTTGCTTTTATTAGAGGGACCTACCATCCAATTTTCGTTAAAATTGCTCCATAAATAAGAAAGTTGGATGTTGCACATGCGCAACTCGATTTTTTGCGCATGCATTTTGTTTTCTTTTATTAGGAGGACCTACCATCCAAATTTCGTTTTAATTGTTCCATAAATAAGAAAATTGCATTTCTGCGCATGCGCAACACGATTTTTGCGCATGAATTTTGTTTGCTTTTATTAAAGGGACTTACCATAGAAATTTCGTTTAAATTGCTTCAGAAACAAGATCGTTGCGTTTTGCACATATGCAACACAATTTTTTGACTTTGACAATTTTTTTCTCCGTTTTTTGATAATATAACCCGGCCCAATTTTTTGTAGGTTGTACACAGGAAAATAAGGTCTTCCAAATAATAGAATAAAAATTTTAGGTTGCTATTTGAAAAAAAAAGTTCGATGCCGTTACGGCGCTCCAAAATTTTTTTTCAAAAATCCGGCCCGTTATTTTTCTGTTCGGTATGCCTAAAACATATATACAAAATTTCAACAAAATCCGTCGAGCCGTTTTCTCAGAAAATTGCCAACAAACGTACGTACGTACATACGTACATACAGACGGAAAAAAATTTTATTCTTTAAAAGTGGCTTAAAATGGTCTAAAACGTCGACATTTGATGAAATTTTGAAATGTTCAAAAAACGGCTATCGCAATAGCTACCTAGCACATGCTAGGAAGCAAAAAATGTTGCGTTGCTATTTAAAAAAATGTTTCAAAACCCACTCGTGGGTGTTTCCGCGTAATACAACTGAAAATAATGAGTATCGGACAAATATAGACCATGGCAGCTATCAATTAGCGAAAACCCGAAATCTCTAGGTGGCCCAGGGGTTGAAATCTCGATGGAACAGACAGACAGACGACAAAAGATCGAGCACATAAGCGTTATCTCAACTTCGATTGGGTTACCCTAAAAAAAGTTGTATGCCGTCACGATGCTAAAAAAGTAACAACGTTTTTGACAGTGGTACATCGTTAATGACTAACGTACACTGTCAAAATTTTAACGAAATACAAATATCCATTTTGTCGACCAAAAATAGTTAACTTTGACATTTCATTTTCAGTTTTTCTGTAATACAACCTGGCACAATCTTTGTAGGTTGTACACAGAAAAATAAATTGATTATAATTTTAAGTTATTTTTGAAAAAAAAAGTTCGATGACGTTGCGACGCCCACACATAAAACAAACAAAACCCACTAGCGCATCGTAAAAGCTGATCGCATATTAACCCGCTAGTAAATAATAAACTCAACTCTGACATCAAAACAGGATAAAAATTAATGACACTAAAGGTATTTTCCCAATATTCTTATAAACATAATTGACGCGACTTTCTCTATAAAACTTCTACGTGCATGAGAAAACAATTCGTATGTGTCGATTCTAACACATAAACAAAACTACCTACCCCTAAATACAACCCTTACTTCAATTGTTAACTGACGAACATTGCGGAATATTTGATTAGGCCTTGCAAATTCAAATTTATAAAGCAAACACCCTAATAAAACGACAGGCAAGTAATACAAACCAGTTACCTTACATCACATGCTAATATACAGTATAATGGAAAATAAAGGGTACAGTTACTTATATTTGCGAATCAACCTATCTTTATCTACGTTCTGCTGTATCAGCTAAAAACTTCGCACTTTCCTTTTCTCGTTCGAACTGAAAGGCGTGACGCAGATTCCTTTGCGAACCTTCGTCTTTGTGCAATTTGAATTGCTGCACTTCCCGCCAGAATATTTCCAGTGGCGTAGCATGCGTTTTTCTTCTTTAATAAAGTGGAAAAATTTATAGCGGAAACTCCTTCAATTTGAAACTGATGTAACATCACAAGAGGAAGATGGCACTTGGTACTCCAGTACTGATTGTGGTAAGGAATCGACACCCTCATACAACAGTTTTAAGTTCCTCAGTGGAACGTAACAACAAAACCATCCAGAAACTACAACAAAGCTTTAATAAAACGTTAAAATTTGATTGTGCAGGTGTTGTGTTTGTGGGGATTGATAAAGATAATTTTGCGCCCCGATCTTTTCGCAATCACATTATCTTGTTTCGACATAGAAAGCGGCAAAATATATCTCAACAATAAAAAAAAAGGTTTAAAACGTTGCAAGCGCATAAAATGTTATAGACTTAGCGCCAGTGATCAATTTTAGGTTGTCATTTCAAAAGTCATACCTCAAAATCCCTTATGTCTACTGAATATTAAAAGTCACTTCTGACCGGAGTAGACAATCCTAAAATCGTTGGGTAGGCGAGACATTCATTTTGGTCAAAGTATTGATCATAAAATTTTAGAAAATTACTTTCTATAGTGTTCTGTATTCATATAATTTTTTCCACAAAATTTGCATCTCTCCTAATTGACAGAACGCTATAAATATTTATAAAAAAAATGCCATTTCAACAGTCTTAAAATATTAACATAATAATTAAAATATATCTAGAATATATAAGATGCCAGAGAAAAATTCAGTATCAATCTGACAGAGCGAAAAACCTGTCATTCAACCCAACCTTCAATTTAAAATTATTGAAGGGGGTTGTTTAGGGAGTGCAAATTTTTAAATAAAAGGTGTTCCTCTTCCAACCAAAACCAAAATCTACTTGATTTTGTGTTTTTTCTTGCCAAACTATTTTTTACGAGTTATTCAGTCAGTTTCGTTTTCATTGTGACATCCTGTATATGGATTAGATTAGGTATATGAATACAGAGTACTTACTATCGAAGTAATTTTGTGAAATGTTATGACTGATACTTTGGCCAAAATGAATCTTAATTTCTTACTCTCCTTAAAATTTTAGGGTACTTCACCCCGGCAACCGAGTGCAATACCTTTCACTATTCCGTAGGTATGGGGGATGTACTGTGTGAACTTTCATGACTTTTGAAATGAAAACCTAAAATTGATCATTGGCTCTTCGTCTATTATTTTCATTCATTTTGAACTTGCCAGAAACCGACAAAATAAAAAAATCAAAAATATTTGTTTTAGACAAATTCAATACCTATAGTACAGATCCACCGACTTCATTGAGATTTCGTTTGATTCGGATTCCTGGTGCTTCAAAACGTCTATTTCCGTGAAAAATGCGTGGGGTAATTTTTTTACCCCAATGCAATCCCTCCCTTACTAACGTGCGAGTGGTTTTTATTAGTAGATCGACAGTTTTAGTTGAACGGTTAGGGGGATACTTAATAGAAACTAGAAAGTGCAATCGCTCTATACCGTTTAGTATCTGCCACCTCTTTCCTTTCCTTACAGTGTACCAAAAATGATCTATATCTTGGCTTTAAAGTGTTATTTTTGTCATGCCCAATTGACCGCCTAGTCGTTTTTAATTCTGAAGCCAAACAAAGCGCCATCCCTCATCATATATATACTGATCTATCTCACATGCACTATATGCAAGCTCCTGGAGAAGATTCTAAACAAACGCTTAATCTGGTTTCTGCTTACCGAGGTTGATGCTTACCTTTAAATAAATAAAAAAGTAATATTCTCTATTACAAGGTGTTAGCCAAACCGGCAAAAAAAAGTTTCAGGACTGCACAACTCTTAGAAGGGCGTAAACTTTTCATTTAAAAAATTATTCTTAATATCTTCCCTACTTTTTCGACGTGTTTTCCATTTACACTTACACGAAACGAATTTGTGTGTATGTTAATTGGTAACGGTAAAGTGTGTTTCATTGCTTAATTGTCAAATTGTTAAAAAATGTATTGGTTCATTCTTTTGATGCAACGGTTCCATCCATTTCACTGACTCCACCCTTGCTACTCGCTTATTCAAATATTGTGCCCCATATAATTTTTTGAAATATCAACTCGTGGAACGCAAGTTGTAAACTTCTACACTTTTTACTCTTGTGTTGGCTGCAATTCTCCAGCTGTTACTATGTGGGAAATTAATGGCATACAAATATATTTCAAAACCCGTTTAAAGACACGATCTACGATCACAAGGTGTACGCATAAAAATAATATGAAAATCGCATAACTCTGAAGATTTGGCCAGTAAAATACTGGCACTTATACTAGAAAAAACCACGCATCGGGTCACGGATGAATGTATTACAGTACAGATATTTAAAGAAATAGCTAAAACGGCTTATGTATAATAAACGCGGTCAACTTTATTTCCTAATATTTTCAAATTAACTGTCAACATTTTTGGAATGAGCACAGATTCTAAAAAACCCAAGCAACAGTAAACATCTCTTCTTCAATCATACGTACCTACTCAAATTTGAATTTATAATAGATTGCGTTATGTAACTGGAATAGACTTGTCTAAATAACTTCGATCTGCAATATAAGAATTTGAAAAATTTCCTCTTCAACTCGATACACGTTTACGTCACTTTACTATTTAAGGATATGTTATCTAAATATGTTTGGGAAGTAGCTCATAAACCTGATTTATAAGCATATTCCCCAAATTCTTGAAATTTATGCATTCGATAATGAAATTGACATTTCTCTCCGATACTACGTATACATTGATTAAAACTGGTTAATGTTCCAAATCATAAATACACACACCATGATAAATGAGCCTCCCAGCGGTGAGACCACGCAAGGTTCCAGAACGAAAGTAAGAAAAAACTTCTAGTGGTCCTCGAATCGGTTATTTTTAAGTTAATTGTCGTTTGGTCAATTTTTAATCAACCTACTATATATACGCTTCAGCCACTAGTACGAGTGCGACGCTTTATTGAAACCCGCACTCGACACCCACCTTGCTTTGTACATTCCCGGAAGCTAATGCGCATAGGGAACTGAGCTTTATTAACAATTTCAGGAGAGACAAATAGAACTCCAAGAATAAAATAAAAGTAAACATGAAGTCGAATTTTTTGCTATACAATAACAATGCTTCACAATATGTTTAAGGAAAATCGTTAACAATTGAGTAACCTGTCAAAACAAAACACAATTGGGCGATGTTTTGTAAATATTTTCATCTGTGAAGGAGGAGTGATTCCAGCCGCACGGACAAACCTTACGTAATAACTTAAAATTTCTATAAATTAGTATTTTTCATTATCTCATTTCTATTCCGAAAAAACTTGGTGGAGTTGCCTTAACTAGTCTGTACAAGAGGCTACAAAAAGTAATTAAAAGAAGTATTGAATTCTACTTTCACGGGCGGTATTTAATTAACAAAGCATTTCATGGACTTTGGTGTTTCTTTTAGAACCATACGCGATATCGCTATTTGTATTAGTGACCTCAAATTTCTAATTTACATAAAGGTGAATCCTGTGTTTAATAAAACGCATTAACGCTAATTAAAGTTATTGATCATTACCTGTAATAACAAGCAATATCTTCGTAAATTGGAGTTGATTTTAATTTTTTTAATTACCGTATTATAACCTAGTACACATTTTTTATGGCTGGTGTAATGAGATTTGCGATTTTGTTACGAGTTCACGGTGTACCCAAGTTACCAAAATATTATTCCTCCATCAAAAAACGTTAACAAATTAAACAACGCTACTTTAATCAATTCATGATTTTTATTTTGATATTTGTATAGAAATAGTAACTCCAGACGAGTTCAAAATAATGATGAAAACGCTCGTTCTACCGAAACGAGTAACTAAATTACTCATGAAAATTGTTTCACCAGTTGTAAAATATTTATAAATTCAGGAACTTCTGGCTACTATTCTAATGGACTAATATTAAGAATTAGGTGTTTTGTAGATATTAGTAGCGTTGCAAATAGGAAATATTTCTATGAAAGTGAAAACCTTGGATATTTTAAAATGCCTAATTTGAAACTTACTATCCGTTTCGACTAGCCGTCTTGAATCTAGTCACCAAGTCCAGAGTAATTAATGGTCACGAAATCAAACTTGAAGGTCAACAACCCTTTGATTATTGCACTATTGACACATAATCTAAAAAGAATCTGCTGGACAACCCAAAAACAACCAACTCTCCAGAGATTGCTATCAATTAAAATTAAAATTCTCTTAATTACCTTTCATACTTCCACCGGAGGAACGTTTCACTTCAAGTTGCTCACAAATTAATACTCAGTGAAGTCATAACAGACTTATCTAGGCTAAAAATATCAAAAAACCTACAAAACACAAAGTCTTTTTGGGGTTAGCGAAGTTCGCCCCCTACACGTGACAACAGGAACTCTCCCGCACTTTCACCACCTTCTGACGTATTTTCACTCTCTCTCCACGCCCTGCTTCGTCTACCCCTCTCCATCCGGTAGTAGATCACCAGCCTTCTCCATCTCCAAAGGAAACATTCTTTGAATAGGACGAACTACAAGCACCAAACGGATCTGTCCATCAGTTCCAGGAAGCATGCATGCCAACGGCTAGTCGAAACGTCTCTTGTCGTCACACTCGACCAGCACGAGTTCCCTGAGTACTCGATTCTTCTTTTCCGCACCTCAGCATCCCTAACTATTCACTCCGGAACCGTTGTCGTAGGTCCTCGTGCATTTTTTGTTTTCCAACTGCATCGCAATCTCAGCACAAGGTCTTTAAGGAATATGTTCGGGGTTGGGTTGGGGCTACCAATTCATTGGGATCGTCAGATACATAGGCAAGAGGCCTTTCATTAACGATGACGATGAGGGTGAAAAACTCTTCGCAGTTCAGCGATGCTCGGTCCAACACCTTAGCGCAAAATATCTTTGACGATGCAAATTATTCTTTCCCAGAATCCGGCGATTCGGAATCCGGACATCTAGCGCGGTACCGGTTACATTTAGAAAATGACCGACTGTAATACATTAAGAAGATATCTTAGAACATTTTGAATTATAAGGATATTACATGATAAAAAACAGTGTCTAAAAATGGGGTTAGCGTTAGAAGGAATATTTTGGAAATAAACCAATGGTCTAAAATGTTTCATTTCAGTAGTTCTAAAATTTGTTAGGGGTCCTACGAGCAGAGCCACCTAATTTTCAAGTCGAAACGACCGACATTTCGCGGCATTTTGAATCTCGATAGCAGTCGACTCGATGGCGCGAATGGACCCCTACTACTACATCGGTTCTTCTCTGCGTTGGGACGTGAGACCTAATCGGGAAGGGAATTGAAAAAAACGCGATTGGGCGTAATAAAAGAAAAGAACAAATTTTATTATGTACACAACAAGGTGATACAAGGAAAACCGTTTATGGGCAAAAAACCTGGTATAACCCACACAAGCACACGAAATAAATCAATTACGAAAACAAAATGCAAAAGAGAAATGCGCTTAATCAAACATAGCTTTTCGATATTGAACAGATTTTCGATTGTCACTTCACCATTCATCACTGAAAATGACGTCAAGAAACCATAAATATTTTGACAAACAATTTTTAAATTACACAATCGGCTTGCTCAAATTACATAAGGCGCTAAATTTACTGGGTTCGTAAAATAATTACGAATCCTATTTTTTCCCAAAATACCTAAATGTCTATTCACAACAAATTCAATGTTCATCAAACACCTGTATGTACATATTTACAAGTTCATCATAAAACAGTTATTATACAAACGATAAATACGTACATCACATGAAAATCTACCTACATATGCCACCAATGCGTACATCTCATTAACTTTTCGTATTTTTCTTTACCATTTTGTTAGACCGTTTCTACCGGTTACCGCGGTTGTTATGGTTTCGGAGTTTTTGACATTTTACAGGAAAACTATTGGTGTGGTTACCTTTTTTGTAGAGCATAAAATTGTCTTAGGTTTATTAGGTTTTGATCTACCGCCACTCTAACCATAAAACATTCCATCAAATATGATTTACATTTGACAAAAAAAGCCTTTGAGGATGATTTGTTTTCATCAAAATACTAAATAATACACCCAAAAAGACAAAAGGGAACTCTATTGCAAACATTGTTGACTCAAAAAAGTACTTCCACCAATCTTTCATTGAACCTATTCATAGACCGCTTTGTTATGACGTAAAGCAAGTTTCCATTGGCCCAAACTGAAATTTTAGAAGGTTGATACCCCTTTTCAGGTCAGGGGGTGAGAAATTTTTAAAACGGCATTTTTTGTTTTTGGCGTTTTAAAGGAAAACTACGCCACATAGCAAAAAAGGGCGAGGTTACCTTTTTTGACCTTTTTTGTAGACCACACAATTCCCTATCAATTGAGGGTACTAGATTTTGATCTATCCCAACTCTCACAGCTTAAACATAACCTTAGAGTCGGTTACTCAGCTTAAATTTGCTAACCAATTTTCAGAAGAAATATATTTACAAAACAGTAACGAATTAACTAAAAGTGAGAGTCTGTCCAGAGTGCGCCATCTAGACCTTCTCCACTATTTCTCTGCCGATTTTGACAAATGAACAAGATTTATTTAGAATATACAATTTCATTTATTGAAAATAAATTCAAAAAGTCAGGTGCCGTCAAATCCGGAGAACGAGGTGGTCAGTACAAATCACCCTCTTTTGACACAACGCGCCCCGGGAACTTGCTCTGCAAAAACTTCATAGTAACGACTGCGGTGTGGCAAGGTGGCGCCGTCTTGTTGAAAATAGAAGTTCTCTGGACCATGTTTACGCATTTCCGGACAAACAAAGTTCGCCAACATTCAACGATAGCGTGCGTCGTCGACGGTTTTTCCAACTTTGAAAAAAAGTGGTCCAATAATCGTTTTTGGGCACACTCCGGCCCAAACAGGATCTTTTTCGTCGTGCAATGGTGTTTCATGAATGACGCGTTTCCCAAATTCTACAGTTTTGTTTATTGACCCCGCCAAAGAGTGTAAAATGAGCTTCGTCCGTCATTAAAATTCTGTCCCAAAAGTCAGACTCGGCATCGATCATTCTTGCGATTGAATTCCCATATTCAAGGCTTGTCCGCATTTTGTATGAAAAAAGATGGGGATCTTCCTTCATAATTCTTCTTAGAGGCGTTCCACTCACATTCAGTTCCTGAGAACGGCGGCGATACGACAGACTTGGATTTTCGGCTCTCTCTTTAACCGCTTCAACAATTTCATTGGAGCGTCGTGGACGCTGGCGAGTGGCTACCGACCAAATTGGGAATTATTTTGGCGGAAGGCGCCGAATGTCTCCTGTTTCTTAGGATAAGCACGTACAGTGTTCACAGTTGAACTATTGTTTTCAATGTACAGCGCTACAATTTCAGCGCGTTGTTTCGGCATGGCTAAACTAGCATTAAATGACGTTTCAGAATCTTGGTCATCTGTCAAAATCTGCTGAAATATTCAATGTTACAATATAGGGAAGGTCTAGATGGTGCAAGTACATTATTTATATTTCTTCATCAAAATCGATATCCTCATCTTTATTTGACAATAGAGACATGCAACTTGCATATAATTCGTGCAGACAATCCTTAGAGTAGGTACACTTAAATTTGAGGATTTACATGAACATTTTACAGAAGAAGATTAACCTCATCTGTAGCTGTATTTAGCCAATTCTTCGATTGCTTCATAAACTGCTGGCTTGGTAACCATATTTTTCAAGTGAAGTGTAGGTACAGTTTTCCAATGGTACGCAAAAAAATGTCTGATTCTGATTTTGATATAGACGGCCCCGGCAGTGAGGGAAGGGGAAGGGGGGGGGGGGGGGAATCAAAAAATATTTTATCATCCTTAAAGGCGTTTTTTGTGAAATGTAAAAATGTTAATCAAACTTGTGGTTTTGTTTTAGTGGGTAGAATGGCGATAGAACAAAAGTTTTTGTTTTTTTGATAAAGGGTGTAGTTTTCCTGTAAAATGCTAAAAACTAATCAATTGAACCTTTAGGGGTAGCTCACCCTCCCCTGCCAGAAGAGGGCGGAAGCAAAATGTTCCTTTTGGTCCAATATACAGTTGTGCAAAGTGGCTTGCTTTATTCATCAAACGCCCTATAATCGCATTTTTCGGCTTGTAGGGCTAGGACTAGAACAGGGTTAATGTCGCAAGAGATAATGAACTGTTTTCAAGCTTCTATAACATTGCAACAAAAGTTTTTGAAATAAATTTCAATAAGTTATAACAGACGGACGGATAACGATGAAACAACAAATCGATGTTTGAAGTGGAATTGACACTTTTTAATTAATTATGGTGGAAATTACAGTATCAATTCAAACACTATATCAGAACGCCGCGCCGCCCTGAAAATGAACAATTGTGCCACAAAGTCACATTTGTCTTTCTCATTAGATTGATTAATTAATTACAGATCGATTCGCACAAAAAACATACAACAGAATACCCATACTCCGATTCTTGGTCGTAATGTTTTGTTTTCTAATTTTCTAAAATAAGGCAACAATAAAAGTACGAGAGGGTTCGTTACAATACTTGGACGATGTCCAAAAGAGATTGAGATTACTCAGTTTATTTATATTAGAAACATAACGCATTTTTGTCGGTAAAAACATTCCTCGTTACGTGAGTTTCGGAACTTCTGACAAAAAAAAGAATTTTTGTATAGAGAAAGAGTTTCACGTCAGTCTATATATCCAACTGTACAAAAAATAAAGTGGGCTATTAGTACGTATATGACAGTTATATGTTTGTATACTCGTAGACCATGAAGAACTAAGAAGTTATAAATGCATTTTTCGTCTTTTTAACTTGGTCAGAATTTAGTTCCTCTGCCGTAATACTAATTGAAGCACTTTTCGAAATAATTCATACGATTTATGTTCTTTGTGATTTACCTCAACAAGGACACATGTCATACCGCCGTAATTATGCGGAAGCTGTTGACATCTTCACAATGTTATACGTGTTTGTCAGTTCCTCATTTGCGTTCCATTTATCAGAGGACTGCACAATAAAAAAATCACTACAAAATGTCATCAGATCCACTAACTAGACTGGTTTGGTAATCAAGCTGTCAAATTTTATAAAGCAATAATAAATCCTTTTCATCAGATTGACGCTGTGAAAATTTGGGCGCATCTCGAGCTTTGGCGCAATTGGTTCACAAACAAGTTTCAACACCAACGTCAAACAATCAACTCATTTTTATTAATTACAAGGCATCCGTAAATGATCGCAAGTGCAACTTTGATACGTAACATGCTACCTTGAGAAAATGAAGTTATGAAACAAAGTAAGTTCAAGTACATAAATTGGCACATGTACAACCACCTATTTTTTTCTCTCGGCCCACGTATACTTCGGGGTAATAACCTGTATTGACTTCGTTATTAAATTTAGAATTAGCTTATCAATTATTTACACTTTAGGAAGACAAATCAATCGAGCTAAAAAAAAATAGGAATCACCAAGTCTCGTAAATTAAAAGTTTAACGAACCGCTAGAACAATCTGAATCTTGCAATTATATACGTCTGAACACGTAAACGATTGCGGATTAATCGGTACTTCCAAATTTTCATGTTTCATTACAAAACACGCGCTCGTTTCTTTGGCAATAAAAGTGTGCGTTATTTACATTTGAAATAAACGGGGCAGATTTGTTTTATAATAAAGTGGGTACATGGCAAATACAAAAAATGACTATTTTTAAGAGCGATGAATCATGCATTGTGACGTTTTCTTAAAAAAACGGTGAAGTTTCCGCCAAGAATGCAATTTCATTTATGCAACACTAACCTGTGCCAAGCATATCGCTTTTGCTATTTCTAGCTTTCTGGACTGACTATGGAATTATTGCATTTTGTAGTGGCTACCACTTTTGTTGATTTTTTCATTTTCATTGGGACTATTACAATCCAATTGCGACTTGGCGCTAGTACAAGTTATATAATAATAGGTAGACTCAAGGTGTACAATTATTTTTAGTAGTAATCTAATTAATGCGCTCTTTTATGTGTTAAAACGGCACTTTGTTATTAAGTAGTTTGCGTGTTTTGCTGAAATGTCAAATATATTAATTGGAAACAAAATCACGCCATTAAAAAAAAACAAACAATGAAAGAAATGGGATTGTAAGTATATGTATTTCTGTTAGCATGGAAACAAATTTAATGTCAGACATTCGGCATGTTAAAGTATGGTGTCTCCGTAGACAGATATATGGGTTCTAATGTTTCTTCTTTACATATATATCTTTTACTTCAGTCACTGTGGTTTCATGGCACTAAATTCATTGAATAAAATATACCTCGCCTTAAGTCTCCATTGTATTTTGTACAGTGGATTGATACGTGATATAATGAAGTGTACTAGTCATACAATTTTGAATTGTAGCCAACCCGGAAAAATAGACGGATTTATTGGCTCTACTTCTGTCGTGATCACCTGTATAAATAAATTCAAAACTTTTGTATATCAAAGAGTTTAAACACTGGAACCGATTAACCAAATTTTCTGAGTGTTCGTTTGCAATAAATATTTCCCGAATGCGGAAGTTTTATTTGTTTGATAATTACATTTGTTTAACAAACAAATCGAAATTTATGAACAGTTAGATAGTTTTAATTCTTTCTATTGACAGAAATGCTGATATTAAAATCCGCTTCAAATTTGTAAATGCATTTATTAAATAAATGGGCTCGTTGTCATTGTGTCGCTAGTTTTAACGATTTCCATATTTAAGTTTGTTACAGTAGATAATTGGAAAGGTTATCTTGGAAGTGTGCTTTTAAGGCGCCATGTATCAATTGGGACAATTGTTTCATTTGGACGACCCGATCAGATGAATCTATCGTACTTTATTGCGTGCAATTTATTTGCGATATAAAAAAGAGATACGTAAAAATCTCCACTAATTAATTAACACTTCCAGTAAATTAATTAAAATTTTACGAGGGCTATTTTAAATCAATTAAATCAATAAATAACCGACCAAAGGTCTCGTAAAATTGTAATGCTCTCAAAATTGGGACACATAAATCGTGCAATAAAATTATTGAGGACTTTTATAATCGAATATTGACAAGTAGGAGGAAAAACCTTGAAGGCCGAGTGTTCCATTAAAATTTATTGTCTCGCAAAAAACCTAATGAGATACGCAAATTAAGTGCTAACGTTAAAAAAATTAATTACAATGATACATGGTTGTTAGCGTAGGGACGCAATGTAACCATCCGTAGAGTCAAACCTAAAAATGCGAATATCTCGAGCACTAAAAACCCTACAAAGGGAAGGTGGAGGGCAGCGACGCGATGTATCCGTCCTTGGTACCAAAACTTCAAATGCGAATTTCTCGAATAAAGAGCGGAGGTTCGATGTATCCGTTCGTGGAGTCAAAACTTCAAGCGTGAATATTTCGAGAACTAAAAGGGGATAAGTGGAGGGTTTGGACGCGATGTATCCGTTAGTGCGGCCAAAACTTCAAATGCGCATATCTCTAAAACTAAATCTCGGAAGAAGGCACTTACAAAAGGAATGTAAACAGTGAAGGTTCGATGTATCCGTCAGTGGAGTCAAAACTTAAAATGCAAATATCTTGAAAACGGGATATCGGAAAAGAGACGGGCCTGTCGGTCCCAATTATCCAGATTATGGTTTTGTAATGGATGAGAAAATATTACACGGGATACGGTACTGATACTATCGTGCTTAATCGATACATGGGTTTTAAAAGTCTTGATTTTTCTAACCCTGAAGCTTAAAGTAGGCTTGTACCTAGGAGGAATTGTAAAACTTTGGAAATTGAATTGGTTTTCAGAGGTCCCGACATAAAACTGATAACGAAAAATTAACTACGTCTGATTTTTTGACGGAAACTTATAAAGCAATTACCATTTCTATACGCTATATGACTTTATTTTCAGATCCTTGTACAAAACGACTGTGCAGAATGCAGAAATAACTACTCAAAATGAGCTATAATAATAATATCTGCCTTCGATCTTCCAAATCCAAAGAAATGATAAATATCGTAATGATATTGTGCAAGGATCAGAATGTATCTTTCGTCCTTGATTTACTTTAATCCATCCGAGAAAACTTTATTCCCATAAATTTAACGCGTCTTCGTTAAGTCCACCTTTTAATTATAGCGTACACTAAGCGCTTTTGAAGTAGAGATCTATAAATACGCACAACGTTTTGCTGTAAATATTGCTCACCCTGCGGGGTATCTAATAAAGTAATCACTATAGCGTACACAATAAACGTTTGATTTACTTCACACTTACTTATAATACTGTTACGATCCGAAATTTTGTGTATTTAATTCGACTAACATTATTGATCTGTAGCGAATATTCCAGAATTCCAAATACGCGCCGTGAAAGATTAGTCATCGGCGATAAAGAACGAAGGCGGATCGAAAAAAGAGAGGTTTGCTATATAAGCAAATCGAAATATGATTCAGATGAGTTCCAACTTCGATGCGCTTGTGTTATGTTATAAGTTGTACCTAAGTAATAAATAATAATTACTGTTATAAATTTATTGTTAGTTAGTTGCAATAAATAAAACCGCGTAATTAAATTTACATTACACTGGTGTCAAGTGTCGGGTTGTGTTATGTTAGCAATTAGTGGAAGTTTATGCCAATAGTGACCAGATCTACGTTAGACAAAATGGAACAGGTCAACAAACCATGTAGGCTTAAATCGAAGCTGGTCAAGTTGAAATGAAAGCCGGTCAGCAGGCCATGGAAGCTAAAATCGAAGCTGGTCAACAAGCCATGGATGCTAAAATAGAAGCAAGTTAGCAAGAAATCAGATTCAAGACGAGATACAGAGTGTCCAAAATAAAAGTCATGCAATAGAAAGTGAAATAAAAAAAAGATATCTACGAACTACGAAAACAATTTATGTATAAGCCCTCAAATCGTGTGAAAACGTTGGTACTCTAAAAGTTCGAGTTAAGCCGTGGCCCACCTACTTAAGACAGTTTGAGACCGCTGTCGACGCACGGTGGAGCTCAAAATGACCGTGAATTACGTTTAGTGATAAACTGGAAAATGGAAGAGAAAAAGCCAACCTGGGAAGAGGTATCTCGATACGGTCCAGTGGGACTCGTTACGGTTTGAAGATGGTATTCTGAAGAGAACTCTAGAAAATGACGATGGCACGACCACCTGGATGCAGCTACTGCTACCGGAGAGCAATAAATCTGAAGTACTACGCCAAATGCACAATGGTATATCGGGAGGCCATTCAGTAGTCACGAAAACCCTGGTTAAGGTGCGGGAACGGTTCTACTGGGTGAATTGCAAACAAGATGTGAAGGAAATGTGCAGTTTGTGCCATAAGCAGGGAAGAAGAAAGCACCAACGAGGCAACACAATGTGGGTAGTCCATTTGAAAGAATAGTCATTGATATCACGGAGACAGATTCTGAAAACAAATGCATCTTAGTGGCCATCATGCATTATTTCAGCACCGCTACCATCTTGGTGACCATGAAGTATTTCAGCAAATGGACAGAAACATATGCGCTACCAAATCAAGAAGCGACAACTGTGGTAGATAATCTGGTAAAAAAACTTTTTAGCAAATTTGGAGTACTCCTGGAACTCTGACCAGGGACTAAATTTTGAATCGGCGCTATTCCAAAGCCTGTGTCAACTATTGGGCATTTTTTACTGATTACAACGCCACCTTACCTCTAAACAATTACCTTAATCTTTTCTAAAATAAACGAAAAGCTCAATAAATCAGGTCCAATCTGTCACAAACCCCTTAACCACATTGATAGCGAAAAATGGAGGTTAAAATTTTCTTAGTCTTAATCAATTCCAAGAAATACTCTTAACTTTTACAATGGAGGTAAACAAACCTGACCTTGGCTACAGGCTCGAATCGCAAAATTATTTTCTGTTAATTCTAAAATCATTCCAATGAGATTGATTAGCAAGAATTATAGTGAAACGTTGAATTAATGATTATGAACACCCGAAACCGTTCCAAATGCCTCGATCAAAACATTAAGGTCCCAATCTGACATTGTTTACACAGCAATATGTTCGTCCGTCTTGTGAGACAGTTTTAAGAGGAGGGCAGTGTAGCCGATCTATAAATCGGCGATAAAGAACGAAGGAGGATGAGACGTTTGTTGTTCGAGAACATTCTGGAAAGAGAGGGATTTGCTATATAAGCAAATCTAATTATGATTTAGGTCTTGCTATGACACTGTGTGTATTACTCTGATACAGGGAGGCGACTCTTCAAGCCGTAAAATGATATTTTTGTACTCAGTCGAAAGCAAAGTAAAGAAACGCGCCCTCTGTACCTTTTTCTGCAATCGCAATTTTGAAGACGGCTGAGAGTAAGGGTGGTAGATGAAATTGGCTCCAGAAAAAATACTTTTTCTGCATTACCTTCCTCGCTCTGAAAAGGGTTGGTTGCACCGTATGGTATAGAGGTTTTTTAGAATATAGGAACAAAGACGCTGTGGTCAATGATGAAATAGTAATCAGTAATCGTGTTGAGGGACAAGGAAAGGATCCAATGGCATTTATATTAACGTCAATTTATACAAAGGGGTCGCTTACCGCGAAAGAAGTTTTTTTGCAACTGATGTTTTTAATACACGACCAACTTTTTGGCGAGAAGGGTGCCAAAATCGTAATCGTGACGTATAGAAAATAGTAGCATTCCACTGAATTGATTGGGTATTTTTAGTATTTGGTAGGAAAAAATCAGTAAGGAAGTGAGTCTAGTTAGCTAAAAATGAATCTAGGATCTTTTTCGTTGATTTTGTACGTTATAGTAAAAATTTCATTTATTTTCTAATACATAAAACGAATATTTAGACACCAGTTGGGTAATAACTAATTTTGTGCAATCCGGTACGAAGTAAGACCCGAAAGGATTAAAGAATATCCCGCATCACTTGGGACCGCAGTAGCACCAAAAGAAACCCTCCGAAAATGGACTTTAGCTCTTCAACTATGACTCAGTTGGTATCATGGTAAAAGGATTTGAAAAAGTAGGTGGGCTAACAACATCTCACGATTTGACCCCGTTTGGGTCCTTAAGAGACAGAACAGTACACGAAGCTTACAAAGCGATTTGAACATAGATCTCATTATCGCCTTAGGCAGTTGTGACGCCTCTTTTGAACATTTAATTAAATAAATTTATAAACAATCAAAACGCAAATATTAAAACTTATTCATTTTCTTTTTTTAATGTTTTTTTTTCAAATGATTTATGTACCATATTATATATTAATTTGATTATAGGGGCATTTCTGTAAATAGAATTGTGTGGCTGATGTGTCGCCTATTGACGTATTACATTTTTTAAGAGGAGTGCAAGGATAAATTTGATACTATCCGCACATTTCAAGGTTTGCTTCATTTTATCATTATAGGCAGAGCTGGGCAGAATACTTTCAAAAAGTAATTGAATACTAAATAGCAAATACTTTACACAAATCAAAGGTATTTGAATACTAAATACTTTTACGTCCAGCACAAGCGAATACTAGATACAGATACATTGAAAAGTTTTGAAATACTTTAAAAAATAAGTATTCAAATACTTTAGAATGCATTCGAATACTTTCAAAAGTATTCGAATACTTTCAAAAGTATTCTAATACTATCAAAGGTATTCGAATACTATAAAAAGTATTCGAATACTTTGAAAAGTATTTCATTAACTTACATTGAAAAGTATTCGAATACAGTAAGAAGTATTCAAATACTTGTCACTCAAATACATTAAAAATTTAAAATAGTATACTAGATAAAAGTCTTAATACTACTTAAAAAATCAAGTTATACTTTGAATGGGGTTAGCTTTTTTTTATATTTCTATTGTTATATACAAATTTAAGGGGAGTAAAAGCGTATTATTACTAATATTATTATTATATAGGAGGTACTAGGACCTTTCTTATACCAGTTATATCCTTAAGAATATGTGTACCAGTTTTCAAAACGTCGTGCACATGATACGTACGCCTTTCTGAAATTAATCCTAGCGCTTTTGGAACAGATCCATTTTTGACCATCCGTTTGTCCGTGTGCGTGATAGTTTAGAAGCGTGCGATCGCTTTGAAGATTGGTACACATGGTCTTAAGGATATAAGAAAGGTCTCTATTGTTTTTAAGTTACGTAGACTATCGAGTCAAAAAGTTTCACTCCAGGATCGTTCGGTATTCAGTTGTATCGGATTTTTATATTTCATTTTGTGACAATGGAAACTTTCCCTAAACATTTCTAAATTGTTCTCAAATATTTGAATAACTTAAAAGTACTGCGTTTTTTTGAGGCCGGAAAAAAAATTGTCTGAGATCGACCGGGAAAAACATTTTCTTATAGAATTTGGCCCGTAGAATCCATAATTTCAAACAGTTCCAAGATTGGGCTACTAGTTCAAAAGTTACAGCCCTTTGAATTTTTTTTCGAAATTGGTTTCTAGTCTAACTTTTGATTGAGAAGTCTAATCGAAAAAGTACGAATTGTTTTGGATTCTACGCACCAAAATTAATAAGAAAAAGTATTTTCCCGAGAAATTTTGGTGTAGTCGATTTTTGGTAAAAAAAAGGAAGGTTATACACTGTCTTTTTTTGAGGCCCGAAAAAAAAATTTTCTCAGATCGACCCGGAAAGAAAATTTCTTATAGAATGTGGCCTGTAAAATCCATAATTTCAAACAGTTCCAAGATTGGGCTACTAGTTCAAAAGTTACAGTCCTTTGAATTTTCTTTCGAAATTGATTTCTAGTCTATAACTATAACCAAAATTCATAAGAAAAAGTGTTTTCCCGAGAAATTTTGGAGTAGTCGATTTTTGTAAAAAAGGAAGGTTAAGTATCCAAATACTATGCAAAGTATCCGAATACTTGTCAAAGTATTCAAATATCTTGCGAAGTTTTCGAATACTAAATATTTGTGAAAGTATTTGAGTTACAAATACAAATACTCTGCTTCCATAAAAGTATTTAATTACAAAGTATTTGAATACTTTAAAGGATTTGAATACTAAAAAGTATTTACAAAATCGAATACTGCCCAGCTCTGATTATACTGACAGACGGACGGACGGACAAAAATTAAAAGCTATAAAAAGTATCTGGAGATCTTAACTATAAGATTTATAGCGAACACAGACGAACGAGCGGACAACCATACAAAACAATAAAGGATCTGAGAATTCTTAATAAGATATTTCGTAAACGCCAAGGATAATTAATTACTTATATATATATACAATCACAAGTACCTACACATTTCATACACGCATAATCATAGATATTATTATTAGCATATGGGCTATATATACTAAAAGCTTATAACAGACTCAATGTGAAATGCAATAATAAAGTCCTGATAGGAACAGGATCGCATTGTATTATTATTATTTAGGGTAGGGCATTCAATAAAACTGTTATTACCTTGTCGAATGTGGCAGGAATAATCGCACCATACGGGAGCTTAAGGTTGTTAATTTGTGAAAAAAAAACTAGAATGTTTTAGAGGCAGATCGGATGACGATTCTACACTAACTACACCCACGCAGTTGAAACGCGCCGTTTCAGACTAAAAATATAAATCGCAAATAAGAGAAAATTGTTTTACGAAAGCCATTATGTCTTTATGTGGGAAGCGTGCGTCGATGTTACCACAGTTACCGAAGTACTCAACTGTATTTGTCTGATTTAAAAAAGGATCATTATTTGATTATAAAGGTAGCGTATTAAAAGGACGATTCGCCAACATTTTAAGACGATGTGTTTTACCCTTACAGTTTTAAATCACCATCAGCTAGTTAACAAAAAATACAAACAATTTCGAAACTCGTACAAACATAACAAGAAAAATATAGAAAGATAATGAAATGTGCCCTTATTCGTGGAAACAATGGTTCTTAGGTACCAAAAATTTTATGTGGTATACAATTTTGAGAATAATGAAGGGTAAAACTCCACCCTCTTTGACATGGGTCAAGGAAGAGTCGGATCTAATTTTGGAGGGAACAGCGACAGTTGTATCAAATGGAAAAATCAAAGAATATAAATAAAACTTTTGCTGAATATGTCGACTCAATTGGAATAATATGGGATCTGGGTTTCAGCGGCTAATTTACATCATGTCCTCCATCAAATATGCAACTCACAATTTAGAGGTCAAGAACATTTTGGTTGTACAGCTATGGCCTATTGTTTCATATTCAAAAAATATATTTTTTTTTCAAAATTGGAAAGGACATGCTCAAAAACCTTGCTGGGGTGACTTTTGGCACGCAACATAATATTCATCATGGTAAATCCGCAATTCCAAGAATTGGTCTCCCTAAGTATTTTAGGAACAATAGTAAATTATTTTATGCGCACGAGAAGTATTACTTTTCGTGGCGCTCCTGTGTTTAGCCGCCGAAAGAAGTTCTTGGTAACGCAGTATAAATAACCTAAATATTTAGGGCTTTATGTTTCCGGCATACCTATTCGACGAAAAAATGGTTGTAGGGCACGAATAATTCGTACCCAGACAGTTTGCACCTGGACAATTCGCACTCGCACAAGGGAAATTCGTACCAGGAAAATTAGCGACCCGGAATGACTCGCACCCTGACAATTCGCCCCAGGATACTTCCCATAAAGGCAACAGCAGGATAATTCACACCCAAACGTTTCTCACCCGGATAATTTTCACCGGAATGGTTCATTTTTGCACTCGGATAATTCTCATCCAAAGTATCTCGTACCTATACGGATTTGACTAATGTTTAATAATTAGAAAAGTGTGCCACTTGGGAAGGGTTGGTCTCTCTGTTCGTCCGTAACCACTTTTCTTGTTGATATTTTGGTCTCGATTTATTTTAGTTTAAAAAAATAAAAAAGTGATTTTTCACAAATTTGTTGGTGTCAAAACCTCGGCTGGTAACTGGGTAGACAGTAAATACTACTAATTGATTTCCTGGATGAAACGTATCTATGAGTGAGGTGGAATTCTCAAGTTTTTGACAATAGAGTGGGGGAAGATACTCACAAAGAGAAGAACCTGGAACGTTTGGACGAGACGCAATGTTGTTTGGGTCAAGTATCCCAGGTGGTTCTGTAAAATCAGCAAAAAAACAGAAGGGAAGCTAAATTTATCTCATTTTAAAGTTTTAAATTTTATCTCTTCGGTCGAATGTTATACCCCCTTAGAAAATTTCATGTTGTTGGTTATGTAAAAGTGTTCAAGAATTCAATTTTTTCTGCCATTTTGTGCGTTTTTTATCACCAGACTGATATATACATTTTTTTCGCAATTATAAAAATTAAATTTCGTTCTTACAGTTACTTACGCGTCTATGCAAATGCAAATGTAACAAAATTACCACAAGAAAGGTACACGGTAAGCTCAGGCAAAGTAGAGGTAGGTCGGGGTGAATAACGGGGTTCTTTACACTAGCCAAAACGAAGAGAAAGGGGGAACAAGGCAGACTAAGAGATCCTTGTTATGGGTCTTGATAAACCAAATAAATAAAATCGTTGACAGGAATAGAACATAACCAAGAATTGATGTTGCAATCGAGGGTAGTTTAATTGATATCAAAATATCAGATCAATTTTTAGCAAAAAGGGAATCAACTCGTAGTCAGACATCCGCAGAAAACAACAGAGCTATAATTGTTAAATGGCCATTAAACAAATTTAGTAATTACAATTCGATTGTACCAGTATGTATGCAATGCAACGTTATATTAAGGAGTCGTCGAAAATAATAAAAAAAATGATCTCTGAGCTCTTGTTGTAACAGCCTTTTGAGCTCAGAAGGGCGCTTTTCTGCCGTGCTGAAACAGATAACAACACAAACAAAGAAATAAGAGGCACAGCGCATAAATATTGAGGTAGCAATGTCTAACGTCAGACACTAATCAGGTGCTCGTATACTAAAACCGTAATGAATACTCAATAAGAATCAATAATTTAAATGGCTTTACACTAGCAAAAGAAAAAATTGTTCGTACTAATCGGTGATGACAAAAACATGAACGTGACGTTAACTTAAAAAAAACTACTTTAAGATGCAGAAATAACTAAATTGCTATACAGCAACACTGATCTAATTAATTCAAAATGTAAATAAGATACTATGAACAAATTCTTCGGAGCGACACAAGTAACGTAACTAATAATCGTAGATACCTGTTTCGTATTAGGTCCCGGCAACTTCAATAACTAATTTACAAAGCGACGGAAGCTAACATCTTCATATAACAAAGCGAATCTGAAGGATACAATATAATCAAACTAACATGAATGAAGGACCGATGTACAGGAGTAAAAATCTGCAAAAGGTTTCGTTATAGTTGGAGTTCAACACGCACTATATTGAAATCTCCAGGTATAAACCTTCGAAGTAGGTATAATAGTAATGTCTCACGTGACGTCGCTAATGTCAATCTCGCTCCGATCCAGGTAAAATTTGCGATGTCATTCAGGTTCTGCGTAGGCAATAGCCAGGTAGATTTTAACGGAAAAGTAATTCAAAAGAGAAAACGGTAAGAACTGTAGAGAAAACGAGAAAACTTTGAGGAAAAATAAAGCCCTAAAAAGTACGTATTAAAAATAATTATTCTGAATCATAATCCGTACATATCTCACACTAACTACTTGCAAAAAGAAATCCGCAAAGCACATTCAATGCAGCAGTCACAGCACATTAGAAAAAGAGAGAAATATGATGATAGTCAAAACAATCAGCCCTTATTCAGGTGGACATAAATCAAGTAACAAGTAACGGCGTATCAAGAACAAATTCTACACAACCAATGTGAAGGATAGATTGATTGTCTCTGTGCGAAACGAAATACAACGGTACGCAATACCAAATTAAAGAAGAATTAGAAGTATCACGGATGACCTCTAGCGGCGCAAATAAAGAACTAAGTAATAACAACAGGAGTTACTTGGATGGCGTAAGAATATCAAATTTACATTTTGAATTTAAATAAAACGTTACAATTTCTTTCATCTTTTACAATAGGCCCTGTGCAAATGCTATTGGTCGAACCTTTGTGCCAATAACTTCCCAACAACTTAACCTATTCACCAATTTTGTTGTCGGAACTGTAAAAGTATTTACCTATACGAAATCATTGGAAAATGACTAAATTTTGAAGCGATTTCTGACGAGGAATTAAGAAATTCTCTCGGAAAATCTTCTTTTTACTGTCGACTTCTTTAGCGGAAGGGTCTTTTGGAACAAGCATTCTTGAATACGCAAATGCGCTTTTTCTTAATTTCTATTAAACCTATTTCGTTTAAAGGGACAATTTTAGAAAGACGCATTGATTGAATTTTATAGTTCCAGAAATTACGGTTTCCAGATGTTGCTGCAGCGGGGGTGACTTGAAGAACGTCAACTAACTTTGGAGCTATAAAGTCAATTAAATTGGTAAATTTGAAGTCTTTCGCTACAACGTGGAAATCATACAATTTAGCATCCTATTATCGAGATATTTTCTTAAAGATTTTTAGGAATCTTTAAATTAATTAATCAATATCAGAGCCACAAAGCATTAAATGATAGAACAGCAATTATTAATAATAAATTTAGCAACAGTGCCGGATTTGGTTGGACCACACTGTATAATTAATTAGTGAACGACGTATTGTAGGTGCAACCATACCAAAACATTTGAGAGTGTGTTCATTTATCCTACTAGGTATTACAATATCTGGATCTATTCTTTTATTAGAATTTAGCAGAGGATTTCTTTTTGTACACCCTACATAAAGGGTCTCTCAATAAGAGCACCAGATTGTTTGCAGCTCTACATTACTTATGATGCGTTGGATCACAACCTTGAGCTCGAAATTAGCTCGTGGAGCATTGGAATGGACCCCAGAGGAAAAACCGCATAATCTTGGCGATCAGAAATTTTGGGAGATGGTTTGCTTCCGGAAATCTTCCATCATTAAAAGAAATGTTTCAATGTGTAGTGTGGCGCCGTTCTGCTGGAACCACAAGTCCATACCGTCGAGTTGAGGCCATAAAAACTCGTTTATCATATTACGGTATCACAATCGACAATTTCAACATCGTTATCCGCATTTCCAAAAAAATACGAATGCCCAAAATCCGCACCAAACAATTACTCGTTGGGGTTGCATTTGTTCACATGCAAAATGTCTAAACCCCAAATTCGACAATTCTGCTTATTTCAGATGATGATCGGCGAAGATGGTTTTTTTCCAATTGACCCATCCAATTAATTGACAGCTTTGGAGATTGGACGAGAGAAATAAGGAAAAAAATCGTATCAAATGCGGTTTTCGACATGGTTTTAAAAAGTACAGTCCAGATCTTTTCTCGAAATTGCTGGGGTGGAGATACGGGGTGCCGGGGTGTACAGTGGGGTGAAATATTAACAGTACCGAGAAACTACTCGAGAATTTTGGCGTTCGCAGAGTTCAGATCTGCTCTCGAAATCCCCGGGGATTCCCACAGGTGGCGATCGGGTTCGGGGGTGACTTCAGTAAAAAAAAATGTGAATTGCCCCGAGTAACTATTTCCAAGCAATTTCTCAGCATGGTTAATTTTTCACTCCACTGCACCACCGTAGCGCTATCAATGAGCATCCTCGGTAAAATTTAAAGAGTAGATATGGGCTCGGCGAGTACGAAAATCCCCGAGTAACGATTTCCGAGCAATCTCTCGGCACAGGCAATTTTTCACTCCACTGCACCCCCGGCACTCCGTAGCGCCGCATATATGTTTATAATTTTTGCAAATAATGATGCAATAATAAATAGGTAAATTTTTTGCACCCTTATACAATTTTCAAAAAAATGACTCAACTGGTAGCAAAATCGTTGTAATTTCCCTGGTGTAGATAGTCTGCTGGTTTCAGCGCCTGGATCAACTAAATCTTGTAGGGATGATGCTGGAGGACCTTCGAGAAAATTCGCCACGTGCTGCTTTGAAATTTGAAGTCCTTGTACAGGTGGTTTAATTGATGTTTTGGATGACAAACTCGTTTACAAGCAACGATGTTTTCGAAAGACCGGCCCGAACCCAACACGCGGACTTAGTGCCCATAACCGTCTCGGTTTCTTCAATTTTGTTGATTTTCACGACTAAAAATTTCGCTAAGATCCTCGACTGGTTTCAGCGGAACTTTCTCCATTTTTGCAATGGGCTTCATAATGGGTACACGTTGTTCCTTTGTGCAACGTGAAACGTATAGGTTTTTTTTGTGAACGGAGCGATTCGGTTCTAATGATTCTGTCAGCAAATATACTCGTAATTACAAACGGTAATTTCATCAAAAGTCATAAACGTATGTGGGTGGTATGTCTCAAGTCGTAAATTAGGCACAAACAATTGGATCCAGACGCGAAAGTTGTGCTTTCAGTTGATGCGTGAAGTCATTTTCACTTTCTGAATGGGTGGTTCTGGCAAACAACCGGCACAGACAATTGGGTTTAATTTCGTTGTTTGTGCGGTTTATGTCCTGCTCACTTTACGCAGCCTGTGTTTTGTGCGTACTAACTTTGGTTCGTTAAAACAAGACGCCTTAGATCAACAGTAATACTGATGCTGTATACTATGAAACAAGTAAACCATGCATCCAGAGTAGGTAAGGCAGTTTAAACATGTTGAAAGTGAAGCCGAAAACTAGTCCTTTTGCCTATGGAAAATCCGCTCCTCAGGTTTCTTTCTGTTATTTGTTGAACACCATACCTACATCTAACTTTCATGCTGTTTACTTAGATATAATTAAAGTGAGATAGTTGCTATATACTTTGGGAATTACACAACTCGCCTAATGCATTGTTTTTCTATATAATTATGAAATGAAAATAGAAACGATATCTTTCTGTGGGTGGCAAACGTTGACTTACCTACTTATTAAAGTCGAGTATATTTAGTCTCGTCCCAAAAGATTCACCAGTATCCAGAAAATTAAAAATTGAGCTGGATGTTGCAAGCCCTCGGCACCATATCGCGTTTTTCTTGAAAGCCCCCTGCTTTGGGAATAAGCAAGAATACCTGCTTTTTACTTAGTGTTTTGTCTCGTGCAAAATTTAGACGTAGATCGCAGTTTCAAGTCTATTTCAAGAATAGAATGAAATCTTAAAAAAAAAATGCCGTTAGAAAGAATTTTAAGTGTTGAAGAGTATACAATTGGCAGGCAGACGTGTCATTAATATTCCTTGTCGCAAAAAGTGTTTTCTTTCTCCTTTTTGCGGCAAGATGAAACCAAATCGTTATTTATTATGTCTTAGTATGGTGGTTACGTAAGAATCGCGCATAAGGTGCTTGCCTGGTAACCTTGCAAGCTCCTAATCAATCAATCAGTTTTATTTGTTTATGAACTACTGGCCACTTTATGATGTATAATCGGTTTATTCCCCGCGATCTTTTTTATTTAGGTACACAAACTAAGTCGCTGTATACCCACTTAACAAAATGTGTATAAGTGCTTTCGAATGTTTAAAAATAAAAAATTAGCGACACTTTTAATTGAGAATTGAAGAGAAGTACGTGTTCTAAATTCGCATTGTAATTCTATTTTTAAGAAAGTAAATGACAGTTGCATAGGTTATTAACAGGTTTGGTAATTTGCCAAAACGCGTTTCACAATGTGCACCTTTAGTGAAAAGTCTTTTATATAAGAAAGTTTCTAAATTGCACAAAGCTTTCTTTGAGGCGCTTTCTAAAAGTTCGTTAGCTTTCTTTCGCTATTTTATGTTCTTTTCCCCTTAAAATAAAAAGCCCATAAAAAAGATTACTAACGAACCCAATTTCTATTTCAGCAATTCTACAAAGGACAACAGTTGGAATTGGACAACTTAAAATTCAAGGAGTCGCAACCTGCCAGTATTTATGTATGGATATTTGTGGACTGCTTTACGGATCGGTAGGTACTGTTTATTTCAATATTTTACGTTAAATTAAGCATCCTTGTATTTTGAACGACTTCACTTCTGCCAAAATGAATAAAGGAAAAAACGTCCGAAACAAGCTCCATATAACGTATAGCTAAAGAGAATATGTGAGGCGACAAGAATTATTATTACGTCGTTAACACAGTTCTCGTTGGAAATAATACAACAGTTCAAATACCTACATGTAATAAAATGTTTATTAGTTTTTTAAAGCTCAACTTACAGCTTTACTACACTCGCAAAAACTACCTGGGTCTTAGTAGGAGGATGCTCACCGCCATTCCAAAAATAATTTAATTATCACAAAACGCGTTCATGAAAATTGGGCAACATTAATTCGTATGTACATTTCTTATGTCTTCGTGTCAAAGAATGCCGAAAAGAATTTTGTTTATGCGCCGTGTCGCATCCCTTCGTTTCAAGTTAAATCGTATAGTAATTGAGGAAGAGCATAGGCGAAAGTGGGGAACTGATCATTTTCTGCAATTGTCGAAATCGATCACCAATTGCCCCCCCCCCTCCCCCGCAATCCCTGAAATACTTCCCAAATAACAGGGTGCCAAGGTTATTTTTTGTAATCCTATTATTTGAGGAGTTTTCCTTAATAAAGATTCCTGCGAGAATTGAATTCCTTATTCGCATAACCCCCAGAAAGTCCCGTTTCTGAATTCCCTTGAGCTGTCTATTTTTCCACAATTTATTTGGAATAAGTTTGCTTATGAACGTATTCTACTGAGACGAGTGCTTTTTTTCATCTGGAGCAAGTTTACTTATGAGTTTATCCCGTTTAGGTGACACCTTGTAAACAAATTTTCCGCCTCGAATCTTCGTGGGGATCATTTCTCTGATTACAATTGCTTGGGTGGCGAAATTACATTGATATCTTCCTTAGACAAGTTATTGTAAGCGAATTTTCCGTTCAGAATTTCTTTTAAGGAGGTTTCTTTCTAATTAGATATCTGGAGAATTTTCTTTGGGATCAATTTACCTGAATCGAGTTTTCTTATGAACATATCCTACTAAGACGAGATATTTTAAGCGAATTGTCTGAATTTTCATGGGTATTTTTGTGACTTCGATCAGTTCTCCTGATCGAATTCACCATACAAACTTAAAGATTATTCTTTCTCAGTTTCCTTGAAAAGAAATTTTCTCAAGCATCGGATCCTCCCTCTCAATTTTCTTGGGGTTTAATTTGCTGATGACAACTACTTCGGGTGCCAACTTCCATGAGAGATAATTTTGCAAAGGCGTGATTTTTTAGGGCCATATTTTACCAGGAACCATTTTTAGGAGTCATCTAGAATCTTTGTATTCACCTGGAATGTGTTTTCTAATGAGAATACCCTTTTACATGAATTCTCGTAACCGAACATGCGGCCCTGAAAATTGTGTTCTGATTGATATTCCTTGAAAAGTGCATTTTCATAGTGATCAATAATATAGATAGATATTTATATACGCCAATTGGCAAAAGATTTTTTACAAACATTAAAATATATCACATTATATTTTCATTTCTTCTCTGCTATCTCATATTCTTTTTATTCACTGCTCTCCTCTCCCTTCCTCATCCAATATTTCTCTCCTTCCTCCTCGTTTCCACATCTGAACCATGCAATTATTTAAATGTTTTTCTTTCGCTTTGTTAGATACTTCGGCACCCCCTCCGTTATCATCTATGTAGTTTTCGTTCCCTCTGGAATTCTTGATCCTTACTCTTAGTAGCTGAACTTGTACATCTTTGTCCCTTTTTGTAAGACCTCCTTCCATCGTTTACCCTATTGTTTTCCTCCTTTCGGCCTCTGTCCCTTCAAATCCGTTTCTTTTGTTCCTACCAAATCCCTTTTATGTTCATTCTCATCGCTAACTCTTCTTCTCCTTTCCTTGAATGTAAACAACCCTTCACTCAACGCCTCCGCCCAACTATATCCTTATCATGTCCATGTTTATTTCCTCCTCTAATATGTAATTTAGTGTCCTCCTGTTTAGTTAGTCCCAGTACCCATTTGTAGTACCTTCTTTGTATTCCTTCTAATTCATCCCATTCCTTCCATCCCCATAGATAGGCACCCCTTTCACAATTGCGCCGTAAATCCAAAACATTTTTTAAATTCCTTTCTCCTATTCTCCACATCTACTCATCGCCACTTCTCCTTATGTTCTTAATACCCTTATTTGTGCGTTTGGCAAGGTTTCAAGACACGGCGGAGCGCGACTCATCATCGATTCTCATCGTTGGAACTGCAACTAGAGAGATTTTGAGGAAGAAGACGAAGAGTGTTAGAGTGTGATTGAATCATTGATGCGGATGACAATCGTAGATTAAGTCATGAGAAGCAGAGGGACAAGAAAAGGAAATAGATTGCCTAACGAAAATGAGGAGAGCAATTGGTTATCACACATAGGCAACTCCAAAGATCCAATCGGTAAGGATTAGGAAAACAGGTCAGAGTGAAGTTAATGATTCGAATAATGTGGAGGAATGTGTGATATCCTTAAGTCGCGATTTGATCATCATTTTAGGAGGATTAAACGCCTAATGGTCACGGTTGGGAAATGGTCAGGAGCGAGTTGTAGGAGGGTGAGTTCGGGGAGCAATTTGGACGGATGCCAGTTAGTTAGGGGCGAGTGAAGTGCATAAATCTAGTAGAAACAATGGCTGAACTTGAACCTATGAAAAAATATGTTCACCAGATAGCATTTATCTACATCTACCAGTCCTTATGATTGAATATTATTTTTTAAGCTAATAAACAATTCTAAATGAAAATGAGCATTTAATTAACCTTAAAATTATGCAGCTATTAATAGCGATTTACATAAATAATTAAATAAAAAAGAAGTCTCCATATTTTAAATTGTGAAAATCGTGGTCACGAAACGTTCCTCCCACAGTGCTGCATTATAAATTGTACGACTCCATGGTGAGGATAATTATTGCTACATCAATTAATTTGGCTGACCTATGAACTTTTCACCCAATTGGCAAAACAGTTTTGTGGTTATATCTCAGAGTTTGGTTTAGATATTTTAGGATGGGAATAACCAAATAAACCCATATAATCTCTAATAATTCATTTTGAAGAAAAACGTTATCTGTTCGATTTTTAATGAGTTTGAACAGGAACGGAATATAAATAAAGTATTTGCAGGCCAACTGCACAAACCAGTCAAGTATAATATTCCCATACATCAAACTAAGTGACTTGTATGGCTGCTGCTGGTGACCGTCTGAGAAGAAGAGATTATAATGTTGCTAAGCAATATGTCCAACAGGATTTCCAGTACACTTTTGGTAAGGAAAGATTGTTTTGATTTTTAGTATTATAATTGCTTGTGTGAACAGTGTGAATAATGAGGTCTCCGTGCCAGAAGTTTCGATAACCATTTTATATCCTTAAGGGACTTAAGGACCATTAATTTTTGGTATCTCCGCCATAGATTAAGTACAACTTTGTTGGTAACCAGAGTTGTGTTGATGTCGTTTACGAGTTTATCTGAAGGAGATTGGTCAATTTACCTTGGATGCGACCCACGACATAAATTTTCCCTGGATTCGCGTTCAAGAATGCACAAAATAAAATAGATTTATGTGTACCTAGAATAAAGTAAATTTTGGCCTCGAGCGTGAATGGCCATTATATTCCCCCACTTTTATATCATTGTTATGAATGAATAGTTTAGACGAAAGGTGCCAAAAAATAGTCTATGAACTTGAGGTTTCATGGCAGAGTTTAATTTTAGGCTGTGGGCTTTCTAGACAGAATGGCGTTGGCCCTCGAACGATTTTCTGGTAGGTAACAAAAAAATCGGTGAATCGCTATGATGATCCGTTCGGTATAAATCGTAGAAATAGACCGTGCCAAAACTAGCTAATAATAATTAAATTGGGAGTAATATGCATTGACTAATACTAATGCTAATTATAATAAATTGTTTTAGTTTTTTGGGTTTGTTGCGGAAATATGATAATGATCTGTTTTTGTGACTATACCTGATATCTTTCAAAATGTGGTCTAAATCAAAATGTTACATATTTCTGCATACAATTCCAGACGTTCTAAAGTATATTGCACACTAGAATGATAAATAAGCATCTTGTGTTATTATCTGCAATGAAGACTGAAACGTCACCTTTCTCTAAATAAATAAATATATAATTGGAAAAATATTACCGTATTGTATACGACGAATTTCATAGAGAATATGTAACCGTAATAGGATGCCTTTGGAACCAGGGAGTGTTCCAAGATTTCTAAAAAGGTTTGCACGAAAGGTTTCTATTAAAACTATTAGATTGATAATAATGTACAACTCTCTTTCTATGAATCGTCCTCCTAAGAGAAATTCAAAAATGCTTTCTAAGATCCAAAAAATGTTTCAATGAATATAACATATCTTTCAAGAAGATTTATAGGAGAACTCTAAGGGGATTTCTAATATTTCGAGAAAGATTGCTAAGGAGATTTCTCAAAGATTGTTAAGCATTTTGTTACGAAAAATATTTCTGGTATCGAAAATCAGTATGTACGTTATATCAAGGCGTCGAAAATAAAAATACTTTTGAACTACAGGTCGCAACCTTTTCGAGCTCAGAAAGGGCGCTTTTCTGCCTTATCTGTAACAGATAAAAACACAAACAAACAAATAAGAGGGATAATAAATAGCGCGGCACATAAATATTACGATAGCAATGTTTAATGTTCGGCAATCGGGTACTCGTATCGTAATTTAACACTTAATAAGAAGCAATAATTCAATTTACGTTAACTAAACAAAAGCAAAAGTTTTATCGACCACCATACAACTCTACCCTGACAAAATAATCGTAACTTTAAATAACTCAATTTACAATTCAAAGGAATTCACTAAATCGTACCAATGAATCTTTGGAACAAAAGTAACGTAGCCGAAAGTGAAGTGTCGGAAGGTGTTCTTCGCAAATATAAAAGTAATCTACGTAGAATTAAAGGATCGAAGCAATTCACAAGAGAAATAATCTCCAAAAGGTTTCGTAATACTTGCGGTTAAACAGGAACAATCTTCAAATCTCCAGGTTTAAATTTTTCGAAGTCCATTGCGACATTATAACTATCATCGTTCCTTTTAATTAAAATAATTAATACAAACAGTTGTCGCATAAATTTACTGAATGTGCATGCGCTCGGATTCGAACTTGCGTCGTCGCGGTGTAAGTCGGCGGTAACGGGGCGCATGTTTACGTTTGCTTTGACTATACAATATGGCACCTACTCCTGAAAACATTATTGCGAAGAAATTATAAGAGTCGTGCCCAATTTATACGTGTTTTTAATAGTTGCTGTAATGCACTAAGGTGTATAGGGACAATTTTATTTCGTGTAGCCAGAGATGCCTGTTGCATATTGAATAAACTGTTTCAAACCAATATAGACCAGTGACAAACATAGACGGACGGACAGAAAGTCCAAATGACCGAAATTTTTATAATAATAATAATAATAATAAATCAGTTAGTCCCTACACCATTGTCTACCTATGATTGAAAACAGAATTGGAAAATTCGAAACCCTTACGCGAGTTACAATGTACACAGATGGACGGACAGAAAGTTCAAAATCATGAACGAGCTGAGTCACTCGTTAGTAAATAAATGGGCAAAAATCGATCAGCGATCATGAAGTAGTCTTTTAAGATTTTTTATAAAGATGATACTAAAGCCTTTTGGGAATGTCCTTAATGAGAATTCTCCGTGCCCTCTAAATAAGCGGGTGCGAAATTTACCACTAATCGAAATATATGAATTATCTGGGAGCGAATTTTTTGGATGCGAAATGTCCTGGGAGCGAAATGTCAGGGTGCCAATTATCTGAGTGCGGATCGTCCTCAAGGACCGTAACCGACCAAAGGATCAAAGGTTATCCAAATGCTAGCAATGTAGTTTGCGAATGAGAGAAAGGATATTCTCGTTTCTGCACTATGTATTTTAATGTGTTTACGTTATTTTTATGTTAAATGGCGATTCGAACCCTTGAACCGAATTTCATCCCTGTCAGAACATTGGTTAAATTCAGCAAGTATTTTGGCTCACTATTAAAAGTTACAGCCACTATTTGTCTGTATACAGTCAAGGGCCAAAGTAGAAATCCTAAGCTCGGAATAAAATGTGAACATGGAACGCAAACAAATAAGATACGTAAATATTCTAGCAGTAGATTTGCATGTGTGGTAAATCACAAAATACCTGCTCCAATGCTCCCAATTAATCAATGGTTGGGAATTGTAAGGGTTATTGATATAAATTAATTATAATTGACAGATACAACTGACTCATTATGATAATCGTGAACTAAACTAGATGTTAATATTATGAAAGGCAATAAAGTATTCAAAATTTCAATTTGGGTTTTAAAAGTGTTAAAAACTATTAATCACATAAATAAATTAATATTAATTGAAATAAATGTATTAAAATATAAAGGACTACTATGTAGCTGCGAGATTTTGTAAGATCGAGCAACACAAAAAATGTTATGTAACATTCATTATAGTTACACAAAAATTTCCATATAGAATAAGCATTTAAAACTTATTAATTAATGAACTCAGTAAACTAACAATAACCAAATTGCTTTCATTTATTCAAACTCCAACTTAAATTTACTATTCAATTCTAATCAATCATTTTGAGACGCTGTCTCAGAATAGAGTCTGAAAAATCACTTTCAGGTTTTGAACCATAAACCATATTGTTTAATTCTATTTTTTTTCAAATAAAGTCAGTCTATTAACTAAACTAAATTAATTTGCAAGTTCTATTATCATCCCTGGTGTCACCAGAAAACGAAAACGTGCCAAACTTGAATGTTTTCCTACTAGAACGAGATTTTTGCTTGTAATGTTCGGACAGAAATAGGAAATCTAAAAATTGACCTACGCTTTTAGTAATAAACTGATTTATCTCATGGCATTCAAAAGGCATTTTGCATATCCTATTAAAGACATATGCATGACCGTTGTTTTTAGTGCCATTGAGAGTATTCAGTCATAAAAATGTTATGAAATATATATGCGCTCTACTGCAATTATTAATATAACCCTGAAGCTAATTAGGTAATAAGTCTTACGCGCGTAGTTTCCCAAGATAGCTGAAGGAGTGATACCATGATTGTTATTACTTCTTCAGCAATTTTAATTTGCTTATAATATAGGCAGGTTAACGCTGCAGATTTATAGATACGTCTAGACTTCATGTGGACTTTCCACTTTCCATAGCATAGTAGACAAAAACCCATATAAATGGCAGCATTTACTTTCGATTTGTAGGAAGAACACCCAGTTTCGCTCTAAAGGAAAAGGAGGTACTCGCCAGGGAGAAACGCGTCCCAAATATCCGAAATCGTGCAGTTACTCCCCAGTTTTAAAATGGCGACCATTTAAAAATGACGAACTGAAGGTACCTTTTTTTAAAAATTAGGTTATAGTGTTATAATGGATATCCCTAAAAATATTCTCGGTCTCAGAAAAATTTTCGGTCAACGTTTTTGATCATATTCTTAGTAGTCGTCTTGGAAGTGTTGTCAGGAAACTTCTTCAAAATCCTTTTCCGAATATATTTAAAATATAGTAAGATACCGAGTGTTCCACGAGGAATGCCTACTATCTGTATCTTGACAAGGTGACCTCGGAACATTTTGAAAATTTGAAAGTACAATATGCTAATGTCAATAAGAGGAAATCATCTAAAATATGTTCAAGTTCATGGCGTTTCCGTGCACCTATACCAGAAGTTAATGTCTAGTTTTTTATTTTAAAATGAACACCCTATATATTAATTTATTTCCAGATTTTACGAAAAATTTTTGACCATGTCATGTATAATGTCATATATGTCCTTAAATTTAACGATTTTTGACATAGTTAAATTTTTATGGGCCCAAACACCATACTACAAAATAACAGATAGGTACATCATGTTTTGCAAATTTAGCGATTTTTTTTGTCGTCCTATCTTTTGAATCTATGTACCTAAGTTTGATCTGCTTGAGGGTCAGGTACCGTTTGGGGCAAAACTTAATATTCTAGTATTAAGGACTTGGAAACGTAGGTAACTTTGGAACCAGTCGTCCGATATTGAGAACGTCGCTTTGGATTCTATACCGTCTGAAATCTATTTTAATATTACTCTCGTATGCCCTTTTTCTGTAGATTGGTGAATATGCGCATTCGTTGAACAACAATCGAATAAAATACAATCATTAACGCCATTTGACTACAGAGAAAAGCTAGGAGAAAAGCGTGTATATGTGTTTCTCCATCCATTTCTCTTCCAGCACTTAACTCCTGTTGTCCCTTGTTCTTTCCATCTCTTTACATCGCTATAATCTTGATCATTTTTCCCTCCCTTATCAGCCACTCGCTTATCAGCTCCTTGTACCTCGTGAGTTCTCTTTGCGGTACTTATATATCTATGTCCCTTTTTGTAAGTTCATCTTCCATCCTTCCCCCTATTTCTCTCCCCCTTTTGACTTCATCTGTATCCATTTGGTTCATAATATTTTTTCTTAGGTCCCCCCAATTTCCATTGGTGTTCATCCTTTTTGACAAACATTCTTATACTAATCACTTTCTTTTTCACTTTACACTTTCACCAATTGTCGTTATCTCCTCTACAATGTAATTTAGTTTCCTTCCGTTTAGACCCGGTACCCATTTGGAATACCTTCTTGTATTCCTTCCACCCCCATCAGCCCCCTCTCATAATTGTATCAAAAAAGTATTTTCTCATTCTGAATTCTTTTTTGATTCTCCTTTCTCTTATTCCTCATACCTGTCTCATCGCCACTTCCCCCTTTTATTGTTAGTTCCCTTATTTCGAGCATCTGGTAGGCTAAACATTTAAAACTCTCTTACTTCCTTTACTTTTTCCTCTCTCCACTTCCATTGCCATTCCTGGGGGGAGTCCTTCCCAAATCTTCTATGTTCGACTTCTCGACATTTAATTCCATTCCTTTTCTTTCCCAGTAGGTACCTTTCAAATCTTCCCATCATTTTTTCATCGTCTGTTTTTCCTCCCATTCATTACTGTGTCGTCAGCGTTTCGTGTCGTCGGAACCGTTTTTGTTGCAAATTTTTGCTTGGTGCGAAACATTCGAGGGAGAATTGACATTTTCTACAATTTGCGCCCCCTTAAAGTTTGCGCCCAGTGTCCAGACTTCTAGAGATTCGGGATTGCCTTGATTTCGAGGTTTGCAGCAGTACATGAAGAGTTCATTTTGCAGTTTTTCAATACCTGCGCGTTTTATAACGGAAAAACTTTCGACAAAAAATGAAAGCTTATGAAATACGCGACGACTTTGTTCCTATACGTGAGACCTTTAGATCCGAGTTTAGATAATAATAATATAACTTAATAAGCCATTTATTTGTACATAAAAAACAACAAAAAATCTTTCACTTTAGACTTAAATAATTACTATACTACAAAAATAAATGTATAAAATCTACGGAGTTTCATTCACACACATACACATGTACATTGGGCATTAAAATGAAAAGAAAAAAAATAAACACTGAATTCATACCTGCAGCAGATATCTAAGTTTAAAAACTTGTTAATATCTTCTGTCAGGTGCAAGGTTAATAACTTGAAAATAGAATTTAAAAAAAGAAAAATAAAATTTAAAAAAAATAAGAATCAAAATAAAAACAAAAATAAATAGATACAGGGAAAGATGATAAGTAACAAAGGACTAATTGTTAAATTAAATTTGAACTAAAAGAATGTCTCGAACCTCTTGTATACTCATAGAAGCACACATTTTTTTTACATTTTTTAAAAATGATTTATTCGATAGAATAAAAAACGAGGAGATATTGTACTTTAGTTGAAAATGGTTATAGACCTTGATTACATGAAAAGTGAAGTTTTTTGTGCAATTTGTTTGTTAACTGTTATATTGTAAGATAAACTTAAAGTTTTGAATCTTGTAGTGTAGTTGTGAGTAGGAACATTAAGCAGTGTAGACTTGCATTTGTAGATGTATTTCAATAAGGTGAGTATATAAAGATGATAAATAGAAAACTTAGTTGTTCTGATGATAACATTAACGGTTTTCGAAATAATATTTTTAAAATTAGTTTTTGGACAATAAACAAACGACTCATGTAAACATCTGGTGTTGACCCCCATGTTAATATCCCATACGATATTATAGATTGACATATGCCGTAATAAATATTTTCTTGGAAGCGACACTCATTACACTGTTTATAGATTTAAAAAGATATATTAGTTTTCTTAATTTGTTAATTAGGTATTAAATTTGAGTATTCCACCTTAGGCGGCTATCTAACATGACCCCCAAATACTTCACAGTATTACATTTATTAATTTTTGTCAGAATTACATTGTCTCATTGTGCAATCCTTTACGTGTATGAGTAAACTGTTTACATTATCTAGAGTGGAAGATAAGTGAGAACGCGAAAAAATCATGTAAGAGGACTTTTGGTAGTTTAACGTTAAGATGTTATTATCTAGCCAGTGTTTAATTATGCTAATTTGACCTGAGGTTTTATCTATAACGCTATTTTTTGAATCTGTCGAGACAAAGAGGACTGTATTGTCTGCATACGAGAACAATATTTAGCATTTTGCAGTGATAAATTCAATAGGTCGTTTATATATATTATAAAAAGTAAAGGTCCCAGAATAAACCCTTGAGGAACTCCAAACCTTACAGTCTTTTCAACACTCATCGTCCTATCAATTCTCACAGCTTGTATTCTATTGTATAGATACGATTTAATAAGTGAGATTTAAATAGTTTATCACATAATATGCCATGATTCACTGTATCAAAAGCTTTAGCAAGATTTAAGAATACTGCTAGACAGTACTCAGAGTTATCAAGAGACGTTATAATTTTTTTAACAAGGTCAGTCAGCGCATCTTCAGACGATTTATTTTTCATAAAGCCATATTGTGATTCTGTAAGAATATCAAATTTTTGGAAGAAAGACAGTAATTGTTATTTTTTCAAATATTTTTGACAAACAACTGGTTAGTGCAATTGGTCTGTAATTACTTACCTTGGTCTTATCCTCTAAAGGTATTATAATTCCTTTTTTTAAAACAGTAGGAAAATATCCCTTAATAAGGCAACGATTGTATAGTGTGGATAATGGTAGAGTGACGGAATGTGCGATAAGTTTTAATGTACTCGAAGAAATATTGTCATAACCACCTGATACTCTTACCTTTAAGTCTTTTATAGAGTTTTCTACGTCTTTATCAATGATTGGACACCACGAAAAAGTTTTTGTTACAAAAGAGATGGTATCTTTGTAAGTTCCCGAGGTACTGACACTAGAAGCTAATGTTTCGGGAACGGATACGAAGTGGTCATTAAAAAGTTCCAGTATTTCACTCATATGAAGGCACTACGTATCCATTCTCGGCAACTATTCCTTTTATGGGGTTTTTTGATTTTTCTATATTAGGCCACACCCTCCCGGAATCGAACTAGGTACTCCATAAGAAATTTTTCCGATTGTGCCTCGACAAAATGATTGCCTTAGATTGGCAACATCTTGCTTCTGTTCTGACAGGATTACAGATTGGTTACTGTAGATTTGCGAATTAAGGCACTTAATTTCTTGGCACGGAAACGCGATATAAGACAACGTATTGTATAGGCGACGAGTATACCTACATCAATTAAATGCCGATACCGCGGTATATAATACTCCTCGATTATTAATGTCCAATCTAACGGCTGTAAACATGGTAGCCCTTCAAGCGATTTTCTTGCTAATCAGAACTCATTTAACTCCTGTTACGCGGTTTACTAATTCGAAACACGTTCAGACTTCTTCTATGCGATGATTACACATATTTTAAAACCATATTCCCGATTGACGATTGGAAGAAATGCGTGTGCGGGTACATGAATATCATAACGCCTCAAGCGGCGAAGTAAATTGCAAGAAAATTGTAGGAAATTAGCATATCAATTGAAAATTATCTCTCATTCATCGTACACTCCTCCACATCAATTATCAAATTTATTTGCACGTATAGTAGACGCTCGTATCTTGATTCTTTCGGTTTCAATTTCCGTCTGAAAAGGGTGGACGATCCATAATGAAGTCATAAATTAGTGATTAAAGTGAGTACGGGGCTCTAAGTGTATCACGATCTTAACTTTGTCTTCTATCGTCTATCTTAATGAGGTCAGTAATTACTTTGGGACGAACGGAATAGCAAAGGGCTGACTATAAGCGTAAGGGGTTATCTTAACAGGGTGCGCTATAAACACGCTGACACTCAGCACGATTTCGAGTGTTAGAAATTCTGAAGAAGATTATTTTCTGTCAAGCATTTTAAATTTAACATAAATAACATTTTAATGCCTTGTAATACATGTGTAAAATAACGAACTATATGACTTTATTGGATATATTTTGGGGTTTACGAATATCCCAAATGCCCATCATATAATTTGAACATATCGCCAGAACGCACCTGTGAATTTATTCGGCCGAAAGTATGTAGATTAGTTTAGGTGTTAAATTAGGTTTTTTAGATTTTAACCCTTGTTCTGATTCTAATCTCTAGATTTGGGAGTTGACCCTGTTTTATTTGAGGACGGGCTAATAAAGTAAAACGGTAACAGAAAACAGGAACATTACAATTTCGAAATGGATTTTTTAAGTATCGATAGAAACCGGCGAATGAATATGTCACAGGTAATTAACATTTCCTTTCCCTATGCAGTTGTGCCGCTTTTTCAATACTCTATAACATCTCATTTATAAGGATTTCCTAGACCTATGGGTGGAGTTATCAATGAATTTTCAAGTTTGAAAGTGAATCGGCTTTAAAGACAATTGCCTAAACCAGAGCACTGGAAAAAGTTGCTATGATGGGCTATCGCGATGATGAGCTTACCATATACGGTGAGATGGTCTGTCTTTAAATTATATATAAAAACAACTTGTTATATTCACACAACATTGAATGGTCTTTTAAATCAGAGCCGTTTTAAAATGCCCGCCTTTCTAGTTTACTAACATAATACTACACTAATTTTCCCAAATTATAGAGATAAATTTATTGAAGTGTTAAATTATTCAGTTGCCAAATGAAGGTGGTTTCGGCTCATTTAAAAAATTATTCTACATATCTGACTTAATAAATATTCACTCATTTAAGCCCAATTTGAAATCTATTTAGAAATTGTCGGCTTTTTTATTGCATCACGTCTTCATCTCGAGACACCGATAATCGTAAAATAGTTATTACTTTCATTTTTCTTTATTTTATGGTTGAAATTATTTGCGTTTGTTGTTTTAAAATCTGTTTATGTGACATAACTCGATCGCACTGCACTTACTTTGGGGATTGGCGAAACTTATTCTCGTTTTACAACCGATTTTTCGGTCGAGTCGCTTCACAAAGTCGCTTCCAATAACCGTGACAGAAGTTTAATTACCAGAATACCAGAATATAACACTACGGCAATGGCCACTTAAGAAATTTCACCGGCTTCTCTGTGCTTGTGACACAAGAAATCTACAAAAGCCTTTTTAGAGACCTTAATTAACGAAATATTCCTTTTCTCGCAAAAACAGCTGTGAGCAAAGCAAGGAGTAGATTGACTTACGCAAGGGGAGTGGACTCCTTCGATGTACAGCACTTCCTCTGATCAAAAATCCTGCAGATTTAATTTGATGCACTTATTACTTTTTGTCTTTGTTGTATCTACATACAATTCCAAAATACACCCTTGCGAAAAAGAATAAAAGTTTGGGGGCAGTTCAATTGGCTCAATTGCAATTGGGTCTAACTCAACATTGAGTTCAAGCTCATGGTTTATTGGACGGTTTCAGTTGGAATGGCTTGCTCGAATTCCAACGCATGCTTTAGTTCGTAAAGTTCCAATTCAATTAGGAGTTTAAGCTTCAATTGGGGTTTGGACTTCGAGCGAAATGTTTATAAGCACATAGACGTTTATGAGTTGAATGTTCCACTGTACAATGCATTAAAGGATGTTGTGTAGATTTAGTGGCGTGCGATATTTACTGTTTTAGAGTACCTACTCATATCACAGATAAAAACACACCCTTTCTGTGATAAATGTAGGTATATTTCTTATCATGCACATACAATGTAGGTATCCTTGCATATACGACAATGCAGCAATATGCAAATAGAGCGCATGCCGAATAGTTTTGTTTTCCCACGTTAATACAGTGGCGTCGATCTGAGACAATTTTTTTCGGGCCTCAAAAAAGGCAGCAACCTTCCTTTTTTACCAATAATCAACTGCACCAAAATTTCTCGAGAAAACACTTTTTCTTATTAATTTTGGTGCGTAGAATCCAAAACAATTCGTACTTTTTCGATCAGACTTTTCAATCAAAAGTGATTGACTAGAAACCAATTTCGAAAGAAAATTCAAAGGGCTGTAACTTTTGATCTAGTAGCCCAATCTTGGAACTGTTTGAAATTATGCATTCTACAGGCCACATTCTATAAGAAAATTTTTTTCCGGGTCGATCTGAGACAATTTTTTTTGAGGGCCTCAAAAAAAGGTAGTGTATAACCTTCCTTTTTTTACCAAAAATCAACTGCATCAAAATTTTTCGAGAAAACACATTTTCTTATTAATTTCGGTGGGTAGAATCCAAAACAATTCGTACTTTTTCGATCAGTCTTGTCAATCAAAAGTTATAGACTAGAAACCAATTTCGAAAGAAAATTCAAAGGGCTGTAACTTTTGATCTAGTAGCCCAATCTAGGAACTGTTTGAAATTATTGATTCTACAGGCCACATTCTATAAGAAAAATTTTTTTTCGGGGCCGATCTGAGACAATTTCTTTTGAGGGCCTCAAAAAAAAGCAGTGTATAACCTTCCTTTTTTACCAAAAATCGACTGCACCAAACTTCCCGGGAAAACACTTTTTCTTATTAATTTTGGTGCGTAGAATTCAAAACAAATCGTACTTTTTCGGTCAGACTTCTCAATCAAAAGTTATGGACTAGAAACCAATTTCGAAAGAAAATTCAAAGGGCTGTAACTTTTGAACTAGTAGCCCAATCTTGGAACTGTTTGAAATTATGGATTTTACAGGCCACATTCTATAAGAAAATTTTTTTTCCGGGTCGATCTGAGACAATTTTTTTTTCGGGCCTCAAAAAAAGGCAGTGTTATACCTTCCTTTTTTACCAAAAATCGACTGCACCAAAATTTCTCGGGAAAACACTTTTTCTTATTAATTTTGGTGCGTAGAATCCAAAACAATTCGTACTTTTTTGATCAGACTTCTCAATCAAAAGTTATAGACTAGAAACCAATTTCGAAAGAAAATTCAAAGGGCTGTAACTTTTGATCTAGTAGCTCAATCTTGGAACTGTTTGAAATTATGGATTCTACAGGCCACATTCTATAAGAAAATTTTTTTCCGGGTCGATCTGAGACAATTTTTTTTTCGGGCTCAAAAAAAGGCAGTGTATAACCTTCCTTTTTTACCAAAAATCGACTGCACCAAAATTTCTCGGGAAAAAAAGGCAGTGTACAACCTTCCTTTTTTACCAAAAATCGACTGCACCAAAATTTCTCGGGAAAACACTTTTTCTTATTAATTTTGGTGCGTAGAATCCAAAACAATTCGTACTTTCGATCAGACTTCTCAATCAAAAGTTATAGACTAGAAACCAATTTCGAAAGAAAATTCAAAGGGCTGTAACTTTTGAACTAGTAGCCCAATCTTGGAACTGTTTGAGATTATGGATTTTACAGGCCACATTCTATAAGAAATTTGTTTTTCCGGCTCGATGTGAGACAATTTTTTTTTCGAGCCTCAAAAAAAGGCAGTGAATAACCTTCCTTTTTTACCAAAATTATTTATTATTATTAATTCATCGTCAATTAGCTGCCTTTTCCTTGGGTCGCTTGCTCCTTGCACATTCCACGTGGCTATCCTCATGCTGCAAATGAATTGAAACACCACCATGGCACATTTATGCAATAATCAAATTCAGTAAACTGACCCTTACGAACAAATTATTTATTCAAACTACACTGCGCTAAGGAAGTGAGCGCGTACTATTATAATTTTTGCGTTAATTATAGAAAATTTTTATCGATCCATAAATTGGTAAAAAAAGTAACGACTGTCTATTTGAACTACTAAACCCAAAATACTTCCGTTTAAAAATACATTAACCCGATCATTGCTATTTTTACAAATATCGATATTAAAGGGAACAACAACGTTTCCTTTCCGTTAAAATTTTCAATATCATTAAAGCAAAACGAGCACGAAAAATGTCTGCAGTAACATATTTTGGGAAAAATCGAGTCGTTTCCGTTCGATATTTAAATATTTTAATGTAAAATTGTAATGAGCCACATTTTTATGTGTGAACGCATCTTTTTAATAAATTTAAGACATTCCATTCATTTTGGATATTCTATACAAGCACTTGCGTGCATAAATATTTTTGGCTCATACTTTAAACAAATGCTTTCTCACTTAACGTTAGTTTCATCAAAAGTTATCTCGTAACCCAGATTAATCTCACACCTAAATGGTTTTACTGTAAGTGTGAGAGTGTGTTTTATTGTTATAGTCTCTTCAATATTACTCTTAATCGAAGCGTGTTAATGGAACCGTTTGTCTTATACTAATATACATTAAAATGAAAGTAATATTCACACTTCGCGTACATTGATTGTTATCATATGAAATGTGTTGAAATTTAACCAGGACCGCGAAGAGATTTTTTTCCAACTAGATTAACGGTTGCCATAAACAATTCCTGATTTATTTGAACCTGATTTCAATGTTATTTACAACAAATATTTAGCAATAAAAAATTTTACTATTAATAGTTTCAATTTTTATTGTATAATTGGTTATAAACGTAATTACAAGCGGCGATTTATCTTTAATACTTTATTACGTAATTACAACTGAATGAATTTATATACCTTCGGGGTACAAATTTAAATTGTCATTTTTTCATCTTGATATCAAGCCTTAACCTTCGCCCTCAACTTCAAAGCAAGTACGCCGCAGACAGTTAATTTTTTGCACATTTATAGGCCCTATAGTTCGATTGTTTGTTTATACGCTTTTCTAAACGAAGATATATAAATAAACCCTTGAATTTGGATGATTGATTTATTGAATTTACGGAATAAAATTTAAATTCCCGAACAAAAAACGAATCTTGTATCTACATCAAATTCAATAAGCTCCTCAACTTGCAAATTACATTTAATATCAGAAATTTTAAAGATTGATTGAAAATTCGTTTTCTACATTAGATCTTAAAGGTACACAATGGTCATGGAGTGGGTTGAAGCCCTTAGCATCAATTTACAGCCGAATGGTTGTAGTACATTTGGGTTCTGGTAATGGTATTACTTCAAAGGACATTTTTTCTTTGATTACAATTGGCTCGATTTCGGGGGTTGTAAGTGAAAGTTTACTCGAAGAACGTGCTTTGCGTACACTTCGTTGAATGACCTTTTTTACTGTACTATTGGAGAAAATCCTCAGTATGCACATGCACAAAAAATACGATTCCAAAGACGGCTCCCACAATGAGACCAATTGAACTAAGTTTATTATTAAAAATATCGACACTTTATAACGTTTTTATCTGTTTGCAATTTTCTACACTTGAAGCATTTCCTCTTCGGTTTATAACTCGACGAAATTTTACACGACACTTTACATTTCCTGAAGCATCTCTTATGATTTAAAACTACTGTCCGGAAACAATATAACTAATTCCATTTTTTTCAAACCGAAAAATCTAAATTCCCGTTTACTTTTTGCGAGCTCTCCTCGCTGAGAGATTTTATCCCTATCATTTTTTAAAACTGACTGACTCTGACTCTTTCAATATTGAGTAAATCTTTCACACCCATAAATGGCGAATTATCTTTAAAATGGCGTCTAAATTTTCTATTGGTCTTTTATGCTACCAATCTCGAACCAAAACCAGCACGCTTTGAAAATTCCAGGTACTGAAGTACATTATGCATTTATGTTACCCCATTTAAAATGGTAAAATGTGAACTAATTTAATGCTTGTGTTCTTTTTTTCTACTTTGGCGCGAATACGGTTTTTGATTTCTGATTACTGGCTTTATTATATTTCTAATTACGGTTCCTATTATACTGTGTTTCTCTTTTAACATGTAACTCCAAAATACTTCAGATTCTGCACAAAATCTAAAAGCAGTGTCCATTTTTGACTGATTTTCCGTTAACGGAACTCAAAAAATTTAAATACTTTTATACTTTAAATAATAGAGGGGTTGAGTGATCACATTTTTAAAAATACCATATACTTGACCTCTCAATATTTTTATAGAGATCAAAACCGACAACAAACTTATCAACTTATCAAGAACATAGTTCGTTGACAAAAATAATTATTTTTGTTGAATCATCTTTTGACGTTCCCGGAACCGCCATTCTTTTCATTCATGAGGAATGCGGAAGCTCTACAATACTTTTATTCTCAAAAACCTGATAAGTTGATATTTAGGTTTATTCATAGTGTTTGCAAAATTTCTCTAAAAAACTGCAGATACTTACACGTAAGTAGATCTTATAGGTGAATGAAATAACTGCTCTCCTCACCGCCCCATTTTCTGTGATCGCAACCCAGCGCACCCTTCGTTAGCCCGTCACCTGGACCAGAAATTAATTCTTATGTGGACGTTTGGACAAACCGCAAGTACGACCAAACGAAGAACTTGAGTCCCTCCGCCCATTAGAACACCTGAGAACATTGAGGCAGCAAGAGCTTCGGTGTCGCGATCAGAAGCTCGCAACTATGCGGCTGCCATTGGACTGTCCGATCGTTATGTGAGGAGAATTCTTTACCATCCTTTCCATCCCTACAAGATGAGGATTGTGCAGTAAGTTTTTGAACACGACTTCAATTCTCGGATGAACGCATTGTTCTTTTGAGCAATGAAGCCCATTTTCATGTGTGTGGTGCCGTAAACAAACAAAAGATGAGCACCAATCCTCTGGAATGACATCAAAGTCCTTTGCATTCACCTAAGGTAACGGTGGTGTGCAATTTCTTCAGCTGGACTTATTCGTCCCTTGTTCTTTGAGGAAAATGAAGTCCCAGTGACAGTGAATTCGGCCTGGTATGTAAACATGTTACAGTAATTTTTTCTCACAGCTTAAGGGACATTTGGATCCAACAAGACGATGCAAAGGCGCACAACACTTCAAGAGCATCGATGGCTGTTTTGAGGGAGTGCTTCCCAGAGCGCCTCATGTCATTTAGGGGCGATTTGGCCCATTGCGAATTTTTTTTCTATGGTTTTTTAAAAATCCCGTGCTTGTTTGAACCGTCCAACAATCCTACAAGGTTTGAACACCAACAACTGAGAAGAAATTGCCAATATAACGCTTGCTGTGCTGGCAAACGCCAGAAATCGGGTTACTCAGTGTATATAGCCAAAACAAAACTTTAGGCAAGCGCTTACATTATAAAAAACCAATAAACATTTCCTGATTCATACAATGGGTTTTGAAAAAAGGAAGTTATGCTGTCGCACCTTGTATATAATGTTGATCATTTTTAATATTTGGAAAACATACCAACAGACAAACAGACGACGACGTTGGCAGTTCCATAGTGAGGTGCAAATCGTGTACAATTACAATAGAATCATAAACAAGAACAAAGCAATCTTGAAGTATTAAATTCTATGGGCCTCAATCAGTCAATCAAGACCATTAAAGTTTCTGACGAGGCTTTCTTTCGGCTGGTCAAGATTTTCGAACAGAGGGGTCTGAAAAAAATGATCCAAGAAACCTAGTGAGTCGCTTCGACAACCCAGGGGGGAACGATTCTCAGCCCACATACCCTGTTCGTTTGTCTGAATCGCATCAGTACTAGGCAAACCAGGGCGGCCAGAGGTATTTTTGATTCGAAAACCAATCATGCTACATTTCAACCAAAAGTATCATCAATTACTAGATGATGGCAATAAATATTTGACGCCCCGACATACAACAAACAGAAACCTCCGATCCATCGTGCAAGCCGATAACATCATCGTAATTGAATTCAAAGTCGCCCTTCTATACAAATGCTACAACGTGTAAAAGTTCCACTCATCCCCTGCAGGATACTTCAAATTATATCAACATCCTGTACATTAATCTTAAATAAATTGGATCTACACCCTGTCTAAAGGTTGAACACGTAAAAATCCGAACACGAAAATCTTATTGGGGTTTAAAAATGCGTTTTATTTTCCATAGTTCAATGTAACAAGCAATTACATCCAGACAATCCACCTGATGATACATGGTCCCAGAAGTACCGAAAATTTTGCTTTTCAGTTCACAACTGTAAATCTCTTCCCGTCAACCGAGGTATAAAATTCCTGCCCAGGAATTTGTTGGAAAACTGGAGACAGTACGTTTCGTCGTCCATTACCACACATTCGTTGGTGAACACATTTGCGCACAGTTTCCTCGAGTGCGTCCTGGTGTTCCAAATTCTGGTTGGCATTCCGGCACTATCTGAGCCTTAAAACTTCTTAATCCAGCCCTCTTCTTCGCTTTTTGGACGTAGGATTGCGAAATATTTGCCTTTGTCGCCGCTTCCCTTCCATTCACCATTACCATCAAATACCATTACCACAATACCAATGTAAATATTAATATCAAACACTTGGTTCAATCATAACAACTTGTACTAAGCATCTGTGATATCAGTAACCTACTTCAAACTCTTCAATCAAGTACAAATAGCGAATTCATTTAATAAAGTACCTAAAGTACATCGTATTGGCTGTAAAGACGTTAACACTTGTGATTGTAAACACATCGCTTAAAAGAAACTTTTAATTTCGGTTCACCCAACAACGATTATTATGTATAATGTTCGTAAGTAACCTTACAAATTAAGTGATACCAGCTGGAAATACAAGAAACGAAGAAAATTTGTTGCAGTGCCTACTTTGCGGTTTTGAGAAACATTAATTACTCTTTAATTAAAATGTGAACAGTGATTTTATATTGGCAGCAAGTTATCATTGCAATTGTAATCAATTGGAGCCATGTATATAATGAAATAATTCACTTTTTATCTGGTTCTTTCGCCGCTTTCCCTTTGAAGAGCTCCTCTAAAACACCATCCCTTCTCAGATTTTTCTTTCGCCGAGTTTTTTTAAATCTTTTTGAGTATCTCGATATCTGGTGACTTTTTAGCTACATTTTGATCACCTTCAGTACTTACCTCCAGCGCCTTCCTTTTATAGCTCTCCAATTTTTCTGTAGCATACTACTGTTGACATATGCCGTTTGTTTCTTAATTTTGTATTTAAAAATTGAATTTTTAACTTTCTTTCATCTAAATCCTTTACCTCATTTTAATTTTCTTCTCTTTGAATTTTATTTTTTCTTTACATTTTTCGCGTTGAGATTTGATTTTGTTTTTACGAACGCTTGCCTTGCGTCGGATTTTTAATTCATATTTGCACACCCTGTCCACGCTTTTCCGTGGTTCTTTCTTCTGCCTCATTTCGTTTCACTACACTACACGACGATTTAAGTTTCCCCACATCACCTCTCGGTACAAATTTAAAATTAAAATCGGTTTCAAAACAGGTTGACCCCAAAAAGGGGAACGTGATTTCAATCTCGATCTTTCGGGATATTTACGGAACTCCATAATTTCTTACGTGATGGATTATAGTGTGTCCATTTTGAAAGTGGAAATATAATAAATTAAACAAATATAGCAAACGAGCTCCTGGGTAAGGCTATAGCATGTGCAAAACCAAATTTTAAACCTGATGTTAGTTTTGCTTTTATTTAAAGTGTATATGCATGAAATTTCATTTGAATGCCTCCATAAATAAGCTGCACATGCGCAAAACCAAATTTTGAAACTGATGTTAAATTTTCTTTTATTCCAAGTGGTTATGTACCAAATTTCATTTAAATCCCCCTATAAATCAAAAAGTTGGCACTGCGCATGCGCAAAACGAAATTTTGAAACTGGCGTAAAATTTGGTTTTATTCCAAGTGCCTATGTATCAAATTTGATTTAATTGCCTCCATAAATAAGGAAGTTGGCACTGCGCATGCGCAAAACCAAATTTTGAAACTGGCGTAAAATTTACTTTTATTCCAAGTGGCTATGTATCAAATTTTATTTAAATCCCTCCATAAATTGCGACGAACTTCCCCCTTAGCTCGTGCACCAACGGTAGCTTAAATGATGAAAGTACAATTAATTCAAGTTCCTTTAATTGTCGAACAATAATATAATTGTACAATTCAATGATCACACAGTAGACGGTCGGTCGGTCTCTCGGGCGCCACCAAGACTTAATCTGCACCCCTAAGTCTTGGGAAAGGGGCGGTCTTGTCGGACGGGGTGGAAAGCGTCCGGGTATCCTCTAGTGGAGAACGGAATCTACCAGGGATCGGTAAGAGTTCACCACAAAATGGCGGCGGTCACTTCCGGCTTATCTAAAACAAAATATGGCCGACGGCCCGGACGGTTAATTTCCTAAAGGGAATAAAGCAATAAAGCACAAATCAATTAGCGGTGTCTAGGGGAAAGGAAAGCGGAAAAGCAAAGAAACAGAATATAATGAAGTTTAGCGGAACGGTGGCAAAAGGTTACGGTTGTGCAAACAAGGGAAACTCAAAACGGTAGTGAAAAGGAAAGGACAACGGCTTGACTTACGGTCGCTAAAGAGGGAAAACGGTAAAACAAAAGGGTTTCGGTGGATTCGGAATGATACGGTTTCGCAAATTAGAAAAATCAAAAGGCGTACTTACAACTCGAAAGTATGAAGCAGAAAAGATCCCTCCCAAAATGAGCATTTTCCTTTTAAAGGAAACCTATTTTGGTAGAAGTGGAACATGGAATTTCCAAAGCCGGGCGGTGCTCGTACCGAGCGGTGTAGAAAATAATTCGGTTTTTAATTAATTGCGGCTCCTGTGATTATCTTAAAAATCTGGGACAACTTGCAAACAACTAGAAAAATTACAGCGCCTCTGTAGACACCTCTCTCGACGGTTTTTGACAAGGTTACAGCGCTTACCTAATTAAGCGTAATCAAACCTAAGTACTCATCACTCCAATCTGCAACTAGCTCCTTTGGACTTTTTCTTCTCAAACGGCGCTATCGCTTTAACACTCTTATCGCAACATGCAGGCATAACGGACGGGGCTGCAAAACTTGTAAACAGCTCAATCTGAACTCGTTCTATCCTTGATTTTACTTATTATGGGAATCTAAAACATCTTATAAATAATTAACGGCGCTGAAACCAAAGAATATTAATTGTCCCTCATCTTCGCCAGGACAACATCCTTCGGTGGTTACAAAAATATCGCGGTCTTCTTGCGTAACGAAGCCCAAACCAATCCTTACTATACAGGGTGGTCTAAAGAGGGAAAACGGTAAACTAAATGCAGAAATTCCGGGTGCTTCGTTACAAAATAAGAAAGTTGGCACTGCGCATGCGCAAAACCAAATTTTGAAACTGGCGTTAAATTTGCTTTTATTCCAAGTGGCTATGTATCAAATTTCATTTAAATACCTTCATAAATAAGAAAGTTTGCAATTCGGTCTGTAGATGGTCGAGATGCGCAAAGGCCACTGTGAATGCTGATCGATTAGGTTTAACTTTTGGAATTGTGTTTTATATGGCTAAAGCTATGCGCATATTGAATTTCATGCAATTCGGTTCATAACTAACGGAGATGTCAAAAGGGCCTACTTTATTTTTTGGGCTACATTGCCAATTCACGAACTCCGATCTACAAATTTGATAAAGAATCCACCTGCAAAATTTCATCGTAATTGGTCCATTCGTTTATGAGTTATCGTGCTAACGGACGGACGGACGGACAGACACAACAAAATTATAAACTCGCTAGGAGCTCGTTAATAAGGAAATCTAACACCTCTTTGGGAGGTCCCGTTTCTCAGTTACTAAAGTGTAGATGGTGTTAGATACATCGCCTTGTATTATACTAAAGAGCGGAGTATTGGCATTTGAATCCGCCAAACGCGAAAAGTCCTGTCTTATTTTATGTGTCAATTGTTTGACATATTTTCTCAATATAAGGGTTGTATGTAACGGGAGTATTAAAAACTTACAGTGAAGCACTTAGTGAGTGCCGATGGAAGTGACTGTTTCTTAGCTAATCTAATTCTTACCGTTTAAGTTAAAACCTTGCTCCTCGCCTCAAATTTCCGCTTACCGTTAAACCGCGTGTCGATTTGTACGATATAAATTAAGTCTTTCTTAGTATTTTTTCCATTGTGACATTATAAAAATCATAGTACCTTTAATCTTCTTTTTCTTGATTCCAACGATTAAAACAAGACAATCTTGAGATGGATACCAATTTTCCACTTTCTAAAACAATCATCCCTAATTTTATTCTTGTAGTAGGTATTAATAGACGAATTTAATATCATTAGTATACATAGAGGTTGTTGATCATTTATATTAATATTAATGAACCTGGATCCCAAGGTCCCGTAGATATAATGGGTCATTTGCAATTATAAAATTGTCACTTGTCGATAATTTGGTTTTTTAAATTGTTACTTAAGACGCCTATGAACTGTAATAAAATACCCAGAGTGGGATAACTGACTGTGCTATAACGCAGGTTTACACTCAAAGAAAAGAAAGAATTTGTTGTCGCTTTATTAAGCGGCAGAGCAAAGCGATTGAAGCTTTATAGGGGAGTCGATGGTGTCCGTGAACACGTCAACACGATAACTGCCCAACGCTTGGGCCAATTCGGCACAGGTGACCTTATGCTACCTATTGAAAATAGGGTCACACCTAGGTCATGCTCTGACGCTTTTTTAGATCTGCTTTAGAGGTTTATGTACTGTTGAATGGGATTCATCATAATCATAAATCCGCATCCTCCTCTCATATTTTATTTATTATAGTTATTATTTCTGAGGAACCTAGGTGTAATGTCTAACATTTGTCCAAAATTTAAAAAAGAACTGAAATAATGAAAAAACCGTTGTATTTAGTGGGCGTGTGGTGATTGTTATACAATTTTCCAAACTTAACGTAGGTACGTGATTATATGTTCCATATACGACGTATATTAGAAACAAGTATAAATTGTGCACAACTCTTGTGCAAATAAAGCGCATTTTTTAACCGAAATTCAGGGGCGGACTGGCACGGGGGGGCGGGTGGCGATTGCCACCTAGCCTGTAGATCATAATGGCCCGTTGGAAAGTATGTACCAAAAATCGACTACACCAAAATTTCTCGGGAAAACACTTTTTCTTATTAATTTGGGTGCGTAGAATCCAAATCAATTCGTACTTTTTCGATCAGCTCAATCAAAAGTTATAGACTAGAAACCAATTTCGAAAGAAAATTCAAAGGGCTGTAACTTTTGAACTAGTAGCCTAATCTTGGAACTGTTTGAAATTATGGATTCTACAGGCCACATTCTATAAGCAAATTTTTTTTCCGGGTCGATCTGAAACAATTTTTTTTTCGGGGCTCAAAAAAAGGCAGTGTATAAACCTTCCCTTTTTACCATAAATCGACTACACCAAAATTTCTCGGGAAAACACAATTTTTATTTCGGGGTTTAAAAAAAGGCAGTGTATATAACCTTCCTTTTTTACCAAAAATTGACTGCACCAAAATTTCTCGGGAAAACACTTTTTCTTATTAATTTTGGTGCGTAGAATCCAAAACAATTCGTATTTTTCGATCAGACTTCTCAATCAAAAGTTATAGACTAGAAACCAATTTCGAAAGAAAATTCAAAGGGCTGTAACTTTTGAACTAGTAGCCCAATCTTGGAACTGTTTGAAATTATGGATTCTACAGGCCACATTCTATAAGAAAAATTTTTTTCCGGGTCGATCTGAGACAATTTTTTTTTCGGGGCTCAAAAAAAGGCAGTGTATAACCTTCCTTTTTTACCAAAAATCGACTGCACCAAAATTTCTCGGGAAAACACTTTTTCTTATTAATTTTGGTGCGTAGAATCCAAAACAATTCGTACTTTTTCGATCAGACTTCTCAATCAAAAGTTATAGACTAGAAACCAATTTCGAAAAAAATTCAAAGGGCTGTAACTTTTGAACTAGTAGCCCAATCTTGGAACTGTTTGAAATTATGGATTCTACAGGCCACATTCTATAAGAAAATTTTTTTCCGGGTCGATCTGAGACAATTTTTTTTTTCGGGGCTCAAAGTAAGGCAGTGTATAACCTTCCTTTTTTACCAAAAATCGACTGCACCAAAATTTCTCGGGAAAACACTTTTTCTTATTAATTTTGGTGCGTAGAATCCAAAACAATTCGTACTTTTTCGATCAGACTTCTCAATCAAAAGTTATAGACTAGAAACCAATTTCGAAAGAAAATTCAAAGGGCTGTAACTTTTGAACTAGTAGCCCAATCTTGGAACTGTTTGAAATTATGGATTCTACAGGCCACATTCTATAAGAAAATTTTTTTTCCGGGTCGATCTGAGACAATTTTTTTTTCGGGGCTCAAAAAAAGGCAGTGTATAACCTTCCTTTTTTACCAAAAATCGACTGCACCAAAATTTCTCGGGAAAACACTTTTTCTTATTAATTTTGGTGCGTAGAATCCAAAACAATTCGTACTTTTTCGATCAGACTTCTCAATCAAAAGTTATAGACTAGAAACCAATTTCGAAAGAAAATTCAAAGGGCTGTAACTTTTGAACTAGTAGCCCAATCTTGGAACTGTTGAAATTATGGATTCTACAGGCCACATTCTATAAGAAAATTTTTTTTCCGGGTCGATCTGAGACAATTTTTTTTTCGGGGCTCAAAAAAAGGCAGTGTATACGAAATAGCTTTTGTTTTGACATCACGAATGGATATATTTCTTGCAGATGCCTCAATCGCCCTTTGTGAGTACTCTCTTCCGACAATCCGTTCTTGAGGTATAAGGGAATAAACCCGATCACGATAAGAGGTCGAGGAGGAGGGCTATGGTTGGTAGAAATTAATTCCTTTGGTTGAGACCTTTCATTAGAGTACCATGAAGGATAAAACTAGTTCCACTCTCCCTCCACCCCGAACTTTCATAAGAGGATAGAAAGAAGGGTAGTAGAACATGTGTGTACCCCCCCCCCATTTAATGTTTAACTTAGTACCACTAAAGGCATGCGTATGCGAAATTTGAGACCAATTGGTTGTCGTATGTAAAAGTTATGCACGTCACGTTTTACTTTCAAAAACAGGTAATCATTCGCGGGGGGGGGGGGGGGCGAAATTTGATGGCCGTCTGGCACACCTTCAAGGTATAGGCTACCTACTGGACCAGGACTCTAGGACCATTCCCTTAGAAGTAGTTCTCAAAACGGTAAAAGTCGGTCCGGACGGACGGACGGACAAAACGCAAACAATAGCACATTTTTTTTAATTACAGCTGCATATGACATTTAAGGCTGTCACTGTTTTAATAGCGGGCCAGTCGCTGACATGAATCGCCCAAAAATGCTTCAGCGTTCCCCAATACCGGATCTGCTAACTCCACCTCCAGTAACGCTCCATCGTCATCGTCCACAAGAGTTTCTGCATCAGGTCTCATTGTTTCCTGATTTACTGGCACCGCTGCCTGAAACCTCTACACGTCGAAAGAAAGTACCCTGGATGTTAACACCGTGACCAGTATTACCGGTACCTTCCGTGAGGGTGTAGGTACCTGTATATGTGTGTGTAAAGTAAGTCTGCAAGACCCCAGACGATTTGGTGTACGTGCGTTGTTCAGACACTGACTTACACCTAAACTAGTGGATTACGAAGAAGATACCTAGATGGTATCTTTGTCAAAATGTTCACGTTGTTGTTAAAAATGTTTTTTTATGTTCATATTTAATTGTTACTATTTAAGTTGTGTTCGTGTACAAAGATCTGTAAAATACATCATTAAAAAATATACCGCACAAGTTTTATTAATATTGTTGTTTTGGTTTATTAGTCATTACTAAGAACCATCTTTACCTGTTTTCTTCTTTTGTGATAATGACTATTTGCGCCTAGCACTAGGCGATTACCGGTTTGAATAATCGAGAATCGATTATTAAAAATAAGCGATTAATCAAATAATCAATTAATCAAATAATCTATCAAATGACTAAATAATCAAGTAACGATTAGTCGATTTTTTTGCTAGTCTCTTAGTATGCACGCCTTTATTTAGGTTATTGCTCGCATTCATACTACGCCAGATTAAACCTAAGCAAAGTAAGTAAAAGCGAATCGCGACAAAATATAACAATGAATTATACTGTGGCTGCTATACCGATGATCGAGCTAATAGTCAATTAAAATTAACTTAATAATCGATTGATCAAATAACGATTATTGGCTGTATTGATTAATCAAATAATCGCCTAATCAAATAATTGATTAATCGATTAATTTAAGATAATAATCAAATCCGATTATCGTTTGATTATAATCGCTTAATCGATTTTTTGCTCAAGGCTATTTGCGACAACAAAAACTCTTAGATCTGTCTTATAGATTATCGAATACAACTGTTGGACTAAATAATCCGTTTGGATAATCAGGTAGGACCTCAAGGAGTGTTAGCCAAGAGCCACTAAAATTCACGATCCCGACCTACAGTTTTGTCTTTAATTCTTAAAAATGTTCTTTATATACAGTGTGTTTAAGATAAGATTGAATAACATGGGGAAAGCGTCGGTTAAAACAGAAAAACTTGCGTATTTTAGGGCTTAGTAAAATGATATTTTAAACATTCAGAAATTAACCAAAATTAACCATATTGTTTTTACTTTTTTCTGATCCTGTTTGAAAAAATATAAAAAAGAAACAAATTACACTCTTCATAGGTAGTTTTTAAGCTCTACAAGATGGTGCTCACAGATTTTCATTGCGTTCAAATTTTAAAATTTCAAGATATAACTCGAAATTTTAGATTTTATTTTATTTTGTTCGTGTGTCCCTTCTAGGGCTTCGTAATATCGAGCGTCCGAAGTCGAGGAAGAAAATTTAGTAGGTATATTATAAATGAATTCTTTCTTTGATACTTGAATTAAGATCGATCGTAAATTGGTATTATAAATTATGCACTTGTTTCACTACTAAAATCTGAGCTTATCCTAAAGATACCAAAAGGTTGTTATCGTCATTTTATTGCATGACCGTATTTTCCTTAGCGTAAAATTAAGCGAGTAGTCAAACCTGAAAAGTCAAAAGGATGGTTAGCGATAATCGGTTGAAGCAATTAAATTAATTATTCCCATAGAGAATTTTTTAAAACATATGATAATGATTCATTTTATTTATTACAAAAATCCATTAAGTTAAGTCGAAAGCTTGCTCAGTTACATCGAACAGGATCACTGACGATTCATCCACTTCAACGTGCCACCAAACCGAATAAATTATGGGACTTGCTAACAAATTATGATCTATTGATTGATGTCACCAGTTACATCAACAATTATGCCAACATGAAAAGAGTTTGTACTAAAATAAGAAGGGAAGTTCACTTAAAACAAAGATGTCATCTGTACATGTTATGCGGTAACAAGGAATGTAAATCTGTCAATGAATAGGTTTGCGATGTGGCAGCTTTATAAGTATATAACTCATAAATAGCCTGCTAATAATATATCTTTAACTACTTCCTATGTTTTACGTAATAGGTTGGTTCGAGTTTTTCTGTCATGCGAACGTAAAAACTGTATAGGCTTCAGCCCACCGAATCTTTTAATTACGTTAGTGAAACAAAGCATGAATGAAATTAGATAAAAGGAATTAATGAATGGAAAAATATTTGTCGTAAACACGGATTTTCCGAGTCGCCTACTTACTGAATTAGTTTTTTTAGTATCACTTTCTTGTTTTCGGCAAATGGAAACGAAAGGAAGCTTTTAGTTCTAATGCTTTGAAACAAAGTTATCCAAAGGGATAAATAAGGATTTCGTATCAAATAAACAAACAACGGAAGTTTGATTTTCTAACTAAGTCGAAGCAAACCGTTTGCATCATTAAATAAAATCATGTGAATTATTGTAAATAAATTATGTAATTTATCTTAAACAAATTGTAAAACATCTTTAAAATAATTTTATTTGAAAAGAAATGAAATATTTAAGACTGTTTATAAAACAATGATATAAATATAACAATCGATTATGTTATAGCAACACGTGCCAGTTGCTAAAATCTTCAAAAAATAAATACTTCGCATATCAAACTCCATCTTATTCTAATGGCGCTCTAAATGCTTGGACTATGCCAACAAAAGCGATTCTAATAAGGAGAAAAATAAATGTTTATTTCTTTTGTTGCAGAAGGAGTTCGGAGACGAATGCGTCTTTAATGAGATGATGGAACAGCATCACTACAACACATATTCCTCAACGAAGTATTCTAACGATAAAAGAACCTTATATTTAGCCCTAAATCGTAAAGGACAACCTCGAAAAGTAATGTTACGTGCGAATCAACAGTTAGGACGCTTGTCATCGTATACGAGGGTTCTAACGCGTGCCGTCTCCCCAGAAAGCGCAGAAGAATTCCATCCGTTACGGCATCACTCACATTCTTGTACAGTATCACCGTCTATTCCGGCGGCATCTTCACCTGCTGCCGATTCACAAACAGATTCACCTCGATGTCGAAAAAAGAAAAAACGGAAGAAGAAGAAACGAAAATGTTTAGAAGGCGAAGCGGAAAGTGAGTTGTGTCAAAAAAGACCACATACACCCCATAACAATCGAAAAACTCAAGTTAGGTTAAATAATAATGATAGTAATAAAAAGTGCGAATTCGAAGACAGTGATGAGTGCCAAAGAGTAGAAGTGACAAATAAAAAAAGACATAATAATAAGCTCGGTGATAAACTAACGTTACACGGTACGAAAAAACGGAAAAAAATACCGAAAAACGTTAAAAATAAAAAAGCGCGTGTGATTACTACCACAGAAGCTTTGGTAACCGACGAGGTGCCGTCGGACGAAGATTACACGATGGAAACAACAACGGCTTGGGATTTCGAAGATTCCACGACGATGCCCGACGAATTTTCTACTCCGCACCCTGACTGACTCTCCCCTGCGCCGCGTGGCGCAACTTACCCCCATCCATTATTTATTTCTACTATTTATTGTATAATTCTTGTAAATATTTGTCTATATGTATAAGTAAATATACCTCGCCATAAAATAGTGAGAACTTAGCGTTTTTATGTTGAACCGAAAAAAGCACTAATATTCCGATGCTTTACTTAAGAATAGCTGCAAAAAAAAGCGAAAGAAATAGAGAAGATCGATGCTTTGCTAAAACTGTAGTATATCATGTAATGTTTTAAAAAAAACATAAAAGAACAAAACATGTAATTTACCAACTCTGAATAAATAAATTAAATTATTGAGTTTTTAAACAAGAAAGTGCATTAAACATCTCCTGCTACACAGCTCGACACGAAACAAAGCCAAGGGGTAGGTAAGTAAATTTACGTAGTTTCAATCTTGTGGTTCTGCTTCCTGTTATCGTCGATTACAACATTCCTGGGGGAAATTAAACACATCGACGCCGAACGATATCGTCCATTGTGCTGGACTAGTAAAATTTAAAAAAATACAGTAAAAATATACAAAAAAATGTTTATGGCATCTTTTCGGGTATATAAATATTTGAAAATGTCTTAGTTACGACGGATGAGGTGAATAAACTCTGCGTTACTAAAAACTGTTCCTCATTCGCCAATTTTGCAAAGAATAGCCAAATGAAATGCATTATTGAGGCTAAAGTTCAGCGGTAACGATCTCAGTACGTTGATAAATCAGTGCTTCCAACCTAAGCGTCATTTTTATAATAGGCTTAGTATTTGTTTTATTGCTCTATTAAATTGTTTATAACTTTTAAGAGAGCCGAATACACATTTTCTTTTGAACTATTTATAGCGTGTAACGTTCGTAAGGAAAGTCTTATGTTAATATTGATGTTACCGTAGCCTAGCATACGTTATTTAAAACAATCATCAATTTCTGGGTTGACAAGAAGAATATTTTTACATGTAATAAACTTTAATTCAATCCTTAAGAATGTAAGTTATCGGAAAAGAAAGCGTTCTCATCTCAATAGTTACAGCGTAACGAAGTAGTGTGTATATTTTTGGGGGTAATAAATATGTACCAATTGAGACGTATCCACGAAACGCTTTCGTTCGGAACTTCTCTACCATGTAGTAACGTCACAATTATCTCAAATAATTTCTTGTTACGTTGTTAATCACCGCCTTATTTGGTTATTATGAATTTAATTACGTTGAGTGCTCACGGAAGTTACCGTCATGCTGACTTGATTTTATCATTTTATATGTAATGATTGACAAGTCCAACTGCAAATAAATTAATTTTAAATTCTGCAAAAGCACTAATTGAGAGCTATTAGCATTTGGGATTTGAACATACTTGTTTGGTCTAATAGCCTCGTTGTCGGTTGCTATAATGAAACGTGTGAATAAAGCACTTTGCGTGGCGTTATTACAAGATTAAGTATAGTGAAACCAGTTAAGAGAACCCACACATTACGCTCCTGTTATAAGGATGTTTCTAAAATTCATTGTAATGATAATCTTATAGCACTTATAAAAATTGCTTGCATTCAAAAAGTGACAAAATTTGTTACCTTTATAACCCATTAACTGCACCTTTGCCCAATTACTTCTTTCCACAAACGTTTATATTAGTAAATAAGATTTTTATTATTGTTACTGCCGTTTTTGCATTCTAATATTTCGTAGGCATACAAATAAACAAGTCTTTTCAGATGCTAATCCAGTGTATGCAACAATTGTGCAAGCGACATTTCTTGGCTGTAGATAATTCTCTAAGATAATTTTGTGGGTGGGAATTTAGGTGAACAATTTCTTTCATTAACATGATATAAATTACGGTCTTACTAATCAATGGAAAAATCGATTTCGTAACCCGTTCACACCAAAACTGCCATATGGAATTATGCTCGGGTACCTTGTACAGGTGGGCATTCCAGGGAATGGTATGCTGACAAACTGCCAAAGAAAGCCACCACAGTTCACGAACCAACAACAATACACCCCCGTTCACAGAGATTATTATCTCGACTTCAAAGTGACTAAAAGCAATGAACTAATAGGACAATAATTATGCAAAACTTATTCTAAACCATGGTATCATGGTAAAAAGCTACAGCACACGAAAACGATACAGAGAGTTCAATTTAGGGATGTTTGACATCAATTACATCAAATGTTGCGATTGATATTAAATCTACACACATCAACCCTTAAAAACGATGATAACAGTTTCATAAATATTCTTCTTTTAGGAAATAATTTTCAAACTTAGTCGCTTTTCTTAGGTCATGTAGTTGGGGTGCAAAAGTGCAATTTATAGATGTTTGGGCACTATTTGTAGCAAATTAAACATAACTCCTAAAAATGACGATAGTAAAAGTTTCACAATTAGGCTTCATTTTTTTTGGAAATAATTTGTTGCTTTTCTTAGGTACAAATTGCTGTGACCCTAACATTCAAATGCATTGCCCCCCCCCCCCCCCGTTGGGCGAGCAAATGATATGCTGTGTGCAATGGCCCGGCCAGAATGAACCAAACGCAAAACACCATAAAATATATCTGAATCACGGCACAATGAAAAATTCCAAACTCGACTTCAAATTCCATTTTTTATGGCAAATAATTGCCACAATCAAAACTCTTAAATTCGAAAAAGTTTACTTAAACAAACTTTGAATACACCTGAAATAAACTTTGGGTGCGGATCAACAAAATTAATCATGAGACATCTATCTGGATCATTAAAGGGTTCAAACAAACATACGATTTACATGAACGAAGACGGACAAAAATTCTAAAAACACAAATTCAATCAATTTTCAAAAATTCTAGCAAACAAAGTTGACTATGATAACGTCCGTGTTACACGCCCCAACAATTCCACAAATTAATGAAATTTTAGACTACTTACAGTTTTCTGTTATGATCCCAAAAATCCGGACGAAGCCACTAATTGCGACAGAAAAGACTTCCTTCTCAAAATTTTCACTTTTTGACTGAAGCCTTATTGGTCGAATAATACGAAACTTAACGCAGGACGTGCGTCTTCGAAGCTGTTAACGAACAGCACCTCGGTCTCAAAATTGACAAAAGATGCACTTTTTGCACCAACTTCAGTATTTAAAGGCCCTCTTCCAATTCCAAAATTCTAAAAGCTTTATCCAATATCCACATAGCAACAACAAACAATGCCGCATCCGTTCCGTGTCCCTCCTTAACGTCACGTGTCAAGTAACATTTTTTTACGAAAAACACGCAGTTTTTGCCAATTGAAATGTAGTCTTAACGCTGATACATTACATCAGCATTTTAACAAAAGTAATAAAAATGCCCATAAATTCATACAGAACTGTCACTTAAATGATTTAATAAAGCAAAATTGATAAAATTCAATTTGAGGATACATAAATAATTTATTTAAATGAACACTTGTTGCATTAATTAGTACAGGTAATTACGTTTGAGTTTTTGAATTGATTGGAATTCGGCAAATTTCGTTGAAATGTTTATTTTTAGCTTCCTAGCTCGAGCTAGGTGGCTATGCGATCACTGTTTTTTGAACACGTTAAAATTTCATCAAATGTCTTTTTAAATCATTTTAAGAATAACATTTTTCCCGTCTGTATGACGTGAATACGTACTTTGACAATTTTCTGAGATAACAGCTCGGCGGATTTTGTTCAAATTTTAGATCGAGAGCTGAAAGGCAGAACCTAATAATCTTCAAAATGAGATTTTACTTGATTTCATTTCAATTCAGAATGACTCCTGCCGTCTACTGAGTTTTTTGCTCTTCTGTAAAATTCATACTCCACAACCTACTAGGTCCTACCTTTCAGCCATCGATATGTATATTAGGCATATGGAAACGAAAAATAACGGACCAGATTTTTGAAAAAAATTTTGGAGCGCCGCAACGGCATCATACCCTTATTTTTCAGTGTACAGCCTATACAAATTGTGCCAGGTTTTATTGCAAAAAAACAGAAAAAATGCCAAAGATAAAAAACTAAAATATTGTTTGTCGGCAAAATGGTTCCTATGATTTCGTTAAAATTTTGTACAACATGAAGGATGTAAGACTGTAAAAACGTTTTTAGCGCCGTTACGTCATACAGTTTTTTTCAAATCGCAACGCAAAATTTTTAGTAAATTGTTCCAAAGACTTTCTTTTTTGTGTGTACAATCTACAGAAATTATGTTAGGTTTTATTACAAAAAAAACGAAATGTAAAAGTTAAAAAACTAAAATTTTTTTTGTCAAAACGGTTATTTTGGTTTCGTTAAAATGTTAACATAAAGAATGTAAAACTGTCGAAAATGTTTTTAATGAGTTTTTAGCGCCGCGACGTCATATAATTGTTTTCTTAAATAGTAACCCACATTTTCTTTTAACGAGCAAAGGTTTTGCGTGGTTACCTATAAATACGAGTACTAAACCATGAGTAGCATTGCTTGACTGTACACAATAAATAAATTATTAGTAATAAACACAAACAAAAGTAGAAGTGAAGTCGCAACAACGTGGAGCCCGGCCCGAGGTATTACGAGAGAACGTATCATAAAAAAATTATCGACTTTCGCGAACTAATTTAATAAAGGGTAGCGTAAATTTACTTACTCTCCTACTTATGTTATATGTACATAATAAGTAAATATACCTAACCACGAGCAGTTCAGACTTAAAATTTCTCAAGAAGGAAAGAAATAAAGTGTAAAAATACTCTCAATTCATCCTCAATCGAATAAACCCGTACAAGACAACGAAAATCAGAGGCTTGTACTCTACCTTTTTGTGGTTTTTACTTATTAAAGTATATGAAATTTCTAGGGATGGCATTGCCCCCCCTAAATTATTCCCGCCGAGGCACGTGTCCCTGTGCCCCGGCGCCTCTGCTCGCCGCTTGCGCATAACGATTCCACTCCTCCTCCTACTAGCATAAGATGATAATTCGTGTAATTTCTTTACAAAATTTGCTACTTGAAGCCACCCCAAACGACCAGTTGATGCAGAACTAACCTGTAAAAAGAAACATTAAATTACCAGCATATAAAGTCTAATAACTCGGTCTAATGGACTAGCGTTGGATACACGAAACCCATGCTGCACCCTTAAAATTGGGAGGCAGAACATTGCACGAACAGAACAATTCAAAATTACATGAGATGGAGGGAATTTTACAATAAATAAGAAAACTCATAATTTTGTACGTGCCGAGGGTCGTGCAAAATTCACATAGACTTTAATGTTATTTTTAGGAAAAGTACGCTAAACATCAAATTTGTATTTTAAATAGTAATATGGTATGATGTATATGCATGGGATCATCGATTTGCTTCTTAATATATAGACCGAAGTATTTACCACCAAAACAATTTTTCACATGAAATGGGGGAAATTATAACGATAGTAGAAATACAAATTTTTACTGGTATCACGATTCGCATGGAAAATGCTTCGACTTCCACAGAAAAATCTATCTAAATATTGCACGCGTCTCTAGTGAACATTCATCTAAATCCTGTAGAAAAGTTTGAACAACTTTGCTCACGAAAGAAACAGAAGGAATTCCCTTTTAATTAAAAATACCCTCAAACTTTCATCATTTCGTCGCGTAATGTGAAAAGTTTGATGAAATTTTATATTTCGCTTAAAATAGATGCACTAATTCTATCGAAAAGATTAAAACAAATGATGTCATTAATGTTTGTTTAACTGAAATAATTCATAATTACGAAGAGTTGAATAAACTTAAGTCTCACACATACTTTTACTTTTAGTTGTCAAACACGGATTACTAATAAAGTAATAAACGTAAAATGAGTCTAAGGATATTGTAGGTAAATTATTGCCATCTACTTAGAAGGAAGTGTAGAAGTAAGCCCATGTTCAGTCGGATGCATGGCCAGACGTTTGAAGCTCAAGCTGGAAAGGCATTGAAATAGGTTTAGTTACATGATTTTGGCAAATAATCACAATGCAAAACTGGTCGTCGGTTAATTTTCATTCGCTATAAACCGCAATATCAGGTGTAAAAACAGCGATTAACAACTTTTTCACCGTACCTTGAAATTGTACGCTTTAAACGAACAGATTGTTATGATCCAATAACTTATTCTGTAATCATTGGGCTCCAAAATTTATAGCACAAGGTTTTTTAAACGTAATTTATTAAGCCGCAACCATATTAGCAATAATACTAATACTAAAAACAAGACAACTGTTGAACCGCAAAAAAACTGAAGACCATTTAAATGCAACTGTACTCTATCTTTGTCAATTTCGAAGCTGGATGAATGCCCTCTGTAGTCACAATGTGTTTTGTGAATCTTTTTATGAAATTTTACATTGTTGCAGAAACAACTTGAATATTATTTAAAAGAATGGACTCAAAACCTTATACGCGATTACGGTTTTTCGAAAAACTTTGTACACATACATTACTAATGTGTAGAAGGTTCTAAGGTTTTGCGGTGCCATTAAGTACTTACAAACACCAATTTTAAGAGAGGGCATTTCCGTATTCCTATTCGCCGACATTTCATAAGAACTTATTTAACAATGTGGTATAACGGCGCCAATAGGGCTACTGGAAGCGAAATTATTCTAGATTATTCTGTGTATGAGTCACGTCGCATATTTTTCCGTGGTAATAGCAATTTTATCTGGTTGATTTTTTAACAGCAATTTTAGCGGTCCTAATTATTTCCCAGATAAATAGTGGTTTTGTTAAAAGTTGAAAGAGTGAATTGAATTGATTAACTGTAGTGCAAGGGATATTCATTTATTTGTGAGTACTATTTATTTCTATGAGGATTTTTTAATTGCTTTCAGAAATCAGTAGAGCCATAAAGTCGGGAGTTTGTATCGTATTTCATCTTTTTAATTCGTACGATTAAGTTACATTTTCAGATTCATGGTGATAGCATTTAATATAATGGAACTTGCAGAATGCTATTTGAAAAAGACTGGGGAATGATTTATGGCCTTAATTCTAATTTGATTCGTAAGATGGGATTTAAGTGAACAAATTAGGGTTTAGATATATTCGATTTGGTTGATAAGAAGTCACTTGGTGTGATTCATTAATGAGTAACCAAGGGGGATTACTTGGAAAATTGTTTAAGGGCAGTTTTCGTTCTTAGCAGGGAACGAACACATTTCTGAAGAAATTAATTCGCATGCCAGTAATCGAGGCGTAAAATTACGAAATTTTTCCGAGCACATAAAAAAGAAATGCAATGCCCCACGTTGGGTGCCAAAATAAATGCTCTGTGCACCTACCTAGCTAGCTCACAATTACCATTTTCAATTGTATTATTTTCAACACCAAACTCAAGGTACAGTTGGGTCTCGCCACAAAGAGAAATCCTGACATTGATTTTACACACTCGGAATAAAATCAAATGCCGCAACCAAGTTCCGTAAATTCCAACGGAAACGCTGCATAAATTTTGAAGCAGATTAGAAATCCCATTTGGGTACCACCAGCTTAAACGAAATATCTGGCATAATTGAATGTAATTGAACCTGGATCAATTGACAAATTGACGCATAATTCAATGACAGTCTGAGATTGCAAAAATGTATTATTAACAAAAGTAACACAATTACAAAACCCTGTAATAAAAATTGTAAGGCGAGCATAAAGCCTTTTCGTACACAACCCGCTCACAGAGCGGACTTAAAAAATAAACGAATTCAAGAGATCTCTTCCGCTGACGAGTAGTGACCAAAATTTAATCAGTTAATCCCTTGACCATTGGCTACCTATTAGTGAAAACAGAATTGAAAAATTCGAAACCGTTCCCAGACGGACGGACGGACGGACGGACAGTCACTTTTTGTCGCGCATAGCATGGGAAGTACTGGTAAATACATGGAAAATGCGCTAAGGTTACTCGCCCCAGGGCGAAAACCTTTTTACTTATTTTTATTTTCAGCTTTTTATAATGGTAGCAATTTTTGAGTTTTAAATTTCAGTAAATTCCTAAAAAATCCATAAGAAATGAACTTTACAACTTTAATAATTTTTCTCTGTTTTGCGTTTATAATGACAGTATTCCGATATCTAAAATAGTGCTGGAATGAGTTTCATTCCAACACTATTTTTGGTAACTATTTTCCACAACTGACAGATTTTTAAGAACATTTGGTATTCAGTGGTTGGCATGCTCGTCTAAATCATCCAGGCTGATCATATACGCGAATGTTCAATTCAAAGTTCTGCCTGGATGATTTAGACGTTAATACTTATCTCAACGGTTTAACAAAATGTGGACTAATTTCACTTATTGTTATAACATTATGTTACAGTTATTAACGATACGGATAATTGAAATCATTAGGTATTGAAAATTTAGTGTAGGTAGGTACTTAGAGAAATCCACATTTAATACAAATGAGGTTTTATAACCTAACAAAATTACAAAACTAATCTTTGTCACGAAATGTACAATTATTATAAACTTTTAGAATAATTGTGGAATTATTGCCTGGTAGCAAATTATGAACAGTCACTTCTGCTAACTGTCGAAGCTCTGGAGGAGTGGAAGGAAGAATTTCTTCGCACATTATTCAATTTTTATTGAAAAAACTAAAATATACTGCACAAATTCGTATTTGACGCGCTTGTTAAATTGAATTTTTTCAAAATGTAGCGTAGCCAACTTAATTTCTTTATTGAAAAATTGTTGGTGGTGCCAACTTAATTTCTTTATTGAAATATTTATTACAGAAAATGTCAGAATTGTTAATTTTTTTAATACAATTAAAATGCTCAACAGAGAAAATAGTATAAAGCATATGTTGCAGAAGGCCTTTCTAGCACTCGTTCATTCGAACCTTCGCCGCTACGCGGCTCAGGTTCGAAACTTGAACTCGTGCTAGAATATAGCGCCTTCTGCAACTTATGCTTTAATATACTATTTTACCTCGCTTTCCGCAATTGAAATGTACATTAGTTTAATGGAATAATTTTGTCAAATTATGCAAATTTCATCAACTTCAAGTTGTTGAATTATGAATCCGCAACTGAACATTTCATTTAATGATTTTCTTGAATAAATTTCAAAATTACAACTCGTGCCCTGCAATTTAAATGTAAATAAAAGTTAAAGGGGTAATGCTTTCCTTGACCAAATTATGCAATAGTCCTCTTACTATTTAAAAAGTCATAAATAAAATAAATAAAGTTTGTCGTTATTACTATTATTATTAAATACCATAAATAAAGAATTTTCTAATTTTTTTAATTATAAAAACGTTTAATTGCGCACATTGACACGTTTCTGATTTCAAATGATATATAAAAACGAGCATGTTGTAAATAATAAACTTACAAACATGTTAGATGTAAGTTGGTAGTGTGATTTAGTGATAATGTATTATTGTTTGTTTGTTCTATTTTTGACTTTTTATGTTATATACACTTTTACATGTAAACTATTTTTGACAATTGTAAGTGCTTTGCACCCTAACATGAACATAAATAAATAAATAATTAAATAAACAATTTGTAACAGCACGAACTATTTATTACTTCATTTTAATTGCAACTGTCCTGAACCGCAACTCGATTTGCTTATATAGGAAACTCGAGCGCTCTCGAACATTCTATAAAAAAACACGTCAATTTCCCGGAAATATTGAATCACATCCGACTAAATCTTCAAAATCGCACCTGCTCCTCAGAAAGAAATAAAAACGTTCATTTACTCGACTGTCTTCAAGAAAACGATACTGCTATGAACTATGCTCAACTTCAGATAGCAGTATGTCGCTGAAAGACAAAAGCAATGTTGGTGCTACAAGTCGGCAATCGATACAAGGGAATATCGAAGAATTCTCAGTATTACAATCACTTTTTTAACGACGATTTATTTTAATCTTGCTTGCCTCAGGACTTCGGGGCCCTGGGCCCGGGCCCAGGTGGCCCATGCCTAAAAACGGCACTGCTGGGCGTGGTGTAATGACATTGGTCCGAAATGATCGCCAAAATTGCATCAAATTCATGGCTTGGGCATCGAAATAATACTTTTTTTTCAAGAATCTTGGTGCAAGAATAATGATTTTGATTAAAATGCATATATGCTCAACATGTTTAGCATGTTTTGAGCAAAATACATGTGGCTTCTGAAAAATAATTTAACATCTTTGAATCAAAGACAAGCGATTATCAAATGTGCATGTGATGTAGGTATTATCGTCGGCATCAAGATAATGGGTTTAATGCGTTTGAAAGCTTTTACAGCTCCAAATTCATATGTAAAGAAAAAATTTGCCCTAAAACTTTTGACCTAGACCACATATAAGAGTTATATTGAATGAAGGAATGAAATATGTTGATTTCTGTTATATTGAGCCCACAGTTTTTCCTGTTCCTGATTTTCTCAAAGTCCTATATCCTTTGTTCTTGCTACTGGCTAGCTTCCTGAATCAATAGCGTCCTACTTTAATTAAATTTCAACATGATCGGCCATTTCTAAAAAGAGGGCACACGGATGGACGGGCTGACAAAAATTAAACCCTATAAACAGTGTCTGGGGATCTTAACTAAGAGTTAATAGCGAACACGGGAGGACAAAAGGACGGACAACCATACAAAACTATAAGGATCTGAGGATCCTTAATAAGTAATATAATAATATGTTTTGGAGCATATTTGACTCACGCTTTTAGGGGACATTGAGAAACCAAAACGAATGTTAAGACAAAGTCAAAGAGCAAATAATCAAGGAAAAATTCGAAGGAGTTAATCATCGTGCTATAACTTGCTTACGTCGCTAGTGTAACCAAGTTTTTTAGTGGTAACTAACTGGAAAACCAAATTACTCAGATACGGTAACTTCCAATTAAACTTTCACAGTTAAAAGACGCACTGACATTCTTTCCCATGGTGCGTATGTATGCCTACAACGCAGAACGGACGTAGGTATAGTCGTCGGCAATCGCAGAAATTAGAAAACCCTAATTAGCCTTAATGAAATGGCCGGAAGACGATTTTGTAATACGGAAGTACAGAATTTCGATGATATTCTGGAGCTCTTGTTGCCATCCGTCCAGGCATTAAATTATAGCGTGTTGCATTAGTTTAAGTTGCATTATTTTTAGAGTTGGTTTAGAGACGTCATATGAACCACGGCAGGTCGTCTAAAGTCGCCCTGTATCTTGTACTATGTAAGTGTTCAATAAATACTAAGCTAGTGTTGTGTTGTCTATGGTCCTAATCACATCTCGTCTAAAGGCACAACACAGCACAGCATTTGCCCGAGTTGCTTTTAGATACTTAAGGAAACGTGTTATTAGAAATCACATCATGCGTCCATATAATGAAGTTTAGTGGAATAATTACCTACTTAGCAATTCTAACGTAAAAGTGAGACAGTGTCTCACAGGATTATTATAAAACCAAATTTACCAAAATTATGGTTTCCTCAAATAATAGCACTTCTTTTAATTGACGTCGTTATACGTGATGTCTCCCCTTTAATTGCGGAGTCCGTAACCATAATTACGTAAATAAATCTTTGGAAACCTATGAGCGCATATAAGAACTGGGTGTTCTACCGGCAACAAGCGTTAAACGGGCGGAAACATATTCTACTTTTTATTGTCCCATACGTAATTACACATTATAAATTTGAGTTATTTCTGCATTACAATATTAATGCAAAAAAAATGAGGGTGCGTGTGAAAACTTTTCCATTTTTTAGAGCGTGTACCTACTCCACCCACCCGCCTCACCTTATCGCATGACGCCAAAAGGATACATTTATTTATATACAATTTTAAAAAACCTAAAAATTTAATAAGCAGTACCTGGTATTTTATATCGTAGATGTGCTAAATTTCATGAAGTACAATGCAAGAAAAAAATCGGGGACTATACAAGTTTGTAATATATAAGTACTAGGTGAAGTTTCACATTGAAAAAACGAAAGTGGTTAATTCAAAAAACCAATAAATTAGGCTTTACGATATGTAAATGTAGGCCTATTTGCAGAAATGAAGGTCGCAAGTCACAAGTGTAAGAAATATTAATTTGTTTTTATTTATTATTAACTATCTCACAGCTAATTTAGCGTTCGCAATAACAATAATTTATTTATAAATGAAACCAAGATAGCAATCGTGAGTAACTGATGTGTTGATCGTTTACGATAGACTTGGGTTAAACAATTACCACCTGTTATGTAATTAGAATGTGAGATTTTGCACGTACCATTACGTTTGACATCTAATTAATCATCTTTGTAGGTAAATGCGTGACTCTTTCTTTGGCGCTTATTTACATCAACAAGAATAACCAATCAAGCTCTATTCTTTACCTTCGTTAAGGACAGAATAAAATTATAATAAATACACCAGGCGCCGGACTTTGCTTCAGGTGACATTATTTAAACATTTGGCTTGTCTAATGTCGTACGTTATATATTCTAAACAATAAACAGACGGAGATATCGAAACAATAGCGATCCTGGGAAGAACCCGAAGTACATGACACTGTACAATACTGTCGTACTTTATTACTGTTGAAGATTATTATCTCACATTTTCGCTTCACCTATCCAGTTAATTTAATGCCAGAATTACTATTGGTACCCACCCAATTACCATATTGCAAATTGATAATCGACGAGGAATAGTGCCCAACTGCAAAATTTACGATTGTTTAGTCATATTTTGTCTATCGCATTACCTACAAGATATACGAGTATCTTCATACGAGTAAATTCACGTGCATTAAACTGTTCCTTCACATTCAAAAACCGAAAAGCCCTTAACGTGTTAATTTATGCTCATTTTCTACTAATTTGTCCGTCAATTTCCACGTTTTGTGCGCGTCAGTCCTGAACTTTAATCTGGGATTGCAATTTGATGGCCATCATCGAATCGAGTTCAATTTTATACGACACGTGAATTTTTAATTTGGGGTTACAATTAAATGTTAAAAACGAAGGCTTTTCTGATCGCTACCTAAATTTTTATCTAAATTGTGCTGGACTTATGCCCCCCCCCCCCAAACGTTTTTCGCGTGAATTAACAGAGAAATGAAGTTTTATATTTGGAGTTGCATACGTACCTACATTTCCGATCGAGTAAATTACCGATTTCTCACCTAAATGTTTCCACGGCTAGCTCAACTTTACTAAAATACTTTGATAAAACTTCATTAGTAAAATGGACATATTCGTTTCTAACCTGAAAATTCAAAAAACACAAATAAATACAAACAATATTGACATTGAATATCTGCTTTTTTTACACTCAATTCGAAAACTTACTTAAATGACTAATTTGTTTAATCAACAGCGATACACCCAAAATTTTACTGATTTTCTCTAATGGCGTTGGAGAGGTACTTCTGTGTTGTTATGCAAAGTCATACGTTTTTTATGACAACTCCAAACACGGGCGATCGGACCAGAGCAATTATTGAACGCCAATTATTAATATCTACGCATTGTGCAAATAACTCTCCTTGTTTTACCTGTCCTCCCCAGATTTACTCTGCCCCTTCTTGCCTGATTCTAAAAGTCAATATATACCGAATACTAGTGAATCGAATGCAGAAAGCTGTATATTGATATCTGAAAAATATAAGGAGTAGAAGCAGCCACAAGCCATAAAAAATTGCAGCTCTCTAAAATTCCTACCTCCAAAAGGCGCATCTTTTTAAATAAGATGCTTCTACAAATGTGTACAAAATTGCGTATCTGGGAGTAGAAAAGGGGAACAACCACCCACCACTTTTTTGTGGTCGTGCCCGTGGTGAGGGGAATTCTCCCTGATGGCGTAACCAAAGAGTGACCTTGTTTTGTGGTGCATGGTTGTACCCCGAAAAACCTGGTTATTGCAATGAGATTAATTGAATTGTTGGATATGTGGAATTCTTTATTATGAACTTTGTCTGTTTGTCCGTCTGTCCGTGTGCACGATAACTTTGTTTAGAAACGCCCGAATTGGTACACAAGTTCTTAAGGATATAAGAAAAATCGGTATTGTTTCTCGTAGACTATCGGGCCATAGAGTCACAGCTCAAAGACTGCCCCAGCCTCAAAGAAAGGGTATCCTTTATTATTCTTGTTACAAAGAACATATGAATGCCCGGTTTTCTGTGTCAGTAAAATCTCAAGAAACTATGCAGATGCAAAAGAAAATATTGCGCATGCGCATTCAAACTTTTCCGGATTTTCCCGAGCATATGTTACTTCGTTACAGGACGCAATTTCGAAGTTATCAACCCCAAAATTTTAGGGTACTTGGGTAGTTAGCTGGTACCCTATTGCCGAGAAGTGTGACCGAAAATTAAATTCTGCATATACAGGATGTTCACTGGAAAATGTAGGTATAGGTGCTTGTTTCTTACGCTTTTAGCGTGGGTAATTGTTTGAAAATCTTTACTTTTTCAAAAGTTCATACAATATTCACACGCGAAATGGATGCACAGATAACAATATCACTTTAAGAGATTATCAGAGGTTGATAAACTGGTAATAACACGTGTTTACGCGTCTGTAGACAGCTGCTTACTAGCAGGAATGAAAAATTATTTCGTTCACATATAATTAAGAAATTAAGAGACAGAAACCTTCATCTTTTTTTTATTAAACTATTTTTACATTAAACTCGAAAATTTTTACACAACTTAAAACCTCACAATTTTATTGTCTCTTTTATCGCACTATAAAAGGAAATTTTGACGCAAAACGGCTGAGCACGTAACCAAGGTTTTTGCGCCGGGGAAATCCCAGGGCACGACCGTGCACCACGAACTATTGATCCACCTTGCCCTAGATATAAACCACACCAGACATTGCCTAAGATAAGAACTCATTTTACTTTAGCCAAGATACAAACCACACAAATGTAGGAAATGGCCCATTTTATTTTAGCAAGGATAAGAACCACTTATGGTACGCGTGGGACAAGCCTGAAATTTTCCACATTCTTAATACAAAGTTAACATAATTTCGTCGAAATGTGAGGTTATGTTACTCCATATTTCATGATTACTAATCGGCGGTCGCTAACAAAGAGACGGTTTATGGAAGATGCGAAAGATCTGTCATCCCCTTTCGAGTGAGAAAGAGGTTTCCCCTCTCGATGGTCGATACGGAAAAGGCGATCCTTGCCAGATGCAAAGGGTAACATGGAAGTACCGCTTATTTTGTGTATAAGGGTGAAGTAAACCTAAAATTGTATTGTATATTATACATATTATACTACTTTTATTCCATTCACTGTTAATATACACGTTAAACCCAGCATATTTCAATGTAGTAGGGAAAGAAATTAACATACCTAACCTTTTACAGCTGTCAGTTTTGAAACCAACTTACGAAGTATCAGTAACATAACCTCAGATTTCAACGAAAGGAAGTGAAATTTTAATTAAGATTGTGCAAAATTTCCAGTTTTTTGTTGAAAACGTTTAATTAAGGTGCCCTCTAGCCATTTTCATTTATTTCATGATCATACCTGGGGGCTTAATAACGTCACGTACCCTCTCGTCATGATTACGTCATCTTGTTTTTCGAATGCGTTTTGTAAACAGGAATTTACAAAATCATAAAAGACGCTAATACACTTAAAAACAACGCACATTTTGGGATTTTGGAGCAGTGGTTTCCAAAAGAAGAGACATGATCTATTTGCTTTTGGTTCCTTTCACTACCCCATATGAGCACCTCACAAGTTCTCATTTCAAGTCGCTCTTTAACTTCGCCGAAATTCCTCCTCACTTAAATTCAAATTAAATCCTCAAATTTTCCTCACATTATCTTTACTTCTCAATTTACCATATTATTCAATTTATCCGTAAGCGAAGTTTATCTCAAGCTCCTCAAATTCCCGTCACTGTCGAAGTGACTACCACGAGAAACCCACCTGAATTCGGAAGAAACACTTCTTACTTTGTTTGAAATGCTGAGCGATTTTGGTCGCCCCTCGGAAAACGACTATTCAACAGCCTTTAGTACCTATACAATGAGACTTGGTACTTCCAGCCGAATCAGAAGTGTTCTGTCTATATTTCACACGTCTTTCGCTTTTTAATTAGAACTACTAGGTGTATTAGTATAAAATGCCGTATCAATTATAAAATAGCAAACACCAAAATTGTCCCAATGTAAATATATCCATCACTCTAATGGATTTTAAATTTTAAGAGGAAGGGAATGTAATTCGTTAAGCATATGTTATCCAATTACCCAATACCGTTACCATTCAATTTCGTGTACACCTCCGCCAAGGTACAATAAATCTAATTACTAAAAATAACGAGAAATATATCGCAAATGACTTTTAAGTGGTACTTGATCACGTAGGTATATAAAATTCCTATTAAACGACGCGCGCCAATTGCTCATTTAAACAATTTATTATCGTGTTGAGTGATCATAATGCATTGCTGATATACCGAGTAATTGATTGATGTAAAACGTGTTAGACCGTAATGTCAAGTACCATTAACCTTTTAAACACTTATTTAGTGTGCACTGTAATAGACTCCATCTATCAATTAATACAAGGTTTAACGAAATTTTAATACCTACAAATTTCCAAATCCGTTGGTTTTTCTATACCAGACAAGGTTTCCTGTCTCATTTTTCGTCTTCTGTTCAGGGTTAAAAGTATTTTAAGAGCTTTTTGATCTATTTCGCGAGTATCCCCCCCTTTTCCAAAACCATATATCGTCGAATTCTGACGTTGCGAAAGTTAAACCTATATTAACAATAACAAATAAAATTTAAATACTTTTTATTATAGACTAGAGGCAAGCAATTACTGTAATAAGATCTAAACGACATGTAAAAGAAAAAGTGATAGCCCGTGGTCATTGACGGTCTTAGTCCAAGCTCTTGCCGGCTATTCTTCTACAGTTCCCACCAGACCTAATTTGGTAATTCGGCCGTGAAGATTAAATCATACAAAAAAGACGCCAATCTGGGAGCAATGGAGTTTAGGAATGTGCACTAAAATTACCCAATTCGTAACACTAATTTTATAGCACAAAGTTAAGAAGCCGGATTCTTACTTCATAAAAATGCATTTAAAAATTAAATGAGGAATGGTAAGTGCCATCAAGTTACAGTGGATTGTGAAGTTATAATCCTCTTTCGCTTTCAAGCTACCGACTTGGTCATTTATGGGATGACAAAGACCAATGAAGTAGTTTGAGATCTATTTTAGTGTGATCCTAGTAGAGAAACACTGGAACAGGGAGATTTCGTATCTTGCATGTAATTGGCGTGAGGCATAAATATTCTCGTACCTATCAAATTCAACGATATAATCTCCATTACAAAAAAATAAGGGAATTCGTGTGCGGTCATGGTTACGGTGAGAGAAGGTGGCACTCGTTTGTGTATACGAAGCTAATTGAAGACAGCAATACCGACATATTAAACGCCCGAAGCGCAGCAGGTGTGTGCAGACTTTTAGGCATCGGACCAAAGAAAAAGGCGGCTCTTAAATCACAATATACTATTAGCCGCACACTAAACGGTTTACTTACGTAAATAGCAGCGGATCTTGTTCTGAGTTGAGATTGGATTGTGGAATCAATTTTTCACATTCGTCATACGAAATTGCTTCCTGTTTAAAAGCACACAACTAAACGAAAACATTGAAGTAATTTAATAAATCGTGACAGATATTGAACTGCGGTTATTTTACTGATTGAAATGCTCAGTGCGATTGATCATTAGAACGCTTTGGACTTTCATTCCCCCCTGAAAGTTTCTACGTGAAATTGGCACAAGTATAAATTGTCGAAGTCGTTGAAAGTATTTTGGTTTACGTTCTTGTATTAATCGTTGTCGATTGCACTAGACGTGTAAATCGACTCCCTTCCTTATCCCCACACCAGTAATGTAAAACAATTGAAAAATTGAACGTTGGACAACTTAGTAAAAAAAAATGGAATGACAATCCCCTATGGCACATACATACTTTTAAACAAGATGCGAAGGATCACATACGATTTTCAGTAGGTAGGGGAATTTTTTGCCACTCAGCTCGTATTCCAGACTTTTGATCCGGCTCGTATTCAATAGCCCTGTTCCTCATATTCAATAGCCCTGATCCCTGAACTTGTAGAAATCGATTGGCGAAGGTTTGACATCGCTGTCTCTTTTCTTTTTCGAGTTAGACGGGGAACAGACAGACAGACAAAACCATCACATAAGGGGAATCGTTTTTCTTTCGAAAAATTCCCCTAAAAACCTTCTCGAATCTTGCCAAAAACAATCAAAGCAGCTTTTCTCATCTTTGATGTAAGAACATATATTCTTGCACCTCCACATAGACGAACAGAAACACGAAAAAATGAAAAAAAGGTTTTCACCTTAGCAAATTTTTCATAAACTGATCAGTAGCATTACACCGTCTGCAATATACAGTATGTTTGCGTTTACTAGAGGAATCTTTGGTTAAAATTTCAAAAAATATCTCCATACGCAAGAAAGATGACATTGCGTAGTCTGCGCATGCTCACATCTGATTTGTACTACATGCCATACCTAAACTAGAAACATATGTGATTAAAATTTCAAAAAATGATCTGTACAAATAAAAAAGTTCACATTGCGCAGTCTGTGCATGCTTTTTACAATATCCCATATGCTTGTCTATACTAGAAGCATCTGTGGTTAAAATTTCAAAAAATATCTCTATCTTTTCCTTCGTTGATGCCAGAGCTGTAAGCTACCGAATGCAAAAAGAGCGAACTAAAAAGGCCTCGGACATACGGAAGGAGAAAGTAGCCATAATGTTTATTATTATAGTACTACGGATGGTCCCAGTAGATTCCTGCACTGCGACCTTTTGGTCTATTGTGCTCCCCGGTATTGTCTACCATTCAAGAATACCTGTATCTTTAACAAAGGGTAGGCTTTTGATAGGGCGAATCCTCGTTACGTCCGTCTGTCTATTTCCAAGTAAGTGTTCCCTTGCCTTTGTATATGCTTCACATTGGCAAATGACGTGATATGGTGTTTCAGTTTCTTCTTCCTCACCACAACCCGTGCATAACGGGTTTTCAGACGGTCCCATTTTATGCAGGCCACTGCCTGTGATCATTTGTGTTGCGTAACTTCATCTTACTTAGCTTTAAGATAGACGATGTTAATTCTCCGTTTGGGGTTTCCAGAAAGATCTTGGAATGTTTGTGTCCTGGAATTTTCGACCAATGTCTGCAGTACCCATTTGCGGGTTTTGCCTAAATCTTCGTTTTGACTATGTTATATGTAATCCCACAGGTCTGTTGGGGTCCTATGAATGGTTTCGCGCTCGCCGCTTTCGTCGTGCGACCTGGTTGTCTGTGCCCCGCGTGCCCAGGTGCTCACACTAGTGTGACTGTGTTACATCTTCCTAGTCTATTTGGCCCATAAGGACAATCAAAGTTTGTCCCTTTGGGTCCTCCTTCCTATCTACGGTTGTAACTCCAGCAATTTGGATTTCGATCCTTTTCAGGAGCTTCCACGGTTTTACTTGAGCCCCGGGTATCCAGGCGTGTGTCCTTATCGGTTTCGGGAGGTTCCTCGCTTCGAAGAATCGAAGTTTCGCCCCTTCCCACGGAGCTGCTCTCGCTAGCTCCGACCTAAACCAGTCCACCGATACCTGGTCTCCGCATGTGATCAACAGCGCTCCCCCTCGTTGGCGACACTCCATGATTGGGCCATACCGCCCCAATGGACAAAGCGTCGAGTATATCAAGGATGTCTCTTCTTTCGACAGCGTTCCGTCCAAGTCTTCATGGGAAAGAGTCATTCTGAAGCCTGTAGCTACTTCGCTTTATGGTCCCAATTTTTGCCTTTTTCGAGCTACTTCCCTTGGGAGTGCTCACATCAGATCGGTGTCGCTTCTACCTCTCAGTCTTCAGTGCAGTCTGGTTAGGTGCGTAATCTAATTGCTTAGAGCTCCTAGGTTGCCCCACCTCAGCAGATGAGAGGTCAGGTTGCCTTGCGCCCCCTGGTTCCTGCCTCATCTTTTTTAGCTGTCGGCGCGCTGCCCCGGAAAGTTTTGTAGGCTCTCCAGTACCAGGTGCTCTGGGAGTAGTTTGTTAGTTTTTCTCCTGATCCACATGAGTAATGAGGAAAGAAGTCCACACGTGCGGAGCCCCTGCTCACGTACAAGGCGACTTAGTACAATGGGGTGGCACCCGGTGCTCCTTAGATTGAGGTGTGTAGTTGCTGATTTTCTATTCAGTCACGTATCACCTCGGTCCGGCCCTACTACCGTTAGGATTTAGGTTATTTGCGAAGGCTGTCTACTCTTGGTCCGGGCGGTAAAGCCGAGACCCCCCGCTCCATCCTGAGCTCACCAGGTTTGTACATGGACATGGGTGACGTACATCGAACGTATGTCGGCACCCTTTAACCTCTTACAAGATCCGATACGACAGCCGGGCGATGCTGTCTTTGGTGGCTACCAGTCGCTGTTTCATAAGTGACAAGCATCCTATACCCTTAGGCCGTTCACCTATCCACCACCAGGGGACGCAGTTGGTAGGGTACGTGCCACCCCTCAGAATGTGACCAAATAGCGCCTTCCAACATGAGTTCGAAAATTCACTAAAAAGAGGGGTTTGCTTTGGAAAAACAAAGCTACGAAATTGGGAATGAATTTTTTAAACTTTTTGCCAGTTTTTAGCGCACTTTCCAAAAAGAAAATGTACGATATAGTCCGCACTTTGTACGTCTGTACCGCTACTAGTCCTTCAGTTGAAGCTTTTTCGTTGTGGTGTCTTACACGGTTAGCACAGCCCAGAGACCAGAACGTTAAAAGCTTTTTTGGATTAGTCACTTCCGTCCCAAGTTATTACTGATCCAGTGTGAGGAAAATGCGCTTTCGTCGGCCACGAGTGACTACGTCTATACTAGTTACATATTAGGCAAGGCTTTATTACGCAGATCTTCACAATAATGGGTCTCGTTTACTTTGTGATGTGCTTTATATTTCAAAAATTTCGACGACACCAAAATAACTCAAAAACCGATCGACTTACTATCGACTATGTAAAAATAGTTTCCAGAAGGGTACCAACTTTTTTCGATTTTGTATATATATAGTAATTGTAAGTGCGATCCGGACTGTTAACTGCGTCCAAAGCTTAAGGTGTCTTAGTGTCGTGGGATTTGGTGTGATTGTCTAAGGTTACAGGAAAATGAGTGGAGTTGAGTTATAGATGTCATTGAATTTTTGTGGATGGGCTATTGGTGGAAAGAGTGTGAGTCAACTTCCGTTATCACCGAAAGTCTATAAACCAGAAAATGTTTTAGATAAAATGACCTCAGTGAACATGCACACCATTTCACAACCAGGGACCCGTGCCCAAATGAAACGTCAGTTCCGGTTCTGTTATATTTAAGCGAAAATATTTATAACCGCTCCGGTTCGGTTTCGGTTCTAAAAAAAATAACGGGTTGGTTCTGCGCATTTTTTTTCGGTCCATATTTTCGGTTCTAGTCTTTTAGAAAGTATGGCATTCATACAATTCATTATAGCGACGTATTTGTTAATTAATAGGTGTGAAAGAGAAGTAAAAGGTCATACATACCAAAACCTAAGTATCGTCAGTGTAGCTAAGGGTAAGAAAGGAGGAAGAGAGAAATATGTATTTAAACTTAATTTATTAATAAAAAAAAACAGAAGGAACACACAAAAACTTATGTAAAAAAATTATGTTATGTTATTTTCTAAAACCTCGCCTCTCCTTTTATTATTTACATTTGCAATAGTGGCTAAATTACCGTCACCGCCACCCGTACTGCCTTCAATTTCGACATCTTATTAAAAAATTATAATCCACCGATGGCAGTCGTAGAGTAATATTTTTTCAGTTTTCAGGATTTCTAATAACCTGTTAAGAACCGTAAAAATCCGAAAAGAACCGAAAAAAATAATACGAGTTCCGGTTCTCAATAAGTTTGCATTTCTGAAGGAATAACGGTTTCGGTCCTGAAAAAAATACCGGTTTCGGTCCGGTTTTTGGTTCTTTTTCGGTCCGGTCCGGGTCCTTGTTCACAACTTGTTTCCTACATAATAATTAACCCAGCTCGCCGACTAACACTATGGATTCGCTGAAAACGATGTATTCCATTTTTCCACCGACCTGACCGAAAATCGCACGCATATACAGGGTGTCCAGATCAAGTAGGGTTGCACTTGGAATTATTGCAATTTGACCTTTTTCGCAAATAGCTGATCAATATATGGCTTCTCTCTTCTTTAACGTTGATGATTTCTTTAATTTTTGATATTTGACGAACTCTAATTGACTAAATTTTCAATGATTCGATTGTCTAATATTAAAATACTTGATCTAGAAATCTAGAATGATTCAGGAAATTCAGGTTTGTTAATTTCAACTGAAATCCCCAATTCCTAGGTACCCCCCACACCTATGGACGCGTCCGGATCACGAATTTTTCGTCATTGACTGTTCGTTTATTTGTACAGAGTTCTGCCATGTTTTTATCTTTTGTGTGACTTTGTCATTTACTCCAAATTATGGTCCATATTCCTCTCTCGCTTCTTATATTGAAGTATAGTGGTCAAATACACAGGTAGGTATTTATTTAAAAGAAAATGGTATTAGGATATTTTCTGTTTAGAATAAAAATCCAATGTGCCACTAAAAATATTTGAGAGTACCGTAACAAAAAAAACAAAATGATGTATGTAAATAATGCTTCGAAGATTTGTTAACTGTCTTTTTTTATTTAGTTATAAAATTTAATATTGTTGTGAAATAAACTTAAGATATTATTTCGAGTTTTTATGGGGCTTTTAGGTGGAATTTTGATTATATTATTCGTTGCTGATATATACTATGGCTGACTGAATTGCACCCGTATTATTATATATACTTGTTATTATCATTTATCACACACCGTATGAAAAATATTTAGCCTAAACTGTCTTGTACCGAACGAATCGCAATAAAAGACAAAAATTTCTATACATATATATGGAAATGAGATTCAGCTGGCATTTACAACTTCGGAATCTCAGATTGTCATATTACGCCACAAATTTGCTCGGCGTTGATTATAACCGGTCAGTGAGGACAAACAATTTTATGTATATATTAATGGCAATATTGCTACTATCTTCTACCTACAAGATGAAGTTATGAAATTAAATTGTTCTGCTCGTAATCTTTTACATTATGTGGTATGTAACTACTAAAAGAGGTTTAAAACCTTGGGCCAAGACGTTTATAAGTGGTTAATCTTATGCTTTACATTATGATAAATAAATATTTATAGAGGCGTCTAAGTTGGATTTTAGATTGTTAACAGGTTTTACCAACGTTTGGTGCAGTACAACATTTCTTCGTGCGTTTTTTGGTAGGAAATCCCTAAATTACTTGGAAATTACCAAAGGCTTTTACCAGTTATAGTTTACCAACATTTGACAATACCACATTGTCTTAGGAGACACTACCGGACCCCGAGGGAATCAAGATCATTAAATGTCGAGATTCAAGGATCAAAAACGCCATGGTCACAAAGAAGAGTTCCGAGAGAAGGCAATGGGGGAAGAAAAGGAATTCCCCTACAATTGCCACCGATGTGGAAAAAATTGACACATGGTCAAATTTTGCAACCGGAAAGAGAAGAAAACAAAAAGCTGAAATCGCTAGGCCTGACGACGGGAGATATGACCCGAAATCGATCGCCATAGAAACATTTTTAATAAATAATCTTAGTTCAAATGACATTTATCCTACAACTTTAACCCTACTGATCTAAACAATGGAGCAGTTCATTAACCATACAAAAGGAGCTATTGAAAACCTTCCAGAATATGTACTCACGTACTTTCGTATTTTTTTTTCAATTTGCATTTTACAATTTCACAGTCTTCAACTCGGTTTTCAACCTGTACGGCAACATATGACATTTTATCTCCCTCGGAAATTTCATTTCCCTCGCAATCATAATTTTACACCGATATTTACGATATTGGTAATTTATTTATTCTCCCTCTCTTGTTCTGGGCCCTCAACAGGCTTTCGCCCAATGACAAAGTGACCCGCATAACGCTTTTTAGAGGTGTCCCTGCAGAAATGATATACTAATACTAAGACTGTAATTTAACAAAGCCCGATACTCACTCCCAGGGCTCACGAAACGAAGAATACACACAATCTACATTTTTGTATATGGTTAAGAGCACAGGCGCCAGCATGAAGACCTGGCCGGTTCCATCATAACAATATAAGGGTATGTTCAGGGTTTATGTCTATGTTTAGAGTTCAGGCGCCTGCATTAGGACATAACAAGTCATTATATAATACAGTGGTACAATATTTGCAGACAGAGTAGGGTTTTGAGGCCCATCACATAACAGTATTCCAATATCCAAATATTCAGGAGTCATTCAAAAGTATCACAGTTGGCTTTATGCAAAATACCATGGCCAAGAAATTCAACAAATATATTACGCCCCCACATAAAACAAACAAAAACCCCTGACCTACTGTAACTGAGTTTTAAAAATCGTACTTGAATTTGGAAGTCACCTTCCTGCAAATCGTGAAAATATAAAATACCTATGAAAAGTTACATACCACTCTAATTACGTACTCAAAATCTCCCAGATACCCTAAATTATCAAATGAAAGTCACCCACACCTATAGAAAAATTCCACTGTAACTACCTATGTATCAAAAACTATTATATGCCCTAAATTGGATTAGCACTCTGTATATTAATCCTAAACCTCCCGCTATTAAATAATACAATTAAACCTGACGCCGAAACAGAATCATATTAATTAATCTAAAAAAATTCCCATTAATGCAATTGCACTACTTGTAATCCCTAATAACGTACTTCATTGAATCTGCGTGAGCAATAAAATTACATAATGAAAACATCTCGTCGCGCAATCTACAGTAAAGAACAAACCTACCCCTAAATATGGCCGCTACCCTAACTGACACATATTTACACAATTATTGCTCAATTTTAAGCAAAGGCCCTGCCAATTCAAATTTATGAAACCAAACACCCTAATAAATCGACAAGCAAGTAATACCAAACCGTTACCCTAGATCCTAGGCTAATTACAAGGGAAAATAAAGAATACGTTTATCTATATTTGCGAACCAAACACATACACTGAATGAATGCCATTTACATTCTGTTGCATCAGCCAAAACTTGGCCAAGTTCACGATACACTCATTTTTGTTCGAGTTAAGAAAGCGTGATGCGCAGACGCTCGCGAACATTCGTCCTTGTGCAATTTGAATTGCTGCACTTCCCACGAAAACATTTCCAGTGGCGTAGCTTGCGTTTTTCTCCTTTAATGAAATGCATAAAAGCAGGAACGATTTAAATTTTAAAAACTGCCTGGTATGGAATTCTATATGTGGGTAGACTCCATGTTAGCTAAATGTCTCTCACTTATCAATGTCCTATCTAAATAACTGATTGTTTTTTTTCGAAGGTATGTACTGCCTTCCCCAAGAAAAGATTTTAGGGTTCCGGGTGTCTATTAACATTAATTTTCTTTCGTGAAGTATCTTCTACATTCGAGTTCTTTTGATTCTAAGTACAGTTTTAGCATGCATTTTTGACATTTTTAGGGTTTCATTAGCAAAATAAAATGTATGAGGGTTCCTTTCTTAAATTATAAATTTTTCTTCTGGCACACACTTCCACAAAGCACGTGGGATAGTCATGTTGTAGTGCTTTGAAAACATTTAATCTAATTATTTGTTCGCTCCACTTTGTACATTTTCATTTTAAAAATATGAAACTGCCCCCACATTCTTCTATAGAACATAGGGATTGATGGAAACGTAAGTTTTAAATAAATTATTTATTGGAAAACGTGTGTATTAATTAAAAACGGGTCTATTTCCTATGTACGACCACAAACTCTGTTTTCCTGCATGTATAATGGTTGCTGAGAAAAAAATTAATGGAAAAACTCAAGTTTTGGGAGCTTGGGAGTTTTGGTAACAATAGGTACTATACGATTTTACGAGTATAGTGTACCATATTTTGTTGAATTATTGAACATTGGAAGTACTCAAATTACAGTGTGTATTACCAGATCACTCGAACAAACTGTTTCAAACCAATATAGACAACGAACGACAAACGCAGATAGACGGAGAGAAAGTTTAAATGACCAAAATTCAGTTAGTCCCTTGACCGTTCGCGAGTTATCATGTACACAGACGGACGGAAAGAAATCATGAACTGGATCTGGATCACTCGTTAATAATTGAATGGAGAAAAAATGTTCGTGCCCTTTATTTTTTATTACGGTTGTCTGTGGTAAATTCATGCATACTTGGTCGCCCAAAAATAAGGCACGACAGTCCAGGAGAATATCATGTACTGTTACTGACAAGTGGGGCAAAAAGGGGGGATCTTGACCTAGAATGTAATGCAGATGGGTAGCTCGGGTGTGAATATAAATAAATAAATAAATCCTGGATCCGCCCCTGGAAGGTACTGGCAGACTAGTTTCTCCAGTCTTTGCCATTGCGATGTTCGCTACTTCGGTAATTATACTTATTAATGAGTTCCTAGCGAGTTCATGATTTTGGACTTTCTGTCCGTCCGTCTGTGGACAAGATAACTCCCGAACGGTTTCGAATTTTCCTATTCTGTTTTCAGTATTTTGTTCATCAGTTCGTTCTGTATAGTTTCGAAAAGAAAAGAAACAAAAGTAGGACATGAACGAACCTCGGTACTTTGACCCCCTCATCCTCCTGTCAAACTTTAAAAATGCATTTCAACAGTTTTCAAATTATCGGCTTACGGGCGTAGGAGAGCTGCTTTACATTGAGGGCTTGTGTTACCTGTACTCCTCAATGACAATTGAAACTTGAAAGTCAGTTATAATTTTGATCCGGTCAAACTGAGTAACGCAGGTTTAAATTGTTAGTCATTACCTTTACGAAGATGTAGACCCCGGAACGTTTTTTTTATTAAAAATGAAAGAAATCAACTGAAAATACAAAATCTGCCGGATAATCGTTTATGCGTAATTTAATAGCAATTTATTCCAAAAAACGTCGGGAAAATGTAGAAATGTAGTAGAGCCTTGTTCGCTTGATTTTCGCACGAATGCACAGTTTATTCGGATTAAATCTCCTGAATAAGGGTTTTTCAACTTTTGATACCGCCATTCATAAATTTTCTCTAAAATGAGCTTGGAAAATGGAAATGTGAGATAAAAGTGCGTATGGAAGTATTGTTGCGTAGCGATTGTTAGCATTATTCATTGACGGTGCGATTTGAATATTATAATGACCTGTGATTTGTAGAAAAAATGTGGAAATTCGGAATTAACTCCAAACAATTTCGTGAGAGAAGTGTAAATTTTGATTATGATTATACGATTGTATTTTTCTTTCATAATGGTACACCGTTATAATAGTATTTTTCATGATAATATGATTGAGTGTAGTTCTATGAAAGTCTTAACGACGTCGTCACATCTTTAATGTGCAAAGTAATCAATTACCATCTTTCAAATCAATTTTTGCTAATAAACTTTTACCTATACACCGACCAACCGTTTAGGTATCCTTTTCTTCCCAGAAATGCGGTAACCCGATATTTATATATTAAGTCTCACAGGGAACCATGTCGTTGTTCATTAATTTCAACTAACCGATTTATGCATTATTATATTAATAAATATACGGTTTTATTAACATTTTGGTGTATATTTCTACACATATTTAAATAAATTACTTATACTTGTGGTAAATTGACCGTTTTATACGAGTTTAATACTTATAATTGATTTTATAGCACCTATTTGTCAAAATTTATTAGCTACTTTAACACTTAATTGGTTTCCTTCCTATATTCTCTTGCAGGATTATATTTTATGAATGCACATACGAATCTTGTCTAAAAACGTAATTTTTATAAATGCTGGTACGTTGACTACCACAATGTTTTACACAATCACCTAAAGCATAGAAGGCATTTCTGTTACAATTCACTTTTCATACTTTCCAGAATTTGTCCTTCAGTAAACTCACCAAACATTGGTCCTTCGAGCCGAATTTGAACGTATATTTATCATATATGAATTTTATTAAATCAGGTAATAAGTAACAGTAACAATTAATTTAATGTTTCTAATTTATGACTGTATATCAACAAAACTACAGATTTTATTATGCGGATCTTCAAAAATATGAACTTGATTCCTTTACAAACGTATGTCTAGTTGTGGCAACAGTGCGTCGAAAGCGTTTAAGATCTTGGAAACGGTCGAGGGAAAATTGGGTGCAATTATAGTGTGATTGAGTTCATTTTTAAAACAAAGAAATGTTGTGAACTTCCATCACCTTAAATATATCACAACTGGCTGACCTGTTGAGAGTTTCTGTCCTCTTCTGACAAATAGGACCAATACTAGAGAATTTAATTTCGCCAATTAAACAATAAACGTTGTGTACTGACACTCACTTTATAAAATGCTGCTCAAATCGCTTTAACTTAATAAGGCTATATTAAATAGAAAAGGAAACTAATAATGACGATTCATTTAAGTGTGATGCTATGTAGGAAGCTATAGGTCGTTGGGTAATAAATTTAAACAAATGAACAAAGTGAATAATAGAAAATCACACAGATGTATTAGTTTGGAAGGCTTAACCGTATTCTTTTGAATAGAAGACAACAGTCAGAAATGCTTCGCCTACGACTAAGAGGAAATGGTATGTCGAAAGTAAAAACGAACGAAAAGAATCAAAAACGCAGTCTACAAAATTAAATAAAGATCTGATTTTTGTACCCGATTACTTTTGGATTGATTTTTTGTGGTACCTTAGATATTTTTGTGACCTTGTTTTATTTTGTTTGCAGACCCCACAAGCTACGCTTTCTGTGCGTACAAGTCTAGCCGTATCCCATTTTAAGAAATACAAAGTTTTAAGGAAACTGATTCTTTCATAACAAGTCGTCTCCTACAAGGGCTGTAATTTGTGTGACACTTCAAACACCTTTGTTTGATATTGTTTACAGAATCGACAGACCACCCTGTAAATGCACATTTATTTATTTATTATTATTCTCCCTCTTTTGTTCTAGGTCCTCAACAGGCTTGCGCCCAATGACAGACCTGCATAATGTGGCGCCTCTGCAGAAGGTCTTAAGTTGTTCTATACTACTCCGGTATTTACCTTACGAACTAGGAAAACTGCAGGAAAACCTAATTCGGAGTAGCCGGCAGAATGCTCGAGACTGGTCTAAGGTAATTTCCATCTCTGCCACAGGTGAAAAATTCACCTCAACCCAGGTTCGAACACCCGACCTCCGGATTTATAGCCCAACGCTCTACCATTGAACCACAAAGTCGGTTACATAAAAGTATAGCCTCTCTTCTTTCATAAATTGGGAATTTTCCATTAAAACTGAATTTCACATAACGATTTGTCTATTATGAGTCTGTCATTTTTGTGGTACAAAGAATATTTTTATTTTCTGACATGGTTACAGGGTCCACAAAATACGCTTTAAGTGCACATGAAAGTTATTAAGGAAAACGATGTGGTTTGCAAACAGTAATGTTTATTAAGAACGCATTAACTAAACCGAATTTTCTCGAATTGCGTAATTATTACGACGATATCGATTTCATTGCGTTACTAACCCTTAACGAAGAGTAGGGTAAAGTGTCCACACTCCACAGTAGTGTATTCTTATATTTTTGGAAATGTGCTAAAAAAATAATAATTTCAAGTCAAACGGTTTACCTTCAATCATCTGAAAGTCCCTCAAATTTTCTAAAAAGTAAATTTAATTTTTTTGTGAGTACGTTCCCACCTTTGTCGTTACCACTCCATTGATTTGTTTTTACATTTTCGTTTCAGTATCCAGCGGGTTGTATTAAACTGTCATGTGGAATTATTGTATCCGTGTAACGTTTAGTGGCAAGTAAATCCGTGTAAGTACACCAATAGCTATAGGTACTTGTCACTAACGAACTCTGGGTGTCTGTTTGTGAACCTTGAGGGCTTTATCCCTACCAATCATTTCACTTTACAATGTAGTCCAATTTGGGGTACATTTTATATAAATCGCTACAATTTTACCAACATATTGGGCGAGTATATTTAGTTCTTCATCAAATAAATTGCCTTATGCAGTGTAAGCCAGGCATGCCTACGATTTTTATTATGCGCGTAAATAAGACATATTCCTGGTATGCAGGATGCTCAAAGAATCATGTCAATATCAAAGTTCTTTAACAGATGAACTGTGCGAAGGAAAATTAGGGCAATATATAATTAGATTTATATATCTAAAATGAACCGTTTTCGTGAAAAGTGTATACAAATGAATTTGGAAGCAAGCGAGGAGCAAGCAGAGCTGGGCAGTATTCGATTTTGTAAATACTTTTTAGTATTCAAATCCTTGGAGGTATTCAAATACTTTGTAATTAAATACTTTTATGGAAGCAGTATTTGTATTTGTAACTCAAATACTTTCACAAATATTTAGTATTCGAATACTTCGCAAAGTATTTGGATACTTTGAGAAGTATTCGAATACTTCGCATAGTATTTGAATACTTAACCTTCCTTTTTTACCAAAAATCCAAAACATTTCGTACTTTTTCGATTAGACTTCTCAATCAAAAGTTATAGACTAGAAACAAATTTCGAAAGAAAATTCAAAAGGCTGTAACTTTTGATCCAGTAGCCCAATCTTGGAACTGTTTGAAATTNCAGAGCTGGGCAGTATTCGATTTTGTAAATACTTTTTAGTATTCAAATCCTTTAACGTATTCAAATACTTTGTAATTAAATACTTTTATGGAAGCAGTATTTGTATTTGTAACTCAAATACTTTCACAAATATTTAGTTTTCGGATACTTCGCAAAGTATTTGGATACTTTGAGAAGTATTCGAATACTTCGCATAGTAATCCTTCTTTACCAAAAATCGACTGCACCAAAATTTTCCGAGAAAACACTTTTTCTTATTAATTTTGGTGCGTAGAATCCAAAACAATTCGTACTTTTTCGATCAGACTTCTCAATCCAAAGTTATAGACTAGAAACCAATTTCGAAAGAAAATTCAAAAGGCTGTAACTTTTGAACTAGTAGCCCAATAGACAGTTGAAAAGGAATTTAACACACTAACTGAACTGTCTACTTTCTGACCCCGTTTTGAGCTTTACCACCATGGATTCCCACCAAGATAGTAGCCCAATCTTGGAACTGTTTGAAATTATGGATTCTACAGGTCACATTCTATAAGAAAATTTTTTTTCCGGATCGATCTGAGACAATTTTTTTTTCGGGCCTCAAAAAAAGGCAGTGTAAAACTTCCTTTTTTACCAAAAATCGACTGCACCAAAATTTCTCGGGAAAACACTTTTTCCTATTAATTTTGGTGCGTAGAATCCAAAACAATTCGTACTTTTTCGATCAGACTTCTCAATCAAAAATTATAGACTAGAAACCAATTTCGAAAGAAAATTCAAAGGGCTGTAACTTTTGAACTAGTAGCCCAATCTTGGAACTGCTTGAAACTATGGATTCTACAGGCCACATTCTATAAGAAAATTTTCTTTCCGGGTCGATCTGAGACAATTTTTTTTTCGGGCCTCAAAAAAAGGCAGTTAAAACCTTGCTTTTTTACCAAAAATCGGTACCGCACCAAAATTTCTCGGGAAAACTATAGACTAGAAACCAATTTCGAAAGAAAATTCAAAGAGCTGTAACTTATGGATTCTACAGGCCACATTCTATAAGAAAATTTTTTTCCGGGTCGATCTGAGACAATTTCTTTTTCGGGCCCCAAAAAAAGGCAGTGTATAACCTTCCTTTTTTACCAAAAATCGACTGCACCAAAATTTCTCGGGAAAACACTTTTTCTTATTAATTTTGGTTCGTAGAATCCAAAACAATTCGTACTTTTTCGATCAGACTTCTCAATCAAAAGTTATAGACTAGAAACCAATTTCGAAAAAAAATTCAAAGGGCTGTAACTTTTGAACTAGTAGCTCAATCTTGGAACTGTTTGAAATTATGGATTCTACAGGCCACATTCTATAAGAAAATTTTTTTCCGGGTCGATCTGAGACAATTTTTTTTTCGGGCCTCAAAAAAGGCAGTGTATAACCTTCCTTTTTTACCAAAAATCGACTGCACCAAAATTTCTCGGGAAAACACTTTTCTTATTAATTTTGGTGCGTAGAATCCAAAACAATTCGTACTTTTTCGATCAGACTTCTCAATCAAAAGTTATAGACTAGAAATCAATTTCGAAAGAAAATTCAAAGGGCTGTAACTTTTGAACTAGTAGCCCAATCTTGGAACTGTTTGAAATTATGGATTCTACAGGCCACATTCTATAAGAAATTTTTTTTTCCGGGTCGATCTGAGACAATTTTTTTTCGGGGCTCAAAAAAAGGCAGTGTATAACCTTCCTTTTTTACCAAAAATCGACTGCACAAAAATTTCTCGGGAAAACACTTTTTCTTATTAATTTTGGTGCGTAGAATCCAAAACAATTCGTACTTTTTCGATCAGACTTCTCTATCAAAAGTTATAGACTAGAAACCAATTTCGAAAGAAAATTCAAAGGGCTGTAACTTTTGAACTAGTAGCCCAATCTTGGAACTGTTTGAAACTATGGATTCTACAGGCCACATTCTATAAGAAAATTTTCTTTCCGGGTCGATCTGAGACAATCTTTTTTCGGGCCTCAAAAAAAGGCAGTTAAAACCTTCCTTTTTTACCAAAAATCGACCGCACCAAAATTTCTCGGGAAAACTATAGACTAGAAACCAATTTCGAAAGAAAATTCAAAGGGCTGTAACTGATGGATTCTACAGGCCACATTCTATAAGAAAATTTTTTTCCCGGTCGATCTGAGACAATTTCTTTTTCGGGCCCCAAAAAAAGGCAGTGTATCAAAAATCGACTGCACCAAAAGTTCTCGGAAAAACACTTTTTCTTATTAATTTTGGTGCGTAGAATCCAAAACAATTCGTACTTTTCCGACCAGACTTCTCAATCCAAAATTATAGACTAGAAACCAATTTCGAAAGAAAATTCAAAAGGCTGTAACTTTTGAACTAGTAGCTCAATTTTGGAACTGTTTGAAATTATGGATTCTACAGGCCACATTCTATAAGAAAATTTTTTTTCCGAGTCGATCTGCGACAATTTTTTTTTCGGGCCTCAAAAAAAGGCAGTGTAAAACCTTCCTTTTTTACCAAAAATCGACTGCACCAAAATTTCTCGGGAAAACAATTTTTCTTATTAATTTTGGTGCGTAGAATCCAAAACAATTCGTACTTTTTCGATCAGACTTCTCAATCCAAAATTATAGACTAGAAACCAATTACGAAAGAAAATTCAAAGGGCTGTAACTTTTGAACTAGTAGCCCAATCTATCTATCTATCAAATTCTATAAGAAAATGTTTTTTCCCGGTCGATTTCAGGCAATTTTTTTCCCGCCTCAAAAAAAGGCAGTACTAAGCTATTCAAATTTTTGAGAACAATTTTAGTAATGTTTAGGGAAAGTGTCCATTGTCACAAAATCAAATATAAACATCCGATACAACTGAATACCGAACGATCCTGGAGGGAAACTTTTTGACTCGATAGTCTACGTAACTTAAAAACAATAGGGACCTTTCTTATATCCCTAAGACCATGAGTACCAATTTTCAAAGCGATCGCACGTTTCTAAAAAAACTATCATGCACACGGACAAACGGATGGTGAAAAATGCATCTGTTCCAAAATCGCTAGGATTAATTTCAGAAAGGCGTACTTATCATGTGCACGACGCTTTGAAAACTGGTACACGTATTCTTAAGGATATAACTGGTATAAGAAAGGTCCTGGTAGGTGCCTCCTATATAATAATATAATAATAATAATACGCTTTTACTCCCCTTAAATTTGTGTATAACAATAGAAATATTAAGAAAGCTAACCCCATACAAAGTATAACTTTATTTTTTAAGTAGTATTAAGACTTTTATCTAGTATATTATTTTAAATTTTTAATGTATTTGAGTGACAAGTATTCGAATACTTTTCAAAGTAAGTTAATGAAATACTTTTCAAAGTATTCAAATACTTTTTATAGTATTCAAATACCTTTGATAGTATTCGAATACATTCTAAAGTATTTGAATACTTTTCAATGTATCTGTATCTAGTATTCGCTTGTTCTGGACGTAAAAGTATTTAGTATTCAAATACCTTTGATTTGTGTAAAGTATTTACTATTTAGTATTCAAATACTATTTGAAAGTATTCTGCCCAGCTCTAGGAGCAAGGGAGTTTTCATTTGAAAAAATTCAGTTTCTACATTTTCAAAACAACTTTGGCTTGCCATTTTTCGAACAGTTTTTAGTTACCAATAAAATAATGGCTGTGTTCGTATATAGTTGAGAAGACAATTTATTGTTGCTAAAAATTCCTAAGAAACTGAAATAATTCAAAAAACTGTTTAGGCGTATTGTACAAAATATATAAATGTATAAAAGGTAGACTACTCCGATGCAAAATATTTTCGACAATTTTCAAAAATCTATCCACAGTAGTTTCCAGCCGTTGCCGATATAATCATAAACTCAGCTCGTTTGAAGTTTGGACACCTTGCACAACTACATTTCTTTAGTAATATCATTGAATAAAGGTTTTATTCAATGGTAATATACTATTGTGGTCGCTTTTTTGCATTTTTCCCGCAGAGAATGGGCGTATTACGTTTACCTTGTACGTATATGCGGTTAAAAAATGAGGGGCAGTGAGAATTTGGTACCTCATTTCTTGAACCAAATGTATTTCAAGCAAATAAACGGAGTTTTTACTAATAATATATATTTAGTGTAAAAATTGGTTTATTAAATTCTAAAATAATTAACTAAGGCACTAGAGAATATAAAAAATTTCTTCTAAACTAGGATCAGAAAAAGGAATAGTACCCAGAATTGCCGCTGCATTACCCCCTGGTATAGCAATTGTACTTATCGTTGTGTGAGAAAGGCTGTAACGAGACCCATTACAGCCATTAGTAACTCCTCGAATCTGGCGTCTTCGCCCCATGGACCCAAAGTTTCAATGCCAATGCCCAAGGGGAATGAAATCGTAGGAGTTATCTAAATTCTTCATTCTTTTCATGGCCTCTTAAATTCGTGCTGGCTCTCCAGTTTTTCTGGAGGTGTATCATAAATAAGAAGGGGTCAAGGTATCAGTGCACGTTACGTCGCAAAAAAGAGGTTTACCACAGGATCAAGGAATGAGGGTTATACCGTCACGTCTCTTGTTGTCACTTATGTAGCACCCCGATGGTTCTCGAAGGAATTTCAGCTGATGCTCTTTTAACTAAGTCGTTAATCATTTCGTGACGTATTCTCCTTCCAGTACTTTTAGAACACGAAAACGAAAACGTTCAAAAATCGCTTTTTTCTGTATTGTTGAACTTATTTGCTAGCGCGCATTTGGTGAAATTCCAATGTTATGTGAAGCGCTTATAAAAAATTCCAGATCATGATATACCGTTTCAGGGTCAGAAGCTTAGCTACCATCGTCCAGGTACCAAATATTGAGATTTGAAGGACGATACGTAATCACAAATTGTAAACCAAGACAGAAGAGAGGAGGTCCCAAGGGATTACCTTGCAGAACTCCATGAATAGATTGATTAATTGTATCATTATAATAAAGATTTTATGATTCTCTACAGGATTGACCTACGAAATTATAGAATTCAGGAATTTCTTCAGCGACTTTTTTGAAGGTGATCTCTCTGTCTATCATATTAATAGCATTCAAAAAATCGATCTTCAAAAGAACTTTCGTAGATTTGTGAGGATGCTGAAAATATCGTCCCAAAGCCAAGCTGATGGGGTCTGAGCTGAGAAACAAGTTCGCCGGCAATCGTTCTGCACATAATTTAGCGATGTAGGATGGAGCATTTAAAAGCTGACAAAAATGTATCTGGGGACGTCTTATGGGTATCTTCAAGTGAAGAAACTCATTAAGCTGATGAATTCTGCTATTACGAATTTTCAATCCTCTGGTAGTCTTGAAGGTTTTGTCGCAAATAGAACCACGTGGTTCATCATAGAATGAAGTAATTGTAGTTTCCGTCAAATTTGAAGTATTAAAAGTATCTTAACTGCTGAAGTCCCAAGACTTTTGCACGAAATGATTTTCTTGTGCCGTGGTAAGTTGCAGATGCTGCGGAATCATCTCTCAAAGATGAGACCGTATGACAATTACAGTGCAAATTTAATTAGAATTGGATGGGGTGCTTCACATTTTATATGGTCCTGTAATCTTACAGAACTTCTTTAAGATGTATGTGTTTGGGAACGCATCTAGAAACTAGACGTAAAATTTTCACCAGAAAATCGTACAAATTTCCTCGCCTCATTCTGCCGACAAATTATCCAATTTATCACCATAAGCTACGATAGACATTATACCTCCGTTTTCCAGAGATAATAACTATAATAAATACAATAAATTCTTTTCTTTGAATGTAAATCTCGGAGTCTAAATTACACAACTTTACATACTCTGTTTATGAGTTTATGGGCGTCTTAAATTCTATTGTTTGATGTAAAATATTAGTACACGTTCGTTTATGTGTTTAATTTGACCTTAGTAATTAATAGTCATAAATTTATGGTTGGTCATTCGTACATAAGGTTGATCAAGAAATGTCGAATCCTCCAATTTAAACAGAAAGTCTCGTGTTAGGTTTTGAATACAATATTTAATCTAACAAAAAGGTAACGTTGAAGCTTTTAAATAAAAACAACTTTCGAGTATTGAATTCATTCGGTTCAGCTCCGAACATTGGTTTAATCAGTTTTAATGAGAATTTCCATGTAAGTTGGTTAAACGTTGTCAGCCATAAGTTTATTGAAATTTAAATAGGAGTATTTAGAAAGGAACGTGGCCACGATATTAGTGGTTGATTTCAAATGTTCATAAGCGTAACAAGTATTTAAATAAGTAAAAATGTAAAATAAAGTGAAATTTATTTCGTCAATATATTCAATTAGTTCAAGAAAGCTCAAATTTTGACTTTCAGGAATGAACGAAAAGTGAAAAATTTTCAATAGAGCTAGCCGCCAGTATAAAGTTAAGAAAATGTTTGAATATAATGCACCCTTCTCAACTTTTATCACATCCATCACTGCCTGTTGCTTTGACTACTATATAACAGCCCAAACTTTTAATTTCAGAGGCTTTGCTTTATTGTGCCTTTTGGATAATCCGCCACTGCCTGCAACAAACTGGAATGGACAAAAATTTGAAGGAATAAAATAATAAAAGATATGAAACCTCATTAGACGATGTACCTATATTGGTGAGCAACAAGATATGAACTTGTGATACATGCTTTTTCTCTCTTTCCAACCAAATAACAATTTCAATGTGAAAAATTTTGGAAACTTTACATTTTCTTACATTTAATTTACTTTCGCTGCTCAATTAAACTGTAGACAAGTGTCAATGTTTTTTAATGCTCTAATATCATATGATTAATGGTTTCTATTTGTATTAACTAAAATTTTTATTGAATTACTTCGTTGACCTTTTGATAGCCTACAACAAGAATTAAGTCACTCCTAATCGCATAAATGTATAGCGGAATTATTACTAAATAAATAGATGGTTACATGCTAGAAATCCCAAAAAAACCATTTCATTTTAAAAAATTATAGAACGTTAAAGTGAACCTTGCGACGTGATTTCAGAAAATCGAAATGGAGCCAGTTCTAGTTTAAAACACATTTGCCGGTGGTGGCGTAATCGCCCTCCAACTAGAAAATATCCGTAAGCCGTTCATCTGTTGAAGACGTATTCAAGATAAACAAAAAAAATCTTGATTTTGGTATTCGCCTTTGGGGAGGTTCCGGTACTTTGTAAATACGGACCTTTCACTAATCAATTCCGTGCAAGCAGAGCTGGGCAGTATTCGATTTTGTAAATACTTTTTAGTATTCAAATCCTTTAAAGTATTCAAATACTTTGTAATTAAATACTTTCATGGAAGCAGTATTTGTATTTGTAACTCAAATACTTTCACAAATATTTAGTATTCGAATACTTCGCATAGTATTTGGATACTTAACCTTCCTTTTTTGCCAAAAATCGACTGCACCAAAATTTCTCGTGAAAACACATTTTCTTATTAATTTTGGAGCGTAGAATCCAACACAATTCGTACTTTTTCGATCAGACTTCTCAATCAAAAGTTATAGACTAAAAACCAATTTCGAAAGAAAATTCAAAGGGCTGTAACTTTTGAACTAGTAACCCAATCTTGGAACTGTTTAAAATTATAGATTCTACAGACCACATTCTATAAGAAAATTTTTTTTCCGGGTCGATCTGAGACAATTTTTTTTTCGGGCCTCAAAAAAAGGCAGTGTATAACCTTCCTTTTTACCAAAAATCGACTACACCAAAATTTCTCGGGAAAACACTTTTTCTTATTAATTTTGGTGCGTAGAATCCAAAACAATTCGTATTTTTTCGATCAAACTTCTCAATCAAAAGTTATAGACTAGAAACCAATTTCGAAAGAAAATTCAAAGGGCTGTAACTTTTGAACTAGCAGCCCAATCCTGGAACTGTTTGAAATTATAGATTCTACAGGCTACATTCTATAAGAAAAATTTTTTTCTGTGTCGATCTGAGACAATTTTTTTTTCGGGCCTCAAAAAAAGGCAGTGTATAACCTTCCTTTTTTACCAAAAATCGACTACACCAACATTTCTCAGGAAAACACTTTTTCTTATTAATTTTGGAGCGTAGAATCCAAAACAATTCGTACTTTTTCGATCAGACTTCTCAATCAAAAGTTATGGACTAAAAAACAATTTCGAAGGAAAATTCAAAGGGCTGTAACTTTTGATATAGTAGCCCAATCTTGGAACTGTTTGAAATTATGGATTCTACAGGCCATACTCTATAAGAAATTTTTTTTTCCCGGTCGATCTGAGACAATTTTTTTTTCGGGCCTCAAAAAAAGGCAGTGTATAAACCTTCCTTTTTTAACAAAAATCGACTACACCAAAATTTCTCGAGAAAACACTTTTTCGATTAGACTTCTCAATCAAAAGTTATGGACTAGAAACCAATTTCGAAAGAAAATTCAAAGGGCTGTAACTTTTGATCTACTAGCCCAATCTTGGAACTGTTTGAAATTATGGATTCTACAGGCCACATTCTATAGGAAAAATTTTTTTCCGGGTCGATCTGAGACAATTTTTTTTTCGGGCCTCAAAAAAAGGCAGTGTATAACCTTCCTTTTTTAACAAAAATCGACTACACCAAAATTTCTCGAGAAAACACTTTTTCTTATGAATTGTGGTGGGTAGAATCTAAAACAATTCGTACTTTTTCGATTAGACTTCTCAATCAAAAGTTATGGACTAGAAATACTTTTTATAGTATTCGAATACCTTTGAAAGTATTCGAATACTTTTGAAAGTATTCGAATACATTCTAAAGTATTTTTGAATACTTATTTTTTAAAGTATTTGAATACTTTTCTATGCATCTGTATCTAGTATTCGCTTGTGCTGGACGTAAAAGTATTTAGTATTCAAATACCTTTGATTTGTGTAAAATATTTACTATTTAGTATTCAAATACTTTTTGAAAGTATGGGCAGCTCTGCGTGCAGGCACTCAACTACCTACCTGCAGTTTGCTCTGGGGGATTGACACTTTACATATATAGGGTGTTTGAGTCATGAGGCAAACGTTTCATTGGAGGTTCGTTTGCCGCATTGTGTTCTGAATTTAAATAAGGTATAGCAAAACATTTCATTGGCGTGAGTCAACGTACTGTATATTGTTTTTTTGTTGTTTCGTATTTCGCAACATTGTTAATAACATTAATTTGCGAATTAAAACCTCTTTTAACGGGTATAAAGCAATTAGGGTGGATGATTACCGTAGCCAGGTAAAAATAAATGTAAAGGGCACTTAGGGGGGGGGGGGCTTTGGTTTCGATGATGATGCGTCACAATCGAGAGTGATTTAATAAATGAAATTTTTAGTAAAAAGGGGATCAGTCAGAGTCAGAGTAAGTGTTAATATCAAAACTGGCTTCCGCAGAAAATAACGGAACTGTAATTGTTAATATAAAAGTATTATTTACAATTCGGTCGTATCGAAAACCAGTATGTAATCAAACGTTATATAAACGAGTCGTTGATTAAAAAAATTATATTTTGAACTACAGATCGCAACTGCCTTGTTGAGCTCAAGAAGGGTGCGCTCCGCCTAATCTGTAACAGATATGCAACACAAACAAACAACAAAATGGGGCAGTGAATAGCGCGCCACATAAAATATTGCGTAAGCGTCTGAGATTTTTATGCGTTCCTTTGGGCACGTATAACCCATTAAGTGAGTATTATCACGAACTGGTGCCAGTAACTTTCCCAAGCCATTAAGCATCATGGCGCACGCGGAAACCAGTAGCCCATAAAAATATCCAATAACTACGCAACCCGAAATAAATTCGAAAAAATCAAGCTCATTAAAGAGTTACGGCTTTTAAATTCAGTTAGATAGTGATATTAACTAAATATTTTTAAATTTGGCAAAAGAATCTGTTAGATTCCATGCGTGTGGAAAATCCAATGGTCTTCTTGACGCAAAAAAGGGGAATCTGGATTATCTCCAATTAGGAAAAGTTATCGCCAAACATATTTCCTCTGCCCACAAATCATCCACGCAATTTTGTATTCTCCTTTTGTAAATTCTGTGAGAAATGAATTTGAAGAAAACTTGAAATGCACTGGAGGAGATCCTGATGGCTTAACATTAAGTTAAGGGTACGTTGAGAACCTTGAGAACGGCTTATCGGTACATGCCTGAGGGAATTTAAGGAGTTGAGAAGGATTGATAAGAACTTGACAATTTGAGGGGACCTTAATAGGAAATTTGACAATACTGAGAACGAACTCGGTGAAAATTTAAAAAAGAACTTTGGATTTGATTGTTTTAGGGGAAGGTGGGAGTTGAAGAAGAACTTGAGTGTATAGAGTATGGAGTCTTGTGAATGATTTGAGAGGAGCTATTTTGTAAAGCGGCTAGTTTTCCTCTTAAAGTGCAACTTTAGACCAATATATGACGTCAGTTTTGACACAAAAAGGTAGTAACGCAGACGTGCGCCACAGGAAGTACCACATTAGGTAACGGGCTGACCAAGTAGTTCGGTCTAAACTGCTATACATTAGTGATGAGAGCATTACGAACACTCGAATTTGACGCAAGTAATTTGAAAGCATCAATTACACGGTGTTTGGTGTTTGTAGTCCTAAATCAGTCCTTGTTAAAACGTGAATTCATCAGAACGAATCGCCGACGTTACAAATAATTTGCAACCGGGTCCGAAACGTCACCGATCGAGTGTCTTATAACAGTGCTACGTGAGAGTAGTCATGTAGAACAAAATGAACTCTTGCAAAAATCCGCAAAAGTATTTCATGTCACGTCATACAACGCCTCATTTAAAAGAAATATCGTGCAAAGTATTATTCGGATATTATATGCGATACAATAAATTGCATTTCATTACGGCAATTGAAGGTTTTATGGCCGTTCGCTAAAAATAACTTGTGTTACACATCATCAGAACGAAATAATTGATTTAATTTTGGCATGTGTATTCTTAGTCGTCTAACCTATAAAATCGTAGAAAAATTTTTGGTTTTCTCGTTGTCGACTTAAATGAATGCCTTGCTATACTTTTCACCCTGTATTTGTCTCATCCCTCAATCTCCATTGGTTAGAAAATCTCAGATCTAGACTAGACCCTCTACCCTGCAAACGTCGGTAGACTATTTGCTATTCGCCAAAGTCGATCTCCTTTTGCATCTTAACGGCATTTTTGAAACATTTTATTAAAAAAAATTATTAAATTCCAAAAGGATCACCAACACAAATGGACACCTGAAATGAAGTTTGGGTACTGATCCAAAATTAATCATAATTAAGCACGAGGCATCTATCTGTACCGTTAAAGGGATCGAGTAACTAGCATGGATTTCTCGCGCTTGGCCTAATTTCTATCTTCGGTATCTACCCAGTGGGCGGACTGACTCAATATTGCACGACACGCTTTGCGAAAACGCCGCTTAACGAAAGCAGCTTTCCCACTATTTACACTCATATTTATAGATATCGCAGTTGTAAAATCTGACTCAATAAGCGCTTACGTCAATGGACACCCCTTATGAAGCTAAAATTTTTCCACCAATCAAAAATTTTCCCCCACTCAAATTTTTCCAGTTGACAGCTAGTATTAAATCAAATCTACGTTGACCGACGAATTGTAAAAAGCTCGTGCATTTGCACAATTGAAATGATGTAACGTATGAACAGCTTTGTAGCTCAGTAGTAGAGCGTTGGGCTACAAACCCGGAGGGATGATTATTCGAACCTGGGCTGAAGTAGGAATTTTTCATCTGTGGCAGAGATGGGAATTTCCTTAGATCAGTTTCGAGCATTCTGCCGGCTACCCTGAATTAGGTTTTCCTGCATTTTTCCTAATTCGTCAAGTAAATATCGGAGTAGTATAGAACAACTTAAGACCTTCTGCAGGCGCACCTCTAAAAAACATTATGCGGGTCACTCTGTAATGAGGCGTAAGCCTGTTGAGAGCCTAGAACAAGAGGGACCATAAATAAATAAATAAATAAATGGATGTTCACCTCACTGTATGTACGTATCGCAAAAAATTTGCTGTGCATAGATACCACCCGTACACCTGCGCATGCGCGTTCTAAGTTCCCTTAGGTCTAAGAGTGTACCAACAGGGGCGCCGGAAGAAAATGCGCTAGGGAGGGGCCCTTACATTATTGGAATAGAAAGTGTTCCCTAACTAGTTTTAAATTAGTAAATCAATAGGATACGCAGCTAAATCATATATCCAATAAAAACCATTGGTGTAATAGGTACACATTAGACACAAAACAAAAAATGAAATTAATATAGCACTATATTACAAAATTTGCTGTGGTTAGCACAGATACCACTCGCACACCGGCGCATGCGTGTTCTACCTTCTCTTAGCTCTAACAATATGTGTACCAAATTTGGTTCATGTGCTATTCTCCCCGAAAGCTTTTCAGCTCTTCCTTTTATACCTAAGAATATGTGTACCAAACTTGGTTACGGTAACAGTACACTACAGACAGACCGACATCATCAAAATTTTGTTGGATTCGGAATCCTGTTGCTTCAAAACGTGTATTTCCGTAAAAAAAGTGGGGGGGGGGGTCATTTTTTTCCCCAATGCAATACCTCCCTTACTAACGTGCGGGTGATAAAAATTACAGTGCGTAAGGCAAATTCGAGGGGAAATTGTAACATTAAACTGTTTCTGCATAATTTTTCAACTCAAAACTATATAACAAATTACCAACCATAATGTTATTGATTACAATGTTAAATGTAGAGTAGGGTAAAACCTCGGGTAAAACAATGTAATTATTTCGAAAGAATAAAAATTCCTCTTACGTGATGGTTTTGTCTGCCTATGCGTCTGTTCCTCGTCTAACTCAAGAACGAAAAGACACAGCGATGTCAAATCTTCGCCAATCGATTTCTACGAGTTCAAGAATCATTACTATTGAATATGACCTGGATGAAAAGTCTGGTTTCCCAATACGAGCTCAGTAACAAAAAATTCCCCTACTGAATCGTTTCTTCGTATATTCATCACTTTATGTGCATCTATTCCATAACAAGTTAAAAACGTGGTCACTCGCGACCGACGAAAACGCATTTTCCCCGCACAAAATCAGTGATAGCTCGAAAAGGAAGTGACTAATTCAAAAAGTCTTTTGTCGTTCTGGCCTCGAGGCTGTGCTACACCGTATAAGAAAGAAAGCACAACGAAAAAGCCTAAAGTGGACGACTAGTAAGGGTAAATACGGACAAAGTGTGGACAATAGCGTTCGTTTTCCTTTTGGAAAATGCGCTAAAAAGCGCCGAACCGAAATATGTGACATAACAATATTGTCATTGATGTTTTTCCAAAACAAACAGCCATCCTGCGGTCTTCGGTTAATTTAATCTCTATAGTCTATACCAGTGGTTCCCAACCTTTTACTAACAACGAACCCCCCTTTAGATTTTTTTTTCTGGCGAACCCCCATTGTCATACTTTCTCTTCTTTGTTTTCATGGCACTACTATCCTCATGTATCTCCTTACTTTGTCTATCGGTCCTAATCATACTCCCTGTCTTCTGCCACTGTTACATAGTTTGCCTTTGAAGTGGTTTTCTTAATCACTTTCACTTTAACGTTAAGAGTTAAAACTCTCATGAAGTCAAATGAACCTAGCACTGAGTTGAGAAGTGAAAGAAATACATTGCAGCGCGTTTTTCATTCGTTTACACTCGCATTGAATGATGTAATCATGCGCAAACGATTTTAATGGATTTACTCATTAGGGCTATACGATTGAAATATCTAAATTTAGCTTAAGTAAATTAATTCCGCCATTATGGTTTTTTGTTCTGCGAATTATTGTGAGCTTTCAACATTTTCTAAAATGGATTAGGTGATTTCTCAAATCCCAGGGAGGGGCCCGGGCCCCTCCTTGCCCTTTAGTAGCGGCGCCCATAACTTGGTTCCAATCGGTTCAGCCTTTTAGGCGGAAATGAGAGTACAGACAGACCGATAACATCGAGATTTTGAGCGGAGCAGAACAAAACTTTCGTGCCTGGTCCAAACACAATCATTAACAAAATATAAGCTTGAAACTGTACTAGGTACTATGATCTAGTAATTAAAGTACCAAAAGGTAAATTAAAAAACAACACAAGCAAACAAGAAGGGTAGTGAATAGCGCAGCACAAAATATATTGCGTTAGACGTCTGACACTGAGGCAATCGTATACCAAAATTGCAATCAATACTCAACAAGAATCAATAATTCGAATGACTTTACACTAGCAAAAGCGACATTTTGATCGACCACGGATTATCCTTGCAAGAGCTGCCTTAAAGCATAAACGTGACGTTAAATTCAAGAAAAGTACCTTACGATACAAAATAACTAAATTTCTTCGGACTAAAACAAATAACGTAAATAAAAATTGTAGATATCGGCTTCGGTAACTTCGAAAATCAATTGATAAAGCAACGGTAACTAATGTCTCAAATAACACAGCTAATATGAAGGATACAATGTAATCAAACTAACAGAAATGAATTCTCGAAGCACCGTCAACAAAATCGGGTATCGGAAGTGTATCTGCGTAGCGAAACAGGTAGTGTAAGTAAAATCAGATATATCGGAGCGTTAATCGCCAAAGTTTCGTAATACTTACAGTGTAGATAAACAAAGTCCACGTAATTAGGTCAAAGGTAATGTTGGTATCACGTGATTAATTTCACTGGAATCTGCCGGTAAGGTAGAAACTCATCTATAGCGTGCTTGGATTGAAAAGATGGCTTTCCGATGAATTTTCCTTGCGCAACATTGAGAAAATGCACAAATCTGCGGTTTTCACTCAGGAATATCGATGTAGAAGCGCAACAATCGGGTAGGTAATAATAAGAAGTTAGAACTTGTAAAATTTTCCGAAATATTAGCTAACTTTGTCTTTTATGAATACTTTTAAAAGCAAGCACGAAATCGGTGCGCCATTTCGGATTTTTCACTAACCAACACATATTTACGTACTCACAGAGCACTAAATCATGCTACCCATTTGAAGGTTTATACTTTCAAGTGAGTGAGTGAGATTGGCGCTAGTTTTATTATGTTTTAATATTTTGGTGACTTAGAGCCACTCAAACACAGTTCACAAATGTCGGGTCAGGCGCACCATCTTATTTTGTCATATCTCAGTTATTTTAATGGTGGCCGATACAAACTTTGTGTGCTTTTAATGAGTTGCCAGCCTCACGGACCTGCTCAGATCTAGTTTGAATTCGATAGTATACGCACTTTAGAGTATGTTTGAAATTGAGTAACGTGGAGAAAACTATGTTGCTCCATCTCCCAGTTTCAAATTTCAGTTTCAGTTCAGGAACCTTTCGATCGAATAGGTACTTGTTTATATTCACACAGCATCCTTTTCTTTCGGTCTTTACCATTTATTTAAACAAGAATTTTATTTTAATTGCGGCAAACTTTGATTTATACCATTCGAAATCTCTACCGGTTTATTAAATATTTGATAGAAACAAGAAATTTCACGTGTTTGTCAGGAGTTCATTACACCTGAACAACCTGTATCCTATTTACTCCAATAGTTAGTGAAACAGAGATCGGGACGTTCCCAAAAAATGTATGCAACTAACGGCTTGCCTTACTTGAACTGTTAGGGTCTTCAAAAAACCACCCAGTTTTGAAAACCAACATTTCCAGGTTGCAACTTTGGCGTAGGTATCTTTTAAACAAATTACTTGTGTACTATTTTAAACTCTGCGGTAATTTAGCGGCTACTGAACTGCACGCGCAATTATATTTTGGAATTGATTTTTTTAATAATAGATTCATTAAGTGACTATAATAAAAGCCAATGTAAAAACTGTTCAGCTGTTCAAATAATTGCTAACCGCTTTTTGTTATTTGCGAAAAGTTTACCTAACGTACTTGCTCGTTAATCAATTTGAATAATTTAAAAAAAGAAACATCTGTTGGTTCTTGAGGGTGGAAATAGTGATTCATTGCCATAATTCTACGGATCGGTTCTTATTAAACTAGGAAATTAACGAATTGTTATGATCATTTTATTGATGCGATCAATTGAGCTATAATCGGCGCTTCGCCAATTATTAGTAATATCACTATTTTAGAGAAAATATTTGATGACAGCATAAAGGTCGACTTGTTTTCACTAATCGAAAATTATAATATCGCCAATTTAAATCAATGCCATCATTCAGGGTTAAAAGAAGACGCCTTCTATTACTTAAAGTAATGTATGCATCATATTCAAAAAATACACGGTCGTTTACGTCTACGTAAAAGAAAGGCAGGCAAAGAATTAATAATAAAAGAAGGAAAAGGTCAAAGAGCCTAAATTTTATTATTAACCAACCCTTACGAAATCTCGGAACGTAAGGAAAGCTCGCGGAAGAGCGATATCGTTCCACTTGACTATCCGGAACTATTAAGGATTTATGTGGAAAGTGCGTGAGAGTTTCTCTTCCGTTTTCGGAACCCTTCCAGGGCAATGATTCCATCGCACTGAACAGTTAAATAGTCGCGACTATGGATTGATATCAGATAACGTTCAGAAATTAATATCCGAAAATGAATGCCCTTTACGTTATTAACGCAGGTAGGGGACCGTGATACTTTCTCTGCGTTATGTTAGCCTTTTAGGCCAATTTAAACTGTCACTATCAGACGAATAGGTGCAGTTAAAATGATTTGAATGTAGGCCTCATTTAGCTTTATAGCTTGCCAGTCTTTGAATATACACATATATCATATGTGGTGAAATTAAGAGACATTTTATTATTTTATGCTTCTGACAGTTATTGTCATATATAATCTAATCTTCCTTGTAGATCATTAAGTTTGCCCATAACTACATAATATTTTTGTCAATATTTCATATTGATGATATGTACAAATGTCCTGTTGTTTTCAAGGCGAGCTTCATTTTTTAAATAAAAGGCCAAAGCTGTTTTAAGATGTGGACATGTTGTATACATGCTATTTTCGCATTTACGTTATTGTCAATAACAAAAATAAATCTGATAAATCAATCGCTTTTTTAAATAGATGCATTGTAGACTGGACGATGGTTTCTCAATACAAATTCGATCCAACTAAATTTAAAACAAATATCAATAATTTCCTGTTCACGCTACCTAAATCGAAATGAGTGGAGAAAGTATAAGTAAGTTGATCCTCCACTATTTGAGGCCAAAATTATTTCTTTTTAACATTTGGACCTTGGTGCGATGAGGCAACCAGAGCTGGGCAGAATACTTTCAAAAAGTATTTGAATACTAAATAGTAAATACTTTACACAAATCAAAGGTATTTGAATACTAAATACTTTTACGTCCAGCACAAACGAATACTAGATACAGGTACATAGAAAAGTATTCAAATACTTTAAAAAATAAGTGTTCAAATACTTTAGAATGTATTCGAATACTTTCAAAAGTATTCTAATACTATCAAAGGTATTCGAATACAGTAAAAAGTATTCAAATACTTGTCACTCAAATACATTAAAAATTTAAAATAGTATACTAGATAAAAGTCTTAATACTACTTAAAAAATCAAGTTATACTTTGTATGGGGTTAGCTTTTTTTTATATTTCTATTGTTATATACAAATTTAAGGGGAGTAAAAGCGTATTATTATTATTATATTATTATATAGGAGGTACCTACCAGGACCTTTCTTATACCAGTTATATCCTTAAGAATACGTGTACCAGTTTTCAAAGCGTCGTGCACATGATACCTACGCCTTTCTGAAATTAATCCTAGCGCTTTTGGAACAGATCCATTTTTGACCATCCGTTTGTCCGTGTGATGCATGATAGTTTGTTTAGAAACGTGCGATCGATTTGAAAATTGGTACACATGGTCTTAAGGATATAAGAAAGGTCCCTATTGTTAGCGCATTTCCACAAAAATAAAAAAAATGCGCTATTGTGGCCACTTTGTCCGTCCGTCCGTCCGTCCGTCCGTCCGTCCGCTAACTTTGCGACGCTACTAGTTTTTTATCTTAAGAGCTATTGTTCTACTTTTTTTCGCTATTTGGTTCGTTATGGTGTCGAGTCTTGTACCAAGGAAGGAATTTTTTTTCTGCGTTTATTGCTAAAAAAGTTATTGTAAAAAAACCAAAAAACCGTCTTTTACATGTTCCATAATTTTACACTTTTTCCGTTTATTAACGATCCTAGAGATCGTTTATAATTTTGTATTACTGTCTATCGTCTGTCTGTTGGTCTGTCCGTCTGTTCCTTTGTCTGTCCATCTATCTGTCCGTGTGAACGATAACTTTGTTTAGAAATGTCCGATCGCTTTTACATCTCCGTTAGTTATGAACTGAATTGCATGAAATTCAATATGGGCATAGCTTTAGCCATATAATACGCAATGCCAACAGTTGAATCGAATCGATTCAAAATTCACAGTGCCCTTTTCGCATCTCGACCATTTATAAACCGAATTGCAAACTTTTTTTCTTATAAAAGTATTTGAATGAAATTTTATACATAGGCACTTGGAATAAAGGAAAATCAAACGCCAATTTCAAAATTTGGTTTTGCGCATGCGCAGTGCCAACTTTTTTATTTATGGAAGAATTTAAACGAAATTTGATACAGAAGCACTTCGAATAAAGGAAAATCAAACGGCAATTTCAAAATTTGGTTTTGCGCATGCGCAGTGCCAACTTTTTTATTTATGGAAGAATTTAAACGAAATTTGATACATAGGCACTTGGGATAAAGGAAAATCAAAGGCCAATTTCAAAATTTGGTTTTGCGCATGCGCAGTGCCAACTTTTTTATTTATGGAAGAATTTAAACGAAATTTGATACAGAAGCACTTGGAATAAAGGAAAATCAAACGCAAATTTCAAAATTTGGTTTTGCGCATGCGCAGTGCCAACTTTTTTATTTATGGAAGAATTTAAACGAAATTTGATACATAGGCACTTGTAATAAAAGAAAATCAAACGCCAATTTCAAAATTTGGTTTTGCGCATGCGCAGTGCCAACTTTTTTATTTATGGAAGAATTTAAATGAAATGTGATACATAGGCACTTGAAATAAAGGAAAATCTAGCGCCAGTTTCAAAATTTTATTTTGCGCATGCGCCGTGCCAACTTTTTTATCTATGGAACTATTTAAGTGAAATTTGATACTTAGTCGCTTGAAACAAAGGAAAATCTAACATTAGTTTTAAAATTTAGGTTTGCGCATGCGCAGTTCCAACTTTCTTATTTAGAAAAGCATTGAAATGAAATTCTTCTCATAAACTGAAATTGAAGTAGCACGTCAACAATGGATTGCCCATGTGTAACGCTATCTTTCATATTTGTGGCCAGATTTTTACGATTTTAACAGAAGTTGCATCTTACAAATGGGAAATGAATGCAAGTGGAAATGCGCTTTATGTAAATCGTTTACGATTACTTTTTAACTTGTTTTTAAGTTACGTAGACTATCGAATCAAAACGTTTCACTCCAGGATCGTACGGTATTCAGTTGTATCGGATTTTTATATTTCATTTTGTGACAATGGAAACTTTCCCTAAACATTTCTAAATTGTTCCCAAATATTTGAATAACTTAAAAGTTTCCCGAGAAATTTTGGTGTAGTCGATTTTTGGTAAAAAAAAAGAAGGTTATACACTGCCGTTTCTTGAGGCCCGAAAAAAAATTGTCTCAGATCGACCCGGAAAAAAATTTTCTATAGAATGTGGCCTGTAGAATCCATAATTTCAAACAGTTCCAAGATTGGGCTAGTAGATCAAAAGTTACAGCCCTTTGAATTTTCTTTCGAAATTGGTTTCTAGTCCATAACTTTTGATTGAGAAGTATAATCGAAAAAGTACGAATTGTTTTGGATTCTACCCACCAAAATTCATAAGAAAAAGTGTTTTCCCGAGAAATTTTGGAGTAGTCGATTTTTGGAAAAAAGGAAGGTGAAGTATCCAAATACTATGCGAAGTATTCGAATACTTTTCAAGGTATTCAAATATCTTGCGAAGTATTCGAATACTTTACGAAGTATCCAAATACCTTGCGAAGTATTCGAATACTAAATATTTGTGAAAGTATTTGAGTTACAAATACAAATACTGCTTCCATAAAAGTATTTAATGACAAAGTATTTGAATACTTTAATACTAAAAAGTATTTACAAAATCGAATACTGCCCAGCTCTGATTGTAAGTATATAAAAATAGCGCAAATTCAAGTTCTTTTTATTTGTGGACCAATTTTTCTGAAATTTTAACAGAAGATGTTTCTTATAAAAGGTATTCTAAGGATTTTAATGGTTTTGAGTGTTCTAAACGTGTTCATTACATTCTATTCTAAAAAGATACTGAGGAGATCCATCAAAATCGATTGTGTGTGAATGGTTCTGAGGATTCTAGGAAGATCGGCAAGAGATTACAGGGAGATTCTAAAAAGAGTCTGAAATCCGAAGATGGCCCTGAGAAGGTTCTTCCAATTCTATGAGAATATTCCAGGATTCAGAAAAGGTTCTGAATATTCTAAAGGTTCCAAAGATTCTAAGACACATGTGAGAAGGTTGTGTTGAAATATTAAGAAGATTTTAAAAAAATTCTGAAATGGTTCTATAAGACAATTTCAACAAGTCTCTAGGATTGTCCTAAAGTCTTTTACGCCGTGAAGATTTCAAAAGGATTTCCAGTAGGTACTACTTTAAGGTTGATGATGGCTCTAAAGTCTAAAGGTAGATTTCAAGATTGTAAAATTGCGAGTTGTGGTGTTGGATCTCGGGACGTAATTATTTGGCAAAAATCTAGAGGAAATGGCTATACGTAGCAACGACATTTGAAATTTGAGCTCCTAAAACGGTTTCTAAAACTCGGCATGTAGTATAACATTTCGGTTGAGGTTTTAGATCTTAGGACCCAATTATTTGAGTCTCAAAGGCCAAAATCTGCAGCAATTGTTTCTAAAACTTTGCACCATTTTCAAGACCTTTATTTCAAGATTTTAAAATTGCGCTTGGGCGATGTCAATTATTTGACCCTCCATAATGTAAATCTGGAGAGTATGACAATACGCAGTAGCGACTTTTAAAACCTGAGCTTCTAAAATGGTTTCTACAGTTTTGCACCGTTTTTAAATCCCTCTAGATTATAAAATTGTAGGTTGTGGTGTTGAATCACTGAACCCTTAATTTCAACCTCAAGAATGCCCAAATTGGAGGGTATGGGACGATATTCCAAACATTTTTCTGATCGTTCGATTTCTTGTGTTACCTTTCAATCGCACTTTTGATTCATATTTTCCCCTTTCAAATTTTCCAAATGCTTCAGGCTCCTCAAAGCCGTTCTGCTCCCCTTTTGGACTCTTTTGATTCTTGAAAACCACCAGATCTCTGAGATCCCTCCGTTTCTTCAAACACCTTGGATGCGTCCAATTTTTAGAAAAGCTTCCAAAAGGCCGCACCGACTTCAAATCGTTCAAACATCTGTAAAGGCCGAAAAGAGGAAAAACCACCTTTTGTGGCAAATGTTGGGGTACGCGGAAGCTATTTACCTTTTTTACACTGTTGGCTACTAACGTTGTACCTCCTAATCAACCCCTAAAATTATTGATTGAAATTATTAAAAATATTTCGAAATATTTCTCTATAGACCCATGTCCCTGATTCTGAAGATTCATCACCTTCCTCATATGTTTAGGATTCTTCGAATACTCGTAATTTCCAACCTTCCACTCTCCCTTTCATTTCTTCGAATTCTTTCCATCTTTCACTTTTAAAACTTTTAATTTTTTAATACTGTTAGATGTTATTCTTAGGATCTTTTTTTGATTTTCGATTAGGCAAAACTTCAATGAGTATGTGTATTTTAACGATCATTTTAGATCAAACAACCCAACATTTGAAATTTGTTCAAAGACTGTTAATGTGGAAATGCGCTTTTTGTAAATCGTTTACGATTGTTTCCTATTATAAACGTTCTGTGATTAATTATTACTTTGATCATGTTAAGCAGAGCACAAGTACAGACGAAATGTAGCCTCTAATATACAGGGTGACAATTTGAAAACTTACCACCCCCCATATCTTAGTAAATAAACGAGATATTTAAAAAAGTCAAAATCCGTTTCGGTAATTCGGAGGGGGAATCACAATGACATAGTTGGCGACGCACCCCCTCACACCCCCTGCGCCCCAGCCACCCCAACTTTTAAATCTTAAATAGTGACCCCCCATGTGTGATACGTCGTTGGAAAGCTCTGAAAAAATGCTTTCCAACCATACCAAATAGCATTACATTTAGGTTAGTAATTATCGTGCAAATCAAAAAATAAACTAATATGATACATTTGAAATCTGTCGTATTTAAAACGCAACCGGCGAACATAGACGAACTAAGACAGAGAATAATTCAAGAATGTCGAAATATTGCAAAACCAACATTGGAAAGGTTCGACAAGAGTTTGAGAATAGATTATAACTGGCGATCAAAAATGAGTTGCTGTCGAGTCGGCTTTGGAAGTTCAAGTTAAATACGATTTTCCATGTTGATTTTTTGATTTGCACGATAATTACTGACCTAAATGTAATGCTATTTGGTATGGTTGGAAAGCATTTTTTCAGAGCTTTCCAACGACGTATCACTCATGGGGGGTCACTATTTAAGATTTAAAAGTTGGGGTGGCTAGGGCGCAGGGGGTGTGAGGGAGTGCGTCGCCAACTATGTCATTGTGATTCCCCCTCCGAATTACCGAAACGGGTTTTGATTTTTTTAAATATCTCGTTTATTTACTAAGATATTGGGGGTGGTAAATTTTCAAATTGTCACCCTGTACATTTTTTTGCGTTGCCTATATCTGTAACTTTAGCCTTCCATTGTTTGTAGCTCTTTCTTCTGTGTGTCTCTTTCAAGGTCTCTTCGATCCATTAGACTTGACTCTTGTAACAGGTCGCTTGAGGTTTTAAAGAATTTTTCTACAAGTTTGCCTATATGGGAAATTATGTATGTATACCATTTAATGATGAAAGAGAACAGAACTATTATGCGAGAAAATGGAGCGCGTTAAGATAATGACGAATGTTCAAGCAAATAAATGTCGAAACGTTATACAGTGTTGGCGGTTCTAAAACTCGTTGCCACGGAGCATGCATAGGGCATTTTTCTCTATATCTACCCATATAGAAAAACTTGGGCGGGGGGTGCCCAAATCGATGAATAAACTATGACAAATTTGTGGGAGAGTATGGCATTATTTACCAATTTATACCAAACGAATTTATTGAGGTTGGTGCCTTCTAAATTTGTTACTAATATAAGTAAACTAATATTATGTGACTGGTTTATGCCGAAAGGGAACTTCATTGCGTCGCGGAGGCAATCCGCTGAGTGATACGTTTGAAGACGTACGCAAATTTATCTGTTTCGTTGCATTGTCGGAGTTACCTTTTTGAGTAACAATAAATTATAACTACAAAAGGCGCTGGGGTTAAATGACAGAACGTTTCATTGCGCTATATTTTGAGTGATTAGTTATCTTAAAAAACAAGTTTATTATCAAAGATATTTGTTTATACGAGGAGCGGACAAAATTATAAATAAGACCGTAACCGGTAAAAAGGTTAAAGACAATTAATTCGTGCTTTTGTTTGCTGCTAAGTTATAAAGGTACTGAGGAACATTGGCAATTTATTACCGTGAATAAATCAAATATCAACTAATGAACAGCGAGTAACCTGAAGCAAGTTTGTCCTAAATCAAATTGCGTCGACCATCTTTTGAAATTAATTTTCAACGAGTAACCAAATTTCAGCTAGCAGTACCAATGGTGCGATTGTATGGCACAAGACGTTCTACCATCCTATTTTTTGAGTTCCTGCTAACTTTCAACAGGAGAAAACCTCGACGCATAGATAAATGTAAGTTATTTGCATTATTTGCATTGTGTAAAAACAGGAGTCTGTCGTTTTTGGGGATTTTGTATAATAAACTTGTTTGAGCAAAGTCAATTCAGTCACTATTCACCAAACGTGACTTTTAAACCTATTTTGAATTTCCACACAGCGTCTCTCTGTTTTTGTTAATATTGTTTGCATCCTCTACTACTTTTCTGCTATGGTATATTGTGTGGGAGTCCTCTGGCATGTACTGAAAGACCCTTGTTTGGATGATTAGATGAAAGTTTACAGAATTCTACTTCGAAACTGGATTTTACGAATTCGGCAAATATTTAAAAATGAAAAATTTTTAAGTCCTGCCAATTCTCTTGTTTATATTAAACAAGGTGATATTCGAATATTTTACTAAAATCATAAGATAACTCGGTTACTGGGCATATTTCCATATGATAAAAGCTCTTCCACGTGGTTGGTCTCTGTTCATTCATGTACTTTCTGCTATGTGTATTCGTCTGAAGTGTTGATAAATATAAATATGCGATGAATCCTATACAGTGTGTAAAGCGATGGGGTATACAAGAGGGAATTTTTTTTTAATATTGATTTATGAAAAAAAATTATTCTTCATAATATGTTTTGCTTGCTTTGAAAGTACCAATAACGTTTCGATTGTTTGTGGTTTGATAGCAATACTCTATCTTAATTATAATGTAGAATGATAACTTTCAATAAAAAAATTAGTTTTATTATTTTTCCAGATTTCTATAAATAAATTTTAGATTATCGAAACGATATTGCTACTTTCAAAGCAAGCAAAAAATATCATGAAGAATAAATTTTTTTCATAAATCAATGTTTAAAAAAAATTCCCTCTTGTATACCCCATCGCTTTACACACTGTATATCCGTTTGATATACCCGGCAATCGATGGAGATCCAGTGCAACCTCAATGAAGGGTACCAGGATCCTACCACAATTAAGAAACAGTTGATTTATAAAATATATTGATTTTAATTTTTGGCTATTTGTTTCATTTTTTGGGTAAGGAAAATTTTATCATCAAGGCATTTGAAGGGCGTAGGGTGAAGCATAGTAACCATTATTTTGAGATTCAGTAAGTTATCCGCTCGACCATTTGCGTCACCCTTAGTTGGGTACGTACATCGTAATTATAGACTAATTAATATTAGGTATGTGGAAGAGGTTTTGTTCAACAAACTCTGGACACTTTATTTATTGATTGTTACAATGTCTGCTAACCTTAATTAACCACTTAAGTAAGTAATTTAAATTGAATTAAAACCAACTCATAAGCTACAATGGCCACAGCAATCTAAAAAGATTTTTTGATGTCGTTTTGGAATCAATGACTATACTTACATTTAGAATCAATGGTTTCTTTAGATAAAATAATCGTTTCCCCGTAAAGATAGGTGGATCTATATGAATTTTGTATAGGAGCCTTTCAACCTGAAAGCATTCGTTTGAAACGGATCAAAAAAACATGAATCAGTAACCTCCACATTGTATGCTTCACTTGAAACACAAAACAATATCTTCATTGCAGCTCGACCTTCTTCGTTAACGCTTGCTGCATACAAGGAAACGGCAGTTGTGCGAAAAATCAGGAAAAGAAACGAATATATAAAATACACACGACTTGTATCAAAACCGCCACCGTCCTGCCTATATAAATTATTATTAATTAAATATTGAGAAATTTTACTCACAACAACTTTATACTGTTGTACAGTTGTACTAATATAACAAATACATTATTACTGAAAGAAAGTAGAAGTAGGTTGCTTATATAGCCATCTACCAGACTGCATAATCTACAAACGCTGTCATAATCGTCTCGTATCTTTTTCCAAATAGCAATGTTTCGTACCTAAGCAAAATTATATAGATATACAGTGCTATTTATTAAGAAGTAGACATAGGGATTTATGTGTACTTATTATTTTTTCCTATGTCTACCTTTAAATATCAAAATTTGTAATTTTATGCAACCAAAATAACTTCTTAAAACAAATACAGATCTGGCTGTCCCATTAATTAATTTAAATATTGTTGCTTTGGTTTCCGTATTTTTATTTTCGTTCGTGTGCGATGTGTTCAACTGAAGAAAAAGCTGATTTTGTCAATTGGTTAGTGTAGTTTAAGTTTAAGGAGCGTAAGAGATTTATTTTCTGTGAAGCCAAAGTAACTAATTAATATAACAGCCAGATGTATGTTTATTTTAAAAAGTTACTTTGGTTGCATCAAAATTAGGCGCCCTTCAGAAGAGATTTTGTCTTTTGAAAGTAGACATAGGTAAAAACAATATACATAAATCCCTATGTCTACTTCTAAATAAATATCACTGTATATCGTCAATAAAAGAAAGAAATGATATTTTTTATCTTTTGACTGAAACAAAAAAGTAGTGGTATTAGAACGTACGTTGCTGTCTATCTTCGTGTCTACCGCATTTTGGATTCCTTTATTGATTTGCCGATACTTTTCTGCTAAAGATGTACTTATTATCATTAACAGCAAATCACTGTAGTTCCATGTGAAAGTGCATGTGAAATTAATCATCTGCAACAAATTCAGATGTTAAGCTCTGTGATCTAAGAATTTATTATTTGTACATAGGTAGTACATTACGTCCTCGTCGGTCGCACCAATATTCAGTTAAGAATTATACTTACGTAAACTATTACGCCTGTCCAAATAGAATATGGTATACAAGTAAAAATAAAACCAAAACTTTGCTTCAGCAGATCATTTACCGACCATTCCTCTGGTAAAACGGAAACAATATAATAATTAAACATAAAGTGTTCGACTACAAACAACAATTATGCATGTTCCCACACCTTCATCTTACCAAAAGCTGCAGAAAGTACCACTACAGTTATAAGCATTAATCGATGTCGTAAGGAACACAAAGTAGCATGTTTGCCAGTCACTGCATCCGTATCGCACCAATTTCGCATCAGCTTAGGCCACGACGAGGACATCACTAGTAAAATGGCACAAGAAACAAAACAATGAAGGAAAAAAAGTAGCGTAACTGCAAATTTAAATCGGAAATTAACAAGATTTGTATAGCTACAGTAATACCAAAGTATCTAAAGATGAACTTGGGGACAAAAAACCACACGTAGTAAACATAAAGGGCGATTAAGAAGAATATCCCCATCAGAAAGGCACAGTTGTGAATGACTTTGAGAGAAATCCACTTAAACCGGAGCCGCCCCACATCCGATTGCGTAATGCCATAAACTGGAAATAAGGAAAAGCACTGGCCGATAAATAAACTGAAGATGAAACATTCGTGGGTCGTTTTCATTTTTTCGAATTGTTTGAAATATCCTCGGAAGGTTTTCATTATGTTTACCCTCATCGTCATCATGCTATGATTTGTTATACGTTTTCGATTATTTGGAAAGTTCCAATTTTCATTAACGTGAAAGCTTTCGATAATTTTTTACTAGCATATCGGTGTTGACAACCGATTTTTGTTATGTCCAGTTATAGTAAGTAATTAATGGAAAGGCGTTTGAGTACGATTTGCTTTTTGATGAAAAGGCTCGTGAAAAGGTCATTTTGAAATAAAAATAGTCTAGGTATTTGGAGAAAACGACCCGCGTTACCTCATTTTTGTTTTTTTTTGGTGATCCATTTTGCGCCTTCCGGTTGGATGACGTAATACTAACTTTCGCCATCAAACAAACCAACAAAAAGCATAGTCGTTTATTGTATGTTTAGTAAATTGTGAATCATGTAAGTGTTCTTTTATGTAAACACTTCAGCATAATGTAACCAAGGCAGAATGGGAAAAACAAAGCATACTAGGGTATTCAAATTTAAAAAATTAGATAATACCAAAACATTTTCAAATAGACCATAAGGGCCTCAAGAATTACACAGCTTTTTGATTTTTTTCTGGAGAACCAAAGACGCCAAAGAAAGATGGCACGTCTTTGGATGGGATATTAGATACGCACTGTAGTGTGGTCACTATTCAGCGTTTAGAATAGAATTAAATAACACTAATAACATTTTTTATATTTTATTAAATGACATATTCAAATTATCACCATGTAAACTAACTCAACTGTTTTAGATCCACTCATGGATCGCCACAGCACTTTCCAATTTTGCAAAAAAATTACCAAAATTTCGTCCCCAAGATGTGCGGCAATTGACAGGAGTAGAGCTTGGCTCTTACCTCCGGTTTTGTGAATTCATTCGAAGCTGTCATCGTGGAAACCCAAACAAATTAAAATATTTTATTCACGAATGACGCCACATTTCATGGCAATGAATGTCGATCTTGTAGATTAATCACTTGTGTTGGGAATTTTGGTTAGTGGGTAAATTTCCTCAATTTTTTTTACTGATAGTAGGATGATTCGTCAACAATAGAAATATTCCATCCAAACATCCAAAGGTTCTTGATGGGTCTTGTGCTTCTCAATAAAAAAATGAAAAGGGAATGTAATTTTGAGGACTTTTTTGAGGGTAGCTTCCAAACTAACTAAAATATTGTGGTTTTAGTCTCCTCTTTCGCTCGGTTTTTTGGTACAACTCAAACGCTTTATAATACGCACTCACTTACTACTATAAAATTCGGAAACAATAGCTTACCCACAATATAATACCCTTCCACAGAGCATAAGGCACGTGAGTGAAGATATCACCAAACATAAATATCAAAAATTCTGAAGCATTCCAATGCTTGGGCAGAAACGGGATAACTCTTACGCTAACATAAAATATATACTCCACTAAAAAAAACATCGGCAAAATTAAAGAAAGTACCTTTTATACTCACCAAGCGCGGCCGATAATACAATCATCAACAGTACCCTCACTCGAATGTATAACTTATTCAAAGGTTCGTAGTTGCTGAACTTCTTGTCCAAATTATTCCATTGCTGTATTAAAATAGGCCAGCTTCTGGATAACCATAGGAGTAATAGTGAGGTACAACATGACACTGAAAAAAATAGTAGCGGTCCTATGCGTGAAAATGTTTGATTTCCCTTTTGAATTGCCATTTGATAAATATGGAAGCAAATAATAAAGAAGTTGCCTATGATAAATGACAAATTGTACAAAAATTTCATCGAGATCCACCTGAACTGGACATTTTCGACGGTTGTTCTGCAAATTTCGTGAACAGGAAACAGCGAGAAATATTGCCCTATCCGAAATAAAAAACTAAAACAGTTATGAGTGGATGGGTTTCTTGGCGAAAATTTTGCCGCCATTAAATTAAATTGCTTAAACACTGCCCTTCTCATCTCATACACCGCGCCTAATACAAATACCCTCTAACGTCAAATGCAGCTGAGACTAAATAAGAATTAAACTTACCTGGATGATTGTTATGTTATTGATCGGCTGTTAATTACGTGTTGCACTTGCAGTTTTATTTGCACAAGCACAACGTATTTTTCATTTGTAGATCGTGGTATATGACCATCTGAATGGGTTATGCAGAAACAACATTAAACATTTAAAATGTTTGGATAAGGTCGATAGGTAACTTTGAAATATCAAAATAACGAATATATGATTCTATATAATGGATTTTTAGAATACATCACACATGTACCCCATCTGAGACTGAAACAAAACAATTCACAGACCTCAAAAGTTTCGTTCCATTTTGCGAAAAGCCAAGCGCGTGACGAAAATGCGGGTTTTGAATTGGTTAAGAGAGCAAGCTTTCCACAAAAGTTGTGTTCGGGAAAAACGGGGTCGTTTCGTACATGGATTTGGCGAGGTATTTAAGTAAAAATATGGTGGGGGAGCGGCATTCTTACTAAAATTTCCGAAGAGAATCTATGCCGGTCGAGGGCTACTTTGTTTCAACCGCGTATTGATTTTTAGCCGAATTCTCTACATAATGTGAACACATAATAGTTGTCCTCACAATCGGAGACAGTGTCTAAATTTGCTACGAGCTGCCAGCAGAAGTAAATTAATAATACGTGGCTGGTTTATGCAGAAAGAGAACTTCATTGCATGAAAGAGGCGATCAGACGGTTACTATAATTTTCAAACGTGAATATTGCAAAGAGTTGCCGCATTAATAAGCATTTCGCGTTTAGGGGCATATAATTGTGACTACGAAAGCTTTTGGGTCTAAGGTCCAAAACATTCCGTTGTGCCATATTTGTAATGGAAAGTTACGTAAAAAATCAATTTATTAATTAAATTGTATCCAATTCCAAACAAGACTAAACCAAAATGTTCAAATACGTATGTATATAAACAACCACAGAGAGATAATAAATTGCGTAGTTTCAGATTTTCATTCTATGTATACCATGGGGACATCACATTACTCCGTATTATAATTAAGATCCTTAAGTACGTCGGGACATTTGTTCATCGTCTATTAAAGTTTGTCTATACGTTATTATTCTATAAACAACCATTATACCTTTTCAATTTATAAACTTTTATAACGTCGAGGGACAATTTGTTATCCTACCCCTAGTTTAAAGGCAGCTTCGAATATAATGCTTCAATACACTAAAATAAATGTAGAGTGATTTGTGAAATGTAAGTCTCCTTACACATTTAAACTGTAGCTATATGACAAACTAATGGAGTTACAGAACGTGTAACTATGGGGGCGGTGAAAACCAGCATGCTGACATGTCCCCTTTTGAGATATATATGTATTACAATTGTATTATTTTATATATCAATAAATGATATTATTATTATTAAAGAGAAAGTGGAACAGTTAATGGAGTGAAAATGGGTTACAAAGCATATCTGGTCCACAAGAAGCTACGATACGGCAACATATGTGTTTTATCAATAAAAAATGATGTTAGGTTACACTCAGTCAAGGTGTCCAACGAAATTTTGTATAACTGACACAAGCGATTATGGCCAAATGCTAGAAAATACGTCCTCTGAGATCTTGAATAGTGTAAGGTTTTTTTGGAAACGAGCATTTTATACATATTAACATTGAATACCTAACGAATTTTGGTTTTACGTTCAAATTGTAGGCAACACATCATACACTAAGGTTCTGTTTCATGTGTAGTCATTGAATAAATTGAATTTTTTATTCAATGGTGTAGTTTACTTCCATTTGTCATAATACTATTTAATTGCAAAATCGCGCATCATACATATATTCTTACATGGCCACATTAATGATAAGAACTAAAGTAACTCCATTGACGTTGGGCAAGCATCTCTTTTATTAGGTTATTTGTATTTTAGGTTTGACTTTTTTAACTTTTTTGAAATGCACATTGTAGTTTGTACACAAAATTCATAATGAAGGTAAACAGTGACATGAACTAGATCCACCAAACGGAAAGGGTGTATTGAAAATCGGAGTTACTCTCTGTAGCCGCTCGTAACGTCCAGGCTGAGTAACATTGCTATGTAACTTTGCTATATAACTCTGCTATGTAGCTGTTGTTAGTGTTACAAAACATGGTGGACTCATTTATTAGAAGAACTGAAACGAGACGATTTCGGTTCCATCAATTGCGGAATCGCTTACAGGGGAAGCTTTAATTGTTTGAATGTGCGACACTGACATCAGTCGTTGACACTGTAAATATAGCAAGTATGGAGGCGTTTGTATAACTTCTTTTGATCTTACCGACTCGAGACGGATAACATCTAGCAAGTTATATAGCAAGGAAGTTTACTACATTTCAGAGACTTGCTATAACTAGACTGCGCTTAACGTATCTAAGGTGTTGTCGACACAGTATGCAACACACAATGCACCGCGGGGCAAAAATCGCAGAGATGATGTGCAATATAATGAAATAAGCTGTTATTTTAGATGTTCCGTTCATTAATCATTCTCGTGATTAGCTCGAGTTAGTGAACAGATAAATTTCTGTTGAGAATAAACCAATAAACTTAGGTTAACTCGTTCCTATCAACATGTACTCTGCCGATAAATTTTTAAATAATATGCTGATTTTCAACGGATAAAAGTTTAAAGGGCCAATGGATCAGAGCCATTCGAAGAGAAAAATTTACTCCTACCATAGTGCATGAATGGATGAATGAAGCCGATTTTAGAAAGGTACCGACGAAGGTGTTAAACAATAATGCAATACCGAGCGTTTTCGACTTTCGCATTCACTTAAAATAACGTAGAACTATTATTCGACATCCTTTACCAGCAAGACAACGGCAATACCTATTTGCCTATTAGGTATAGACGTAACTAAGTACTTACTGGTACTAAGTATATTTCAGGTTTTGTTACAAGAAAAATAGCTAAGTCTGTTAAATGTTCCATATGTGCAGATGCGATATTCGCATCAGAGAGTCATTCAAAGCTTTTAACTAGAAAAAATCGTGGAGGATTGTTGCACGTATCAAGCGATGCATTAAAAATTTGCCAAATTGCTGAAAATGTGTTCAGGTTTTACATTCAATCCACACCACACCGCGTTGTAAACAAAATGGTTATCAGCAGTCTAAGAAAAATAAATAACAGTTACCAATAAATTCGA